>NC_041227.1:77352799-77364414 GCF_002837175.3 Physeter macrocephalus | reverse complement strand
AGTCGGCCTCCCAGCCTCGGGAAGGGGGAGGAGCCGGAGCAGCCTCAGCCGCGGCCGCCGGGCCGGGGGGTGGGGGAGCGGAGGAGAGGGGTTGAATCAAGAAAAAAAAAACAAGAAAAGAAATCTAGACCAAATGGCATTTGACAAGAGTTGGGGGAAACAGGACATTCATTTTGATATGCAACATTGCACCACACTGTGGGGCATTGAGGAGAATTTAAATTCCACTTAAGAAACAGAATAGTTATAGGCTTATCTTCTGAGCCTCGTGATAAGATCAACTGGATGTTTCAAATGAATAGATTTTGCAATTTCCAAATAGGATTCACTGTAATCCAGGTATGTATGAGAAAATACTGTTTATACCAATGTCGAAAAACTGAGAGCGTGCAGAAAAATTTTAAGGCATTTCATAAAAGACAAAAAACAGGAACAAGACAGAAAAGACAAGTACAACATAATAAATTAAGGGACTTGGGGAAGATGCACAGAATTCGTGGTTTGGAAAGGTCATAGTTTATCATCAGATGTGCTAAGGAAGAAGGAAGTGGACGATCCTTCCTGTGCTATTGTTCTGTCAGGTAAGAGTTAAAGAGGCTACAGGTTACAGATGTCGGGTATCAATTTGGATGAGCAACATAAATAAAAAAGTCTTCAAAGTTGAGGGTAGATGAACCCTTTTATGGGATACAAAGAAGACTAAAGAAGTGGAAGACAGGTCCTAGGGGCTCCTGAGGAGGCCAGAGAAGAATGGGAATTCACTGACGAAATAAACTCTTCCTGAACATCTGCTGCCGACACGGGGATGGGCAGACAGACGGGACAGGAAGGAGCACTTGGGAAAGAGGACGGCCCAACTCGTGCTGTGTCACCGAGTCACCGAGGATGGGCTTCAGGGACAGTGACCAGTGCACCCACGGCGAGGAGGGGCCGACCCACAAGCGTAGGGAGGGGACCACGCTGGGTGTCTGAGGGCCTAGAGGGGGGCATGAAACTGGGGCGGAACACAAGCTGGAGGCGTTTCACAGCAAGGAAGGAAAGGAAATGGAAGATAAAAAGAATGACCAGGAAAGTCTCCAGTTAACTTATCTGTCAGACTTTTGAGTGCCTGAAAACAAAGGAATTCTGTGATAATAGGGAGGTTAGTCACGGACAGTATGAGAAGAAGAGGGAGCGAATGCACCCTCAGTCCTAGAAGACACGGAAATCCTGTAAAACGTAAGCCCGGTGCAAAATCAGAAAGGGAGCGTGCGCCTACATGGTGGAGGGCAAGTGCTATTGGTGCCAGCAGGTGCGATTCAGGGCACCTGCGGTCACTGCAGAGGACTGGAGCGACCATTTACAAATTCACTCTCCACCACCTCACCTGGGTGAGACTGCCGCGGGAACTCGCCATCTGCTGCCCAAGGCTCCTCTCCCTGCTCCAACTTGAGGATCACGTTCGGTTTGGTGCTGTCGTACCCTGTGGATGAGAAAGAGCCGACTTGGACCTGCTGCTCGGCTCTGGGTCTCTGAGTAGAAGGTGCTGCCTCAGAGGCCACAAAATAAAGCGTCTATTTTGCACCAAATCAAAATCAGAACCTTTTGATCGAGAAGCAAATAAATACTTTATCTGGTGCCCAGAAAGAAATAAACAGTCTCATCACTGATTTCTTCGAAGTCAAGCATAAAATCCGTAAACTGGAAGCCCCCGCAGAGCAGGAACTCAGAAAGCAGGCTCTGCTCACCCACGGAGACCAGGTGGCTGTAGTTCTCCAGCATCACGTCCCGGTAGGTTGTCTTCTCATCAGGGTCCAGCTGCTGCCACTCCTCCTGGGTGAAGTCCACGGCCACGTCCGTGAATGACACCGGCCCCTGCAATGGCACCGTGATGGGAACTGGGTGACGTGGAGAAGACTTAGGGGGGGAAGAGCTCACCCAGCTCACCGGGAAAGTCAGCTGCGGACCCTGAAAACCTCACTGTTGTTACAGATCGTGGGAGGAAAACAAGCCATATTAGAAACACACTGCCTTTGGGTTCCTTAATGTGTCAAACGAACCAGCCAAAAAACCTCTCAAACCAAAAAAAAAGAGCTCCAATTTTGCAACTGAAGTATCTGAGTTCTGGGGACGTAAGTTAATGAACCACCACTCCTGCTCTCACTCAAAGGGCTCACAGCCCGGCGAGGAGACACTGGCTAAGTGAACACGGGCATTTCTCTCCTCGTCGCTCCTCTTCAGCAGCCTCTGCTGGCTGGGCCTCGTCCCCCTACCTTCTCATGCTGGCGCGGCCCAGGACTCGGGCCATCCCGGTTCAACTCTTTCATCCTCTGGCCCCTCCATTCTTACAGCCGGCTACCTGGAGCCATCTGCTTGGCTAAGTTTTCTAGTACTTCCTTCAAGTGGTATCTCGAACATCTCATTGTGGCAGCAATGAAAATTTGTTGCTTGAAAGACTGCCCGAGTTATTATCAGAGTGATACGTACAAGGTGGAGCATGGTCTAACACGAGAGAAGTAAACTATTTTAATTTTATGTTGGCAGACTGGGCTCCGCAGGCTCAGCTGGGTGTTCTACAGGATTCAGGGGAAAGAAGAGGACGCAGTGTAAAAAGTACCCACGGCAAAACCTGCAGCAGCACCATTATTTAAGAGGTTGGCACAGGGCAGAGACCAAGAAGGCACTTTCTCGAGGGCAGCTTTTGGACGAGTTGCCTCTAATTCAAGAGAGTAAACAAACATATGCAAGTATTGGGTTGGCCAAAACGTTCGTTCAGGAAACCCAAACAAACATTTTGGCCAGCCCAATTCTTTCCTGCCTCAAAAACAAGACAAAACCCCAAAAAGCCCACTTCAAAGAAATATAAAAGTCGTGTTCTCATAAGAGCACTGGAACACAGAAGTTACCAACAGCAGGAATTTTTTTGAGGAAATTCTTGATTTATCGAGTAAAGCAGATGAGAAACCAGGACCACGGAACACACTCACACAGGGGCAGAGGCGAGATTGCAGCAAAAGTGACAGCAGGCTCGCCACCAGAGCCCTGGAAAATCTCCAGGCCCATCAAGAGGGCCTAGGGTTCCTGCAGCAGTAGAGTGGCTGGTTGACAGAGGAATAACTCACACAATCAACCAAGCAGCTTGAGAGGCTTCCTGTTCTCATCGCACAGAGCAGCCAGGTCCACTCAGACTGTGCCGACTGCCCCCTAGCTGTGGGCTCGGGGGCCAGAGGTGGAGCCGGTACCACTCTTCAGACCCGTGCAATGAGGGTGATTCACACATTCACTGTCCAAATGGAAAACTGCTGTCTGGGACAAAGGATAAACCTGACAGGACACCAGGAAAGGAGGTGCAACCCAAGACTATGTCAGGCACGTCTGGACAAAGAGCCAACTGTTTCCATGTTGGACATGGACGTTTCTCCTAAAGCAACTCTTAGAAGACTACTCTCACCATAAAGCACCTGAGCAACTTAACCTTGTCTGCCGACTTGCCACCAGTTCAAAATGCAGTGGTGCCCACAGGTTCTGTGCAACAGAAGACACAGTCGACAAGGAATAAGGGAGATCACGAAACGGGAGAAAATATTTGCAAATCACGTATCTGCTAAGGGGTCAGTATCTAGAATATATAAAAGGAAACCATAAACAAGATGAAAAGACAACCCTCGGAATGGGAGAAAATATTTGCAAATGAAGCAACTGACAAGGGATTAAAAGCAGCTCATACAGCTCAATATCAAAAAAAACAACCCTATCAAAAAATGGGTGGCGGGGCTTCCCTGGTGGCACAGTGGTTGAGAATCTGCCTGCTAATGCAGGGGACACGGGTTCGAGTCCTGGTCTGGGAGGTTCCCACATGCTGCGGAGCAACTGGGCCCGTGAGCCACAACTACTGAGCCTGCGCGTCTGGAGCTTGTGCTCTGCGACAGGAGAGGCTGCGACAGTGAGAGGCCCACGCGCCGTGATGAAGACTGGCCCCCGCTTGCCACAACTAGAGAAAGCCCTCACACAGAAACGGAGACCCAACACAGCAAAAATAAATAAAAAAATTAAAAAAAAATGGGTGTAAGAACACATGAAAACATGCTCAATATCACTAATTATTAGAGAAATGCAAGTCAAAACTACAATGAGGTATCACCTCACACCGGTCAGAATGGCCATCATCAAAAAATCTACAAACAATAAATGCTGGAGAGCTTCCCTGGTGGCGCAGTGGTTAAGAATCCGCCTGTCAATGTAGGGGACACGGGTTCGAGCCCTGGGCCAGGAAGATCCCACATGCTGCGGAGCAACTAAGCCCGTGCGCCACAACTGCTGAGCCTGCGCTCTAGAGCTCACAAGCCACAACTACAGAATCCCGCGCACCTAGAGCCCGTGCTCCACAAGAGAAGCTACCGCAACCAAGAGTAGCCCCCATTCACCGCAACTAGAGAAAGCCCACACACAGCAATGAAGACCCAATGCAGCCAAAAATAAATAAATAGAATAAATTTTTTAAAAATTAAAAAAAAACAATAAATGCTGGAGAGGGTGTGGAGAAAAGGGAACCCTCTTACACTGTTGGTGGGAATGTAAATTGATACAGCCACTATGGAGAACAGTATGAAGGTTCCTTAAAAACCAAAAATAGAACTACCATATGACCCAGCAATCCCACTCCTGGGCATATACCTGGAGAAAACCGTAATTCAAAAAGATACATGCACCCCAATGTTCACTGCAGCACTATTTACAACAGCCAGGACACGGAAGTAAGCTAAATGTCCATCAACAGAGGAATGGATAAAGAAGATGTGGTACATATATACAATGGAATATCACTCAGCCATAAAAAGGAACAAAATTGTGCCATTTGCAGAGACGTGGATGGACCTAGAGACTGCCAGACAGAGTGAAGTCACAAAGAGAAAAACAAACATCATATGATATCACTTACATGTGGAATCTAGAAAAATGATACAGATGAACTTATGTGCAAAGCAGAAATAGAGACACAGATGTAAAGAATGTATGGATACCAAGGGGGTAGAGGGAGATAGGATGAATTGGGAGATTGGGATTGACATATATACACTAATACGTATAAAACAGATAACTAATGAGAACCTACTGTACATCACAGGGAACTCTACTCAATGCTCTGTGGTAACCTAAGTGGGAAGGAAATCCAAAAAACAGGGGATATATGTATACGTATACCTGATTCACTTTGCTGTACAGCAGAATCTAACACAACACTGTAAATTTATACTCCAATAAAAATTAATTTAAAAAAATCTAGAATATACAGAGAACTCCTAAAACTCAACAACAAAAACAACTTTAAAACAGGCAAATCGAAATAAATAAAATAAAATTTTGAAAAATGGGCAAAGCACTTGAATAGACATTTCTCCAAAGAAGTTTTACAAATGACCAATAAGCATATGAAAAAGATGCTGAACATCACTAATAATTAGGGAAATGAAAATCAAAACTATGAGATACCACCTCATACCCATTAGGATGGCTACTATCAAAAAACCGAGAAAATTACAAGTGTTGGAGAAACTGGAACGCTTGTGCACTGTTAATGAAAATGTAAAATGGTGCAGCTGCCGTAGAAAACACCATGGTGGTTCCTCAAATAATGAAAAACAGAATTAAGATATGATCCAGCAATTCCACTTCTGGGTCTATACCCCCCAAAAATGAAAACAAAGACTTAAAAGAGGTATCTGTATACCTAGGTTCACAGCAGCATTATTCACAATAGCTAAAATGTGGGAATAACCCAAGTGTCCATCGATGGACAAATGGTTAACAAAATGTGATATACATACACAGTGGAGTATGATTCAGCCTTGAAAAGGCAGGAAATTCTGACATCTGCTACCACATGAGCGAACTTTAAGGACATTAAGCGGAGTGAAATGAGCCAGTCATGGAAGGACAAATACTGTAGGATTCCGCTTAGATGAGGTATTTAGTCAAAATCCTAGAGACAGAGAGTAAAATGGTGGTTGCCAGGGGCTGGGAAGGGAGAAATGGGAAGTTAGTGTTTACCGGGGGCAGAGTGTCAGTTCTGGAAGATGAGAAACACTCTCGAGGTGGATGGTGGTGATGACTGCACAACATTATGAATGGCCTTAATATCACTCTACTGTACACTTAAAAAATGGTTACCTTAACACTACTGTACTGTACACTTAAAAATGGTTAGGATGGGTGGGTGGGAGGGAGACGCAAGAGGGAGGAGATATGAGGATATATGTATCCATATAGCTGATTCATTTTGTTATAAAGCAGAAACTAACACACCCTTGTAAAGCAATTATACTCCAATAAAAATGTTAAAAAAAAAAGGTTAGGATACTAAATTTATGTTATGTGTATTTTACCACAAAAAAAAAAGTGGAAGGAAAAAAAAATGCAGTGATGCCTCTTTAATTACACACCCCTACCCACTCCCTTACAGAGCTTCTGCAGCCATCCCCTCCACAAAGAAAAGAGAAATGAAATGGGGTCATGGGTTGAGTATGTTCACATTCGTTATTAGTAATTATTCTCTCAAAAAGTGAAATTAAAAAATTAAGAAACATCAGCTAATCGAGAAAACAACATAAATAAAGGATAAGCATCAGGATGAACAACTCAACAATGACTGAACCAAATTCACAAAGGAAACAACTTGCATTTGTGTCTACTGATCTATTCTTTTTAATAAATTAAACAGGATAGTCCTTCCAGAAAATGAGAACATTCTGCTATGAAAAAGCCACTGGAGAATACTTAGAAATTAAAGACTGGATTGTTGAATTTTAAAAAAATCCTCAAGTAAGAAGCTTGAATAATAAATGGGACATAGAATAGATAACTTAGGAAATCTCTCTGAAAACAAGAAATTGAAATGATGAAATTTTGAGATATTGAAGCCAGATCCAACAGATTCAACATTTTCAGAAAGAGATTATAGAGGATGAACAAAAAATCATCAAAGGCAGAATGGAAAATGATTCCTGAGGTGAAGATCATAAAAATAAATAAACAAACAAAACAAAACATCATCAAAAGGGGTCATATAATCTGCAAAGAAAAATACTGGGGAAACAAACAGATCAAGAAATTTCCTGATAAAACATCCAAAATTTAAAAATTAGAGGGAACTCCCTGGTGGTCCGATGGTTGGGACTTGGCGCTTTTGCTACGGGGGCCCGGGTTCAATCCCTGGTTGGGGAGCTGGCATCTCGCAAGCTGCACAGCCAAAAAAAAGAAAAAGAAAAGGGGGTGGGGGAATCCTAAAAAGTTACAGAGGGAAAAAAATACACTAGTTACCCTGGCAACTGACATTCTAAGTCTCAACCAAGAGAAAACAATGGAGAACGCCCACAACTTTTAAAGAAAAAGGATTTTGAACCTAGAACTGTACACCAAGCCAAACTATCATTTAAGCCTAAAGACACTATAAAGGTATTTTCAGAAAAGCAAGACCATTTTTGTTGAAGAAAACAGTTTCCTTAAAACAGTCAGTGACATACTCCACTGAAACCCAAGAGCTCCAACAAAGACGAACATGGGGATGTAGAAAAACCTCACTGAATGACCAGCAAAATGGGTTCTCAGTTGTTGGAAGGAGCACTTGTTGGGACTGTAAACATTTAACTTGTATTTTGGAAGGGAAGTGCTCAGTAAACACGTTCTATTATCCTATTGTTTATAAAGGGATTCCACCCACTGGTACAGCCACATCTGTGCAGGTCTCACAGCTGAGATTCCCCAAGAGAGCCTAAGATTAACCCAAGGCAAGCCAAATGAGCTTTAACATCACCTACAGGAAGTAAGAACCTTCTGGGTTAAGGCAGTCCAGAAGGCAAGAAGTGGCAGGGGTTAGAAGACTGATCAATCCAGCAAATAAACTACATATCAAAATTGCTTCTATCAACACAAGTATCCAAAATGAAATATTAGCAAACAAAATCCAATACCACATTGAAAAGAAAATATGTAATTATCTAAACAGGACTTATTCCAAGCATATAGACTGGTTTAATATTTGGAAATCCATTAATACAATATGCCATTATAACATACCTAAGAAGAAAAATCTTACATTTCCGAAGATGCTGAAAAGACCTCTGACAATATTCAAACGCATACGTAATTAAAAAAAAAAAAAACTCAAGAAAATAGGAACTGATGGATACTTCACCAACATGAATATACCTACGTATACACATACTCATACCTTAATGTGCACAGTACGTGTGATACATATACACACGGGTACATACATACACTCTGTTAAGTCTAGACACAAACACATATCTATGCTTCAGCCCTCTTAGTTCTAAAGCCAGAACTTACTTAATGGGTAAACAATACACACATTCTCACAAAGATTAGAAACAAGGCAAAATGCTCATTATCTCCAATCAGAGAAAACAATTAAAGGCCTAATAATCAATAAGAAAAAGTGAAACTATTTCTATTCACAGATGATATACTATACCTACAAAACTCAGAGAATCAACAATGGAACCAAATCAATAAAAAGAACTCTGTTAGGTAACATAATATATAATCAACACACATAAAAGCAACAGCCCTCATTATGTAAAAAGGAGTAAAAAGATGTAATTCAAGTGTACACACAGTTTACAATAGCAACAGAAAAAAATTCTTAATAAGAAATATACAAAATCTATACTAGAAAATTTTTAAAACACTCCTGAAAGACAGAGAAGTAGACCTGAACAAATGGAATGCTTCTCCTTGTTCTTGGACACATTGTGAAGCACAATAAAACTAGGCATGCCTTCACCAAGATGTATCAAAATCAAATGGCTAAAAACTAGTGATTAAAAAAAATAAATAAAGACACGTTATATACAGAGGAACAAAGATGAGGATGACATCAGATTTCTCTTGGAATCAATGTAAGCAAGAAGCCAGTGGAGGAACACATTTAAAGTACTGGAGGATAAAAAAACCAGCAATAATCTCTTTAAAAGTGAAGGCAAAATAAAGATATTTTCAGACATACAAGAGCCATAAGAATTCATTATCAACTAGAAGAAATGTTAAAGAAAGTCCTTCAGGCAGAAGGAAAATGACAGCAGATAAAAATGTGGATCAGATGTGGATCACACAACAGAATGAAGCACCAGAAATGGTAACCATGTATTTTCTCTCATTATTTAAATCTCTTTAAAAGATTAATTAAAAATGACAATGTATCGGGAATTCCCTGGTGGTCCCGTGGTAGAACTCAGAACTTTAACTGCAGGGGCCCAGGTTCGATCCCTGGTCGGGGAACTGAGATCACACTAGCCACTCGGTTTGACAAAAAACAAACAACAACAAAAAACCCAATGTATTGTGGGATTGGTATTACCTGTAAAAATAAAATGCAACAACAGTATAAAGACCAAGATGGGAGAAATGGAACTGCAGCTAAGTGATCAGGCATATTACTTGAAGATAAACTATAATAAATTAAAGCTACATACTATAAACACTAAAGCACCCACTAAAATAACAAGTGTTATGGCTAATAACCCAACAAAGGATATAAAATGGAATCACAAAAAATAGTCAATCAAACAGAAGGAAGACGAAGAAGATGGGACAAATAGAAAATAAAGACAACAGACTATAACCTAACTGGTTGTATCAATATTCACTCTACAAGTAAATGGTCCAAACACCCCAATTAACAGACAGAAATTGTCAAATTGGATAAAAAAAACAAGACCTAACTATATGCTGTCTACAGTGCTGTACTTTACATATAAAAATGCAAATAGGTTAAAAGTAAAAGGACACAATAAGACACTGCACACGAACACTTCTCAAAAGAAAGCTGGAGTGGCTTTATAAGTATCAGAGATTCCATTTCACAGCACAGACCATTACCAGGATAAAGGAGGCCAATTCACAACAACAAGGTGGTTAATTAATCAAGAGGACGTAATAATCTTAAATGGTTAGGTATCTTTTCACAAAATTCATGAAGCAAAAACTGACAGAATTGCAAGGAGAAACGGACAAAACACAATCGCAGGTTTCAATTCCCACTCTCTCACGACTCATGGGACAAGTCGGCAGAAGGTTAGCAAGGATATGGTGCACCTGCCAAACATTCCCAACTTGATGTTACTGACATTTAGAGAACACTCCACCCACCGAGAGCAGAACAGGCACCCTTCTCAAGTGCACGTGGAACTTCTCCGAGAGAGACCCTATACTGGGTCATAAATCTTAAAAAAGTCATTATTTATGTAGTGTTCCTGCCGAAAAATCACCATCTAAATCTATGAAAAAACATCGGGAAACATAAATTCAAAGAATTCTACAAAATAATTGGCCTGTATTCTTCAATTACTATAATGGCATTGAGAAACTAATCCATATTAAACAGACTTAAAAAGCATGAAAACTAAATGCAATTCATAATTCCGGACTGCATCCTCCATCAAAAATAAAAAATTGCTATAAAGGGAATTACTGGGAAAACTGACAAAACTGGAAGTTGGATGACTGGATGAACTGTAGATTAAGGTATTATATCAAGGGGACTTCCCCGGTGGTCCAGTGGTAAAGAATCCACCTTAACAATGCAGGGGACGTGGGTTCGATCTCTGGTCAGGGAACTAAGATCCCACATGCCGCAGGGCAACTAAACCCACGCACCACAAGTACTCAGCTCGGGCACCTCAACTAGAACCCTCGTGCCGCAAACTACAGAGCCCACACGCTCTGAAACCGGAGCACCACAGCTAGAGAGCCGACACGCCCTGAAGCCAGTGTGCCACAACTAGAGAAGAGAAAACCCCCATGCCACAACTAGAGAGAAGCCCACGCACCACAACAAAGAGCCCGCTCACCACAACTAAGACCTGACGCAGCCAAAAATAAATAAATAAATAAAAATAAATAAATAAAAATAAAGTATTATATCAGGAACTTGCCTGGTGGTCCAGTGTGTAAGACTCCCAATGCAGGGGGTCTGGGTTCGATCCCTGGTTGGGGAACTAGATCCCGCATGCATGCCGCAACTAAGAAGCCTGTATGATGCAACTCAGAGTCTGCATGCCGCAACTAAGACACGGCACAGCCAAAATAAATAAATTTTAAAAATTTTTTGAAAAAATAAATAAAGTATTATATCAATGTAAATTTTCCTGAATTCAGTTACCTCTGGCAAGCATACATAAGAAAATATTCTTGATCTTAGGAGATACAACTGAGACATTACAGGGTAAAGGGGCATGACACACACTATCAAACGGTTCAGAAAAAAATATATGTTAAAACTAAAAAAACTGCAATGCAGTCAACACAATTCAAGGCTAATCAACTGCAACATATGGGCTCTATTTGTATCCTCGTTGAAAAGAAAAAACTGAAAAACGTAGAAAATTGTAAAACTTTGAACACTGATATTAAGGAAAAATGGTACTGTGGGTTATCCCCACCCACTTTTTAAAAGACTCATTATTGTTTAAAGATACATACAGAAATACAAGTGAATTTTTTCTAAAGGATTTTTTTTTTTTTTTTTGTGGTATGCGGGCCTCCCTCTGCTGCGGCCTCTCCCGTTGCGGAGCACAGGCTCCGGACGCGCAGGCTCAGCGGCCATGGCTCACGGGCCA
>NC_041227.1:77331931-77352538 GCF_002837175.3 Physeter macrocephalus | reverse complement strand
GGCCTCTCCCGTTGCGGAGCACAGGCTCCGGACGCGCAGGCTCAGCAGCCATGGCTCACGGGCCCAGCCGCTCCGCGGCATGTGGGATCTTCCCACACCGGGGCACGAACCCACGTCCCCTGCACTGGCAGGCGGATTCTTAACCACTGTGCCACCAGGGAAGTCCCAAATGAATTTTTTTTAAAGCCAATAAAAGGGAGACTCCACGAGTTTGGCAGTAACAGATGTCAAAGGCAGATGGATGGTCAGGAGAGGTAAGGACCTGAAAATGTCCACTGGATTTGACTATAATTAGGTCACTGCTAATCTTTACCAACAGATTCAGGAGAGTGGTAAGGACAAAACCAAGACACCAAGAATTGAAATGGGAATGGGAAGTGAAAACAACTCTACTGGAGAATATCTGTCTGTACTGTGTGCTGTACAACCCCCAAAAAACACACTAACAGAAATATCTGAAGGATGAGCAGGCCATTCCATGATTTAGGTTTTAGCCTTGGACTAAACAGTAAATATGTAAACAGGTCTACTTGGATCACAGTATTTTGGAGCCTGGAAAAATCACATGCACCAAGATCCTATTGGGCAGCAGGCCCACTGCTAAGATAAACAATAAGTCTAAGCCATATACTGAAATGATTTGATGCCTGTTATTAGGAGAGCTATCCACAATTATTTCAACTTCAACAAACAAATTTTTCCAGGTCTTAGGAAATCTTTGAAACCCACAAGTAACAAAAATGCTTTCTTCTTATAGTCAACACAAATCACACGATGGATGGTATTTTCCTTTTTCTATAACTGTCAAGAACATGAGTCATATTTGCAGCTCAATTCCAGTAGCCTTAAAGCATCATACTACCTATATGTGTGAACTTGACAACAACTAGGTGCCGCCCTGACTCTGTAGCAACTGTATTTTATGTGATAATGTCTTTTACCTATTTCTACCTTCACATTTTAAAATGTGGACCTTTATAAACCTCCTAAAATGCATTACAAAACAAAGTGGGGGAATACATACACCGACAAGAAAACTCACCTGGGATTCATTCATTTTCTGCTGCTCTTGGAAAAATCGTAGACTGTAAACGGTGGACCTAGAGGAAGGGAAGCAAGTAACTGAAGTGCTGAGTAACCTGACCTGCCCAGACAGGAACCTCCCGCATCAGGGCCATCAAAGAAAGTCCAATAAAATGACACCCTATGAACATTCAGAAGAGGCTAAAAGGGTCCTACAAGAGAAACACACACCTGTACCTATCCAATTCCAACACGATCAAGTTACTCTCATTGGTGAATATGACCAGTGACTGTTTCAAAGAGTTAAATAAAAAATGCAAATAAAAAAATTTCCCTGTGACACTACTTAAGTATTTTCTTATTGTCTCTTTAAATTGATTAAAATCAAAGATTCCACAGTAAGGGAGAATGTAAGCTCTCAAAAGTGGGATACACGTGCATCAAGGCACCGCACTGTTTGTAAATCATCTGACTCAATTTGGTTACCGCTGTACTTATGAGTGTTTTATTATGAAACTGACTTTAAGTGGACAGAACACCTGCCCTAGGAGCTTGCAGTCCTGGTAGCGACCCCACGTGCACACCCGGTGAGGACCTGGGACAAGTCACCTCCCTTCTCAGGCCCAATCTTCCTTCCTCAACCGAGGCAGCAGGACAAAAGCCCTGCAGACTCATCCTGCACTAACTACACTGTGCGACTCCACAGGGCACAACCCAGGGGGGCAGCAGACGCTTAGATTAGACAACCAACGTGCTGATGGGCCTTGAAAGACACGTGCGAGATCCCGACACGGCGACAGGAGGAGGAGGACGAGGAGGATCGGGGCTGGAGGCAGGGGTGGACGCGGCACGTCCCGGCCGAGCCTGTGGCCCCTGCTCCCCCAGGACACCCGCAACTCACAAGTCCCAGGGGAGCCCCATCCGGAGCAGCCGGCCCTGTCCTCCAGCGCGGCCCCTCCACCTCCAGGAAGCGGTCAAACCCTCCCGGTCGCTCTCCCGCGGGGCCCGGGGCGGGCTCCCCCGAGCCCCGCTCTCCAAGGGCCGCAGGGTCCACAACCGCCTGCAAGCCCGCAGACGCACCACCTACCCCGTCGGGACGCGCTGACCGGCCCCGGGCTCCCGAGGTTCCGGGCCGGGGGCTGCTCCTCCGGCGCGGTCCTCTCCCGGGGTCCCTCCTCTCCGCCTCCCGAAGCCACTAGGCCCGAGGAACTGGCTCTGGGCCTACGGGACAAGCTCCCTTCAGGCCCACGTCCCTTCCGGGGCCTCGCTGTGCAGCGCGCTGCAGACGGTCTGGCACTGCGCCGCCGCCGCCCGCACGGCCCCTCCGGCCCAGCCCGCGGACTCCGGAGCTGGCGCTCGGGGGTCCCCGTTCCAGCCTCTGCCCAGCCCACGCGAACCCTCGCCCACACAGCCCGCGCCCTCTGGGTGCCGGCCGGGCCAGACGGGGTCCAGCCCTTCAGGCCCCGGAATCCTCGCCCACCGGAGGCCAGAGCCTGGGAACGAAAGCAAGCGCTGACCCGGGCACGGATAAGAAACGCGAGCGGCGCGGCGCAGCGGCAGTGCGCGTGCGCAAATACGCACACAGGATGAGGAGCACCAACGATGTAGGAGGACGGAAATCCTCCTGCCAAGGCCCGCCCCGGAGAGCAAGACAAATACCAGGGCTCTATTTCCCAGAAGTCTCCGCGCCGTTAAGTTAGGGAACGTCTTAAATATCTCCAGCTCATCTGGCGGTGAAGAGGTGCTGTGCTGAGAGGTTGGGTCGCCTGGACCAGGGACTCAAATTTCCCCTTACTTTAAGCGAACGTCTGTTATGTCACCGCTTCTCGAGGAATCTTACCTGTGTCCTGGTGCGCTAATCTTTTCCTTACCTTGAATGCTTAAGTCTTAGAATAAGCCTCCACAGACAACTGATAAATAAGGGAAAGAGGTTTATCATGTTAGCTTACTATCATAGTGAGCTTTTTCATTAAAATATTAGTGAATAGAACTTAGCGTTAACAGAATAGAGTATTAGCCTAGGATACCTTCCTCCCCCTCGTAGGGAAAAAGAAACATAGGTTTTCCAAACCACTTTTAATTCGTGAAAACTGTAGAAAAATCATAAAATACAGAATTGAAAGAAGAAAATTACCCATACCTTTACTTCCTGAAGAGGATTATCTGTGTGGAAAAAAAATTGTGTGTTTCAATGGACAACTAAGCATTATTTGGAGGACATGGCTCTGCGTTGTCTTTCTTTGTCTTCGAGTTGTTTTACACATCTTCCAAGGTTGTAGGTAACATGAAATTCTGTCCACTTGGTAGGAAGTTCAGTTGACTCGCCAAACCCCTACCCAGGAAAAATCCAATTTTGCCTTCATTTCTTTATTTACATATTCATTTCAATAGTCCTGATCTGTAATGTGTCTCTTTCTCAGATTATCTTTTGAACCGATTATAACAGCTGTAGGTTCCCCCTTGAATGAAATAAAATACTTAGCCTGTGCTCATTTTTATATCTGTATGAGAGTCATGATCTCACCCTTATTTTTTTTTAAAGATTTATTATTTATTTATTTTATTTATCTTTGGCTGCATCAGGTCTTACTTGCAGCATGCGGGCTCTTTGTTGTGGAGCTTGGGCTTCTCTCTACTTGTGGTGCGTGGGCTTCTCTCTAGTTGTGGTGGGCTGGTTTTCTCTCTTTAGTTGTGGCGCACGGGCTCCAGGGCACGTGAGCTCTGTAGTTTGCGGCACTCGGGCTCTAGTTCAAGTGTGAAAGCTCAGTAGTTGTGGAACGCGGGCTTAGTTACCCTGCGACAAGTGGGATCTTAGTTCCCTGACCAGGGATTGAACCCAGGTCCCTTGCATTGTAAGGGGGATTCGTTACCACTGGACCACCAGGGAAGTCCCTACCCTTATGTTTTAACAGTTTTGGAGGTCTTCACAGAGATCCTGAATGGATTCACCTAACAGCACTAGGTAAACTTTGTGTCAGGAGTGGTGCACCTCATTCCTCAAGTATTTAAAAGTAAAACTATAATAGGATCCAGAAATTCCACTTCTGTGTATTTTTTTGGAAGAAAAAAAAACACTAGTTCAAAAAGACACATGCACCCCTATGTTCATTGAGCATTATTTATAATAGCCAGTGTATAGAAGCAAACTAAGTGTCCATCCATAGATGAATGGATAAAGAAGATGCGTCATATATATATATATACATATATATATAGGTATACACACACACACACCACAATGGACTATTAGCCATGAAAAAAAAAAGAATGAGGGGTTTCTCTGGGGTTGCAGTGGTTAAGAATCCGCCTGCCAGTACACAGGACATGGGTTCAAGCCCTGGTCCAGGAAGATCCCACATGCCACGGAGCAACTAAGCCCGTGTGCCACAACTATTGAGCCTGTGCTCTAGAGCCTGTGAGCCACAACTACTGAGCCTGCATACCACAACTACTGAAGCTCGCTCACCTAGAGCACATGCTCTGCAACAAGAGAAGCCACCTCAATGAGAAGCCCACGCAGCGCAATGAAGTGAAGCCTCCGCTCGCCGCACCTAGAGAAAAGGCCACATACAGCAACAAAGACCCAACGCAGCCAAAAATAAAATAAATAAATTTTTAAAGATTAAAAAAAAAGAATGAAATCTTGCCATTTGTGGCAACATGGAAGGACCTAGAGGGTATTATGCTAAGTGCAATAAGTCAGACAGAGAAAGACAAATACGGTATGATCTCATTTGTATGTGGAATCTAAAAAACAAAGCAAAAGAACTACTGTAACTAAACAGAAACAGACTCATAGATACAGAGAACAAACAGGTGGTTGCCAGAGGAGGGTAGGTGGATTAGTGAAATAGGTGAGGGACATTAAGAGGAGCAGATGACCAGTTACAAAATAAATGAGTCATGGGAATGAAATATACAGCATGGGCAATACAGTCAATAACATTATAATAACTTTGTACGGGGACCGATGGTAACTAAACCATGGTGACAGATGGTAACTAGACCATAACTAGACTTATCTTAGTGATCATTTTCTAATGTATAGAAATATCGATATTATGCACCTGGAACTCACATAGTGTTGTAGGTCAGATACACTGAATTAAAAATTTTTAATTAAAAAGGAAAGATAAAGGGCTTCCCTGGTGGCGCAGTGGTTGAGAGTCCACCTGCCGATGCAGGGGACACGGGTTCGTGCCCCGGTCCGGGAGGATCCCACATGCCGCGGAGCGGCTGGGCCCGTGAGCCATGGCCGCTGGGCCTGCGCGTCCGGAGCCTGTGCTCTTCGATGGGAGAGGCCACAGCACTGAGAGGCCCGCGTACCACAAAAAAAAAATAAAATAAATAAATAAAGGAAAGAATAGTGTGCCTCGTTAAAGATAGACACTCTCACATAGTATTGTAGGTCAGATACACTGAATTAAAAATTTTTAATTAGAAAGGAAAGATAAAGGGCTTCCCTGGTGGCGCAGTGGTTGAGAGTCCGCCTGCCGATGAAAATAAAATAAATAAATAAAGGAAAGAATAGTGTGCCTCGTTAAAGATAGACACTTAGTCATACAGCGGTTCTCTAGAACATATTCATCTTGTGTAACTGTAACTTTATACCCATTGAACAACTCCACATTCCTCCTCCCCTACACCTGACAATTTATGTTTGACTTTTTTAGATACCTCATATAAGTGGAAATACACAGTTCTGTCCTTCTGTGACTGACTTATTTCACTTACCATAATGTCTTCTTGTTATATTCCCATTGTCACAACTGGTAGGATTTCCTTCTAATAAGTGAATAATATTCTGTTATATGTATATACCACATATTCCTTATCCATTTGTCTGTTGATGAAAATGTGCGTTGTTTCCTATCTTGGCTCTTGTGAATAATGCTGTAATGAAAATAGAGGTGCATATATCTCTTCCAAATATTGATTTCATTTCCTTTGGATACACAGGCTATATTATATTATATTATATTATATTATATTATATTATATTATATTATATTATATTATATTATATTATAATTAGTGTGCTTCCCGGATCTTGTGTTTTTTACAAATTGAAGGTTTGCGGCAACTCTTTGTTGAGCAAGTCTACTGGCACCGTATTTCCAACAGCGGTTGCTCACTTCTTGTCTTTGTGTCATATTTTAGTAATTGTCACACTATTTCAAACCCTCCATCAGCAAAAAGATTACTACTCACCGAAGGCTCAGATGATGGTTAGCATTTTTTAGCAATAAAGTATTTTTAATTTTTTTTTTTTGGCTGTGCTGCACAACACGTGGGATCTCAGTTCCTCGACCAGGGATCCAACCTGCGCCCCCTGTATTGGAAGGCGGATTCTTAACCACTGGACCACCAGGGAAGTCCCGAAAGTATTTTTTTGTTAACATCTTCATTGGAGTATAATTGCTTTACAGTGTTGTGTTAGTTTCTGCTGTATAACAAAGTGAATCAGCTGTACGTATACATATATCCCCATATCCCCTCCATCTTGCGTCTCCCTCCCACCCCTCTAGGTGGACACAGAGCACTAAGATGATCTCCCTGTGCTAGGCGGCTGCTTCCCACTAGCTATCTGTTTTACATTTGGCAGTGTATATATATCCATGCCACTCTCTGGCTTCGTCCCGGCTTACCCTTCCCCCTGCCCGTATCCTCAAGTGCATTCTCTACGTCTGCGTCTTTATTCCTGTCCTAACACTAGGTTCATCAGAACCACTTTTTTTTCTTTAGATTCCATGAATACGTGTTAGCATATGGTATTTGTTTATCTCTTTCTGAGTTACTTCACTCTGTTTCATAGACTCTAGGTCCATCCACCTCACTACAAATAGTTCAATTTCGTTTCTTTTTATGGCTGAGTTATATTCCATTGTATATATGTGCCACATCTTCTTTATCCATTCAGCTGTCAGTGGACACTTAAGTTGCTTCCATGTCCTGGCTATTGTAACTAGTGCTGCAGTGAACATTGTGGTACGTGTCTCTTTTTGAATTATGGTCTTCTCAGCGTATATGCCCAGGAGTGAGATTGCTGGATTATATGGTAGTTCTATTTTTAGTTGTTTTTTTAAAAAAAATTTATTTATTTTTATTTATTTATTATTTTTGTCTGTGTTGGGTCTTCGTTGCTGTGGGCAGGCTTTCCCTAGTAGCAGCAAGCTGGCGCTACTCTGTTGCGGTGCACGGGTTTCTCATTGTGGTGGCTTCTCTTGTTGCGGAGCGCGGGCTCTAGGCACGCAAGCTTCAGTAGTTGTGGCACGCGGGCTCAGTACTTGTTGCGCACGGGCTTAGTTGCTCCACGGCATGTGGGATCTTCCCGGACCAGGGCTCGAACCCGTGTCCCATGCATTGGGAGGTGTATTCTTAACCACTGCGCCACCAGGGAAGCCCTATTTTTAGATTTTTAGGAAACCTCCATACTGTTCTCCATAGAGGCTGTATCAATGTAATTCCCAGCAACAGTGCAGGAGAGTTCCCTTTTCTCCACACCCTCTCCAGAGTTTATTGTTTGTAGATTTTTTGATGATGGCCATTCTGTCTGGTGTGTGGTGATACCACATGGTAGGTTTGATTTGCCTTTCTCTAATGATGAGTGTCGTAGAGCATCCTTTCATGTGTTTGTTGGCAATCTGTATATCTTCTTTGGAGAAATGTCCATTTAGGTCTTGTGCCCATTTTTGGATTGAGTTGTTTGTTTTTTGATATTGAGCTGCATGAGCTGCTTGTATATTTTGGAGATAAATCATTTGTCAGTTGGTTCGTTTACAAATATTTTCTCCTGTTCTGAGGGTAGTCTTTTTGTCTTGTTTATGGTTTCCTTTGCTGTACAAAAGCTTTTAAGTTTCATTAGGTCCCATTTGTTTATTTTTGTTTTTATTTCTATTTCTCTAAGAGGTGGGTCAAAACGGATCTTGCTGTGATTTATGTCATAGAGTGTTCTGCTTATGTTTTCCTCTAATAGTTTTATAGTGTCTGGTCTTACATGTAGGTCTTTAATCCATTTTGAGTTTATTTTTGTGTATGGTGTTAGTTAGTGTTCTCATTTCATTCTTCTGCAGGTAGCTGTCCAGTTTTCCAGGCCCCACTTATTGAAGAGGCTGTCTTTTCTCCATTGTATATTCTTGCCTCCTTTATCAAATATAAGGTGACCATATGTGTGTGGGTTTATCTCTGGGCTTCCTATCCTGTTCCATTGATCTACATTACTATTCCCTATAGTATTTTAAAATAAATATATGTACACTGTCGGTTTAGACACAAGGCTATTGCACACTTAATACACTACAGTATAGTGTAAACATAAGTTTTTCATGCACGGGTACACCTAAGAATTCATGTGACTCGCTTTATGGCGGTATTCGCTTCATTGCAGTGTTCTGGAACTGAAGCTGCAGTGTCTCTGAGCTGGGCCTGTACACCCAGAAGTGGGATTGCTGGATCATATGGAAATTTTATTTAAAAGATTTTCAGAAAACTCCATACTGTTTTCCACAGTGCCTGCACGATGTTACATTCCTGCCTACAATATGCAAGGGTTACGATTTCTCTACTACCTTGACAACTCTTATCTTTAAAAAAAAAAAAAATTGTAGGCATTCTCACAGATGTGAGGTAGTATCTCATTATGATATTGATTTGCATTTCCTGCATGGTTAGTGACGTTGAGCACCTTTTCATGTACCTGGTGCTGTGTTAAGTATTTCTAACACACATACACACACACAAAGGGATAGAAGGAATCTTTTGGAAGTGATGAGTATATTTCCGTGATTGTGTTGATGGTATCCCAGGTGTGTGCATATGTCCAAACTCATCAAGTTATATAAATGAAACATGGGCTGGACTTTGTATATCAATTATACATAAATAAAGCTGTAAAAGCCCAGCAACAATTTGTTTATTTCATGAGCCGGTGAAGCCCAGGTACATCTTTTCTCCTCTCCCAGGGGTGATCCCAAGCAGCCATTGAACTTGGCTCACTTTCTGTTTCTTTAGTTTCCCCTTCTATTACTTTTGTGTTTCTGCTTTGTTTTCAGATTACAGCTAAGTGGTTCCCCATTTGTAGCAGCAGTGATTCTGAGTTTGGCTCTGTTGTTTGAAGACTTGATGGTCTCTCCAAAGGGATTAAGTTTCTACAGAACTAATCTCAGTTAGGTGAGAGGTAACAGAGGATCTAGTTTGTTAGTCTTTTCTTAGTCTTTTCTATTTGTCTATTTGTCTACTTTGACAAGCTTGTATCAATTAAGACTCTCTTGCCCAATGGGAGGAGAACGGCTCTTTAATATCTAGAATGGTGAGTGTTTATTCCTGACCCATGTCTAAAACTTAAAAGTGAAGGTAAAAGTTCCATTTCTCTGTATGTCTGTGTGTCTGTAATTCAGAAAGGTCTTTACCTCTGACAGTGTGACCATGTAATGTTTTCCTACTTCTGGACCTGTTAAAGTAGATTGTAGAGTCTCTTAAATCAAAGGGTTTCTGTCCTGATTAGCTTACAAAGATACAAATGTGCTTATAGAAATTATATATCTCTAAAATTCTCAGAGAGAAAGGAATTAGAATTTCTAATTCTTTAAATGTGCTAGAAGAGTATTGTTATAGAAATGAAGTCAGGGAATTCCCTTGCGATCCAGTGGTTAGGACTCGGTGCTTTCACTGCCAGGGTCCGGGTTCAGTCCTTGCTCAGGGAACTAAGATCCAGCAAGCCTCTCGGTGCAGCCAAAGGAAAAAAAAAAAAAAAGACAACATCAACTCAGAAATTTAAAGACTTTAAGTTTACATAATTTAGGTAAATCTTTGACAAATGAAGCTAGTTTAATATTTTTGTTTAATAAAAAGTTATTCCTATCTTATTTATCAGTATTAGGCCTACATTTTAAAAAATTCTACTTGGGGGTATTCTTCCAAAATTTATATAGGTGTACCCATCAAATAAGCTAACATTACTTCTACTTAATATTTAAGGTTACGAAAAATGTAAATTTGTGTTTAACCATATTTAATTTTTATTCCGACAAAGTTTATTTCAACAGTAACTATGTTTTGTACTGTGTTAGCTTGTCGATAATTTCCAAGATCTTCAGTTTACGTAAACCCTTGAACTGCTATTAAATTGTGTTACTTACCGGATAATCATTGGATACCGAGGTCACTTCTAAGCAAGACAGAAATCTGAAACATTGATTACTAAGCATAATCTCAAGTTATATGCTCTTGCTGCATATTTTTATTTGTTACCTAGAGGGTATGTCTGTGGGTGTGTTAATGAAGGTGTTTGTCTCTGCCACTTGGAGAAGTTGTGTAAGGGATGTTTGTGGCTCTGTAAAGTTGTGTTATGTGTGTTCGTGAGCTCTGCTAGCCGAAAATGCTGATGTGTGATGGGCAGTTGTCAGTTATTCACTCCTAGTTTTGTTTGTGGAATGGCCGTACGTTTGGTTCAAAGTGGTGATTAATATCACATGAACGAGGCTTGACCAATAGTAATGTTATCGGCTGGAGCAGAGCTGAGGTTCAGCGGCTCGTCGCTCAGAAGTCAGTGTTCCAGAGACAAGGGTTGGTGGAAGAAGAAAGATGCTTTATTCAGGAGGCCGGCCACCTGGGAAGATGGTGGACTAGTGTCCCCAAAACCATCCCCCAGTTGCCAATTAGAGGGCAGAGTGGTTTATAGGGAAGAGACGGGAAGTCTCTGGGCTGTGCAGGTGGGGGCTACGTGCCGAGTAGCACAATCAGTGCTGACCATCATCTTGAAATTGGTCATGCAGTGGTGTGGTCAGTGTCATGTGGATTGTTTCAGGCACAGTTAATCTTCAACTCCAGTGTTGGTTTGTTGCCATTTCCTTGAGGCCAGTTCCTGGAATTGTGTAAGCCATAGGTTCAGGTCTGCTCAGGCTGGAGCAGCTTATGTCATAGGTCCAGTCTGGTCATCATACAGTTAGCTTTCTCCTCTTGTAGCGGGTTTAGTATCTGCCAAAGAAGTTAGGAGTGTGTCTCTGACACTGTTAACTTATGTCCTTCGGGAGGAACTAAAGGTTCTGTGACTGCTGTTGTCCTAATCGTTAAGTGCTTGAACCTGTTCTTTTGTGACTGCCAGAGGTTCAGGTCTGCTCAGGGTGGAGCAGCTTATGTCATAGCTCCAGTCTGGTCATCATACAGTTAGCTTTCTCCTCTTGTAGTGGGTTTAGTATCTGCCAAACAAGTTAGGAGTGTGTCTCTGACACTGTTAACTTATATCCTTCGGGAGGAACTAAAGATTCTGTGACTGCTGTTGTCCTAATCGTTAAGTGCTTGAACCTGTTCTTTTGTGACTCAGGGGAGGCCTGGGAGACTGCAGCTGTTTTACAAACAAGAGGAGGGGACATGGAAGGGCCCTGCAGGTTCCTGCTTGGTTCCAGCAACCGAGAGGTACAACTCTGTATGCAAGATAATGAGATGTCGTTTTGTTTATTAACAGGAACAAAAATAGTTTGGTCCTAAAGTAAAATGACTGATTGTTCCAGCACCAGGAAGAGGATAGTGAAGGACACAACCTGAATGAATATAGAAAGTTGTACGATATTGGGGGAAAGGGAATTTTATTTGTCTGAGCCGCAGGCAGCTCAGTTTTGTTGTTTATTCCAGAGATTTTCAAAAAAGAGCTTATGGTTCTCTTAGTATCAAATATTATATTGATGCAAAGCTGAAGTTTGGTTTTCTCTCTGTATCAGTGATAAATTGTCTGAGTGGAGTATTGGTCTCTTTCATAAGTGGTTGGAAAAGTTGTTCTGTAAATCTGCCTAAACAGCAGAGATTGTGTATCTCACTGGAAGAGCTTTCTGCATCTAGTTCTGAATTCATCCGGCCGTATTATTTTTTGAAAATAAATGCACAGGGACTTCCCTGGTGGCTCAGTGGTTAAGAATCCGCCTGCCAGTGCAGGGCACACGGGTTCGAGTCCTGGTCCGGGAAGATCCCACATACTTTTAGAAACTAGAGCACGGAAAGAGTAAGGTTATATGAAATTTGAAATGCTAAAGATTGTCATAGTTTGAAGCAGTTTGAAGATTGTTGGAAGAAATTATTTGTCATTCATTCAAGTAATAAACATTTGATGAATACTTGCAAAAAAGAAAAAAACCTCTAGAGCCCGGGAGCCGCAACTTCTAGAATCCACGTGCCTAGAGCCCATGCTCCGCAACAAGAGAAGCCACCGCATTGAGAAGCCGACGCAGCACAACGAAGAGTAGCCCCCGCTCACCGCCACTAGAGAAAGTCCACGTGCAACAATGAAGACCCAACGCAGACAAAAATAAATAAATAAGTAAATAAATGTATTGTAAAAAAAGAAAATAAATGAACAACAAAATTTCTGCATTTCTGAGAAAGTTAAGCTTCCTTAAAACTGTGTTCCTTTTGGTCTGTTTTTTTTTTTTTAAAGTGTACTGTCAGGAATTCCCTGGCATTTCATGGGTTAGGACTCTGCACTTCCACCACTAGAGGCCTTTTGTTGATCCCTGGTCAGGGAACTAAGATCCTGCAAGCTGCGTGGCGAGGCCAAAAAACAGCAAAGACAAAATAGTCATACTTTGGCCATTAAACAAGGTCAAGGACCTTTAGTTCCTCCTCAAGGGCTATCGGGTAATATTCTGAGCCACGTCCATGGAGCAGTTTTGCAGAGACTGAAACCCCCAGCAGGTGGAAGAAGTTAACTACATGCTGCCCACAAGCACAAAGACCCCAGAGCAGTTGGAACCGCAAGGCTGATGATGTTGAGTCCCCGTGACCTCACCACCAACCAATCAGAAGAATGTCCGTGAGCTGATCACGCACCCTGTAACCCTGTCTTCAACATGTAGTCCCTTTCTCTTTTCCCTATATAGTCCTCAAGCAAAACCTCAGGAGGGGAGAGTTGGTTCTTTGGGACATTAGTCCACGTTCTTCTCTGGACTGCCGGCTTCCTCAATAAAGCTATCTTTCCTTTTACCCAACACTTGTCTCTCAGTATTGGAGTCCTGAATGATGCAAGATCTGCCTCGTCTTCTGTAGCTGTTTCTACATGAAAAATAATTCAGGATTATTTTTCAGAGTGAAGAAATGTGGTTGGATAATCACAACGCCATTCAGCAACACCTCGTTGGACAGCAAACAGGCGAAGCCGACTGGTAATGACCACACACATCATGATTGTGAGAAGACTTTCATCTTTATTATATTTCCCCAAAAGCTGCGTTACACGGTACTCTTTAATAATCTAAAATAATATACAAACATGTTGAGACAAGTTAAAAAATTACAACTGAATTCCCACAATTCAATAATGAGAGCTAAAAAAATACAAATTTATGCTTACAAGAATTGGGAAGAAATACCCACCTAGCTATAATTAGAATGGAAATATTCTGGAATAGATTAAATGTATATTATGTAATAGATGAAAACAAAAATCTCTTTTGAAAATGTGAGTCAAATTGTATATATGTGTAAATATACAACAGCTATAATGCTCATTACGAAAGTTTGTAGGAACCAGAGGTTTGAAAATGAAGACTGTTTCAAAACTATTTAAAATAACTATATAAGTATAAAATATCAAGATACAATAATTTTATAGGTGACATTTTCAAAATAAGCCACTGAAAGTTAAGTCATCAGTCCCGACCCTCTGGCTCTAATTGTATATTTTAAAGCTACTCCCTCCTCTTCTGAGCCCCTACACTCCACCTTCAAATGCTTCTAGACTGGGGCCAGCAAGTGTCTAACAGATGGGACCTCTAATGTTCATCTCAGGGGAGATTTGAGTGAAATGATCTGAAAGTTGAGGTGGTGCCTTCCAAAAGGCTGGAACCTGAAGAAGCCCTGATTTCTTGCTGTCGTGCCACAGACGCCTAGCAGCCCGCCCCGCTCCTAGGAGTGTGACACGAAAACTCTCTTCAGCTCGTTCTAGAAGATGCTGTGTTGTTCCCGATTGTCTGCGCACGAGGCTTCTCCCTTCCTTCCTCACGGCTGTGGTCAGTGTCTGCACTGACCTCGTGGTGAACATGCTCATCTCCCCTGGGCTCTGTGATCTGGAAGTAAGAGAAAGAGCAAGGATGTCAGAGTTCAAAGGGGCACCTGTCCAGATATAAACGTTTTCACATTCTTAGTCAATTCTAACCAGAATTGAGACTCATTTATGATTGCAGTTTTATCTCAAATTCTGCATTCTGAACCCCAGTCCTGAACCATTCATTGTTTTCAAGTGCGATTCTTGGACTTTGGTGACCCTGACTCCAAAAACTACTGAATACACATAAGGTCAGGCCCAGAAATCTGCTTTATAGCCCAGACGCCAGGTGATTCTGTTCAGGGAGCTGGCATTTGGCGAATGCTGCTTTCTTCTTAACTCACCTTGGTCCTTTGGCACCACTTAAATTCTGAACTTGGAACCACACTACAGACATCACTGACAAGTCAACATCGTGGACCAGGAGACCTGATGCCTGATCCTTAAACCTAATCCTGCATCCTAATGTCTATTTTATTATTAATTTTTAATTTATTTACTTATTTTCTTTATTTTATTTTTGGCTGTATTGGGTCTTTGTCACTGCGCGTGGGCTGTCTCTAGTTGTGGTGAGCAAGGACTACTGTCTGTTGCTTCTCATGACGTTGGCTTCTCTTGTTGCGGAGCACGCGCTCTAGGTGCACAGGCTGAGTAGTTGTGGCTTGCGGGCTCTGGAATGCAGGCTCAGTAGTTGTGGCTCGGGTGCTTTAGAGCGCAGGCGCAGTAGTTGTGGCGCAAGGGCTTAGTTGCTCCGCGGCATGTGGGGTCTTCACAGACCAGGGCTCGCACCCTAATGCCCTGCGTTGGCAGGCGGATTCTTAACCACTGCGCCACCAGAAAAGTCCCTGGATCCTAATGTTTAAATAATACTCAGTCCTAAACTTGTTTAGTGTTATGGGCTGAAGCCCCTACACTCCACCTTCAAATGCTTCTAGACTGGGGCCAGCAAGTGTCTAACAGATGGGACCTCTAATGTTCATCTCAGGGGAGATTTGAGTGAAATGATCTGAAAATTGAGGTGGTGCCTTCCAAAAGGCTGGAACCTGAAGAAGCCCTGATTTCTTGTTGTCGTGCCACAGACGCCTAGCAGCCCGCCCCGCTCCTAGGAGTGTGACACGAAAACTCTCTTCAGCTCGTTCTAGAAGATGCTGTGTTGTTCCCGATTGTCTGCGCACGAGGCTTCTCCCTTCCTTCCTCACGGCTGTGGTCAGTGTCTGCACTGACCTCGTGGTGAACATGCTCATCTCCCCTGGGCTCTGTGATCTGGAAGTAAGAGAAAGAGCAAGGATGTCAGAGTTCAAAGGGGCACCTGTCCAGATATAAACGTTTTCACATTCTTAGTCAATTCTAACCAGAATTGAGACTCATTTATGATTGCAGTTTTATCTCAAATTCTGCATTCTGAACCCCAATCCTGAACCATTCATTGTTTTCAAGTGCGATTCTTGGACTTTGGTGACCCTGACTCCAAAAACTACTGAATACACATAAGGTCAGGCCCAGAAATCTGCTTTATAGCCCAGACGCCAGGTGATTCTGTTCAGGGAGCTGGCATTTGGCGAATGCTGCTTTCTTCTTAACTCACCTTGGTCCTTTGGCACCACTTAAATTCTGAACTTGGAACCACACTACAGACATCACTGACAAGTCAACATCGTGGACCAGGAGACCTGATGCCTGATCCTTAAACCTAATCCTGCATCCTAATGTCTATTTTATTATTAATTTTTAATTTATTTACTTATTTATTTTATTTTTGGCTGTATTGGGTCTTTGTCACTGCGCGTGGGCTGTCTCTAGTTGTGGTGAGCAAGGACTACTGTCTGTTGCTTCTCATGACGTTGGCTTCTCTTGTTGCGGAGCACGCGCTCTAGGTGCACAGGCTGAGTAGTTGTGGCTTGCGGGCTCTGGAATGCAGGCTCAGTAGTTGTGGCTCGGGTGCTTTAGAGCGCAGGCGCAGTAGTTGTGGCGCAAGGGCTTAGTTGCTCCGCGGCATGTGGGGTCTTCACAGACCAGGGCTCGCACCCTAATGCCCTGCGTTGGCAGGCGGATTCTTAACCACTGCGCCACCAGAAAAGTCCCTGGATCCTAATGTTTAAATAATACTCAGTCCTAAACTTGTTTAGTGTTATGGGCTGAATGTTTGTGTCCCCCCATATTCTTATGTTGAAATCTTAAAATCTTAACCACTAAGGTGCTGGTATTAGGAAGTGGGGTCCTTGGGAGGTTATTAGGTCATGGGATAGAGCCCTCATGAATGATATTATTGCCCTTGTAAAAGAGACTGCGTTGTGTTGTTTATAAGCCACGCAGTCTGTAGTATTTTGTTAGGGCAGGTCAAACGGACTAAGACAGCTAGTTCGCAAGATTTAAACCAAATGTTGGCTCAATCCTCTGCCCACATCTAGCACTCTAATGTGTCAAGTGTAACAGGCCATGCTGCAGATGGCATTCCTTAACCTTCACTCGTTGTTATAAACCCCCTTGACCGTAAACTTGAGGGGGAAAAGGTGAATTGTACAAGAGGAATCAATGGTCCACAAGTGGTGAGTCAGGGGAAATAGAGTCACAGGTGACCTGGCCATAAGCAATTTGAAAGTAAATTTGGATGAAAATAAGGCTAGTTGGGCTTCCCTGGTGGCACAGTGGTTGAGAATCCACCTGCCGATGCAGGGGACACGGGTTCGAGCCCTCGTCCGGGAAGATCCCACATGCCGCGGAGCAACTAAGCCCGTGCACCACAGCTACAGAGCCTGCGCCCTAGAGCCCATGCGCCACAACTACTGAGCCCGTGCGCCTACAGCCCATGCTCCGCCAGAAAGAGAAGCCACCACAATGAGAAGCCCGCGTACCACACCGAAGAGTAGCCCCCGCTCGCCGCAACTAGAGAAAGACTGCGTGCAGCAACGAAGACCCAACGCAGCCAAAAATAAGTGAAACAAAAATCTTAAGAAAAAAAAAGAATTGTCGTTGTGCAACCTTCCCGACCATCCATCTCCAGAATGTTTTCATCCTGTCAAACTGAAGCTCTGTCCCCATTAAACACTGACTCCCCATCGCTCCCAAACTCCTGAGGCCCAGCTTTCCACTTTCTGTCTCTATGAATTTGACCCTCTGGGGATCTCACAGAAGTGGAATCATGTAACATTTGTCCATTTGTATGTGGCGTATCCACTTAGCATCATGTCTTCAAGTGTCATTTGTGTGGTAACTATCAAAATTGCCTTCCCAGACCCCAAAGCCAGTGTGGACAGTACACAGTGAGTGAGAAGGAAATCAAACCCTGGGTCTGAAGAAGTTCAGATGTATGCCAAGTGCAATGGGAAACCAGGGCGGACCGCAAAAAAAAAAAAAAAAAAAAAAATTTCCTTCCTAGACCCCAAAGCCAGTGTGGACAGTACACAGTGAGTGAGAAGGAAATCAAACCCTGGGTCTGAAGAAGTTCAGATGTATGCCAAGTGCAATGGGAAACCAGGGAATGAGAAGTGTCGTGATCCAGTTTGCAGTGAAAGGGAAAAAATTGATTTTGGCTCTTGTATACATGGATGGGGTGGGCATTCAGCAAGGGTGGAAGTCGGGAGACCCAGCTATGGTTAGGAATTTGGCGTGGTAGTCCAGGAAGATGATGTCTGAGAAGATGGAGAGAAGGAAACAGGTTCCATATATTTGGAGGGAAAATCAGCAGGGCTCATCGGGGGATCCGACTGGGGGGAGGTAGCGGGGCGGTATTTCTGTTTACTCTGTGTGCACGTGTGTGCTTATACCTCTACTACTGAGACATAATTGTTTCTACAAAGAAACACCTTTCCTCTTAAAAGTGGAATTGTTAAATTTTCACTGTTTATACAAAGAAATGTCAGACCATCATTGAAAACTACATAAATGCTCTTTGTATCAATTAGAAACTTTCCTTCCTTTTTGTGGATGAATAATATCTGTTGCATGAATATATACACTACATTTTCTTTATCCATTCATCTGTCAGTGAGCACTTGGGTTGTTTCCACATTTTGGCTCTGAATCTTGCTTTTGAATTATTGTTTGGACTTTGATGAGAAGTATCTCTGTTGTTCGGGATGTGCCCAGAGTTTTCTTTTGTCTTTTGATCACTTAGATACATCTAATTGGCCCAAGCAGTGCATACGTAGAGTCCAGTCCGTTCGTCCAAGGTGCAGGGACCGAGAGTCTCTTTGGTTTGCACTCGTGGAATTCCTGAGATGCTCTAGGTCTCAGAGGCCATGCAAAGAGCGTCTGAGGCCTTCCAGAGCTGCCGCAGGCCGGCTCTCCTCGGGGTCTGCACTGCTGGGAAAAGCACTGCTGCTTGAGGACCTGTGTCCCTCTGCTGTAGACGGTCCATTGTTAGGAGGCAAGTGAGTTCAGCTGTGCATTCATCATGCTTTCAGCCATCACAGCTGATTGGGTCCTTGTATAACCAGACAGAAGCTCACTCTCCCTCTTGGTTAACCGGCTTTCAAATATTAGAAGGTTGGCCTTCTGTCCCCGTGAAAAGTTCTCTTGTGTACTGTGAAATACCCTGATTGCTTTATCTCGTCTTCAGATGGGATTTGCATAATCCCGCCTCACCTTGTCCGCATGTGCTACAGTCGGGTGGGACCCATCTTAAGATGTGTTGGTATGTTGTCCAAAAATGGCGCAAACAGCCCACATTGAATCTGATGTTGTCGGTGAGCAGGACCTTGTGGGGCCTTCCTGGGACGGATTCTCCCCATGTCTTCTGCCTGCTCCTTGTCTTTAGAACATTTTAGCCTCCTAGCCTTCCCTGAGTTCGAAACAAACAATTTAATCAGAGAAGTGAGAAAGTGCAAAAAGAAAGGAAGACAGTCGAAAAGGACCAAATAATACTAGTGTAGGTGTTAAACAAAGTCAAGGACCTTTAGTTCCTCCTCCAGGGCTGTCGATACTGTTCTGAGCCACGTCCTTGGAGCTGTTTTGCAGAGACTGAAGCCCCCAGCAGGTGGAAGAAGTTAACTGCATGCTGCCCACAAGCAGGAAGACCCCAGACCGGCTGGAACCAGAAGGTTGATGATGTTGACCTCCAATTACCTCACCACCAACCAATCGGAAGAAGGTCCACAAGCTGACCACACACCCCTCAACCTCCCCTCCGTCACCCCACTCTTTCGTAATTCACTTTAAACATGTTTTAAGTTTTATATTGGGAGTATAGTTGATTGACAATGTTGTGTTAGTTTCCGGTGTACAGCAAAGTGATTCAGTTACATGTATACAGATATCTGTTGTTTTTCAGATTGTTTCCCCATTTAGGGTATTAGAGAATTTTGTGTTTTTTTCGTCACGCTGTGTGGCTTGTAGGATCTCAGTTCCCTGAGCAGGGATTGAACCCGGGCCCCGGCCGTGAAAGCCCAGAATCCTAACCTCTGGGCCACCAGGGAATTCCCTAGGTTAGTGGAGAATATTGAGGAGAGGTCCCTGTGCTATACAGGAGGTCCTTGTTGATCGCCTGTTTTATATATAGTAGTGTGTATACGTTAATCCCAACCTCCTGGTCTATCCCTGTCCCCCAGCTTTCCCCTTTGGTAACCATAAGTTTGTTTTCCATGTCTGTGAGTCTGTTTCTGTTTTGTAAAGAAGTTCATTCGTATCACTGTTTTAGATTCCACATAGAAGTGATATCGTATGGTATTTGTCTTTCTCTGTCTGACTTCCTTCACTTAGTATGATAATCTCTGGGTCCATCCATGTTGCTGCAAATGACATGATCTCATTCTTTTTTATGGCTGAGTAGTATTCCATGGCATATATGTACCACCTCTTCCTTATCCATTCCTCTGTCGATGGACATTTAAGTTGCTTCCATGTCTTGGCTATTGTAAATAGTACTGTTATAAATATTGGGGTGCATGTGTCTTCTCGAATTATAGTTTTCTCTGGGTATATGCCCAGGAATGGGATTGCTGGGTCCTACGGTAGCTCTAGCTTTAGTGTTTTGAGGAACCTGCACACTGTTCTCCATAGTGGCGGCACCAGTGTACATTGCCACCAACAGCCTCACCCCATCTGCAAACACCTTTCCCTGAAAGCCGTTGGGGAGTGGGGGCCTTTTGAGCCCTAGATACCTGGACCCCTTGCTTGTTGCCCTGCCGTAAACGCTGCGCTTTCCTTCGCCGTGACCCGGTGTCGGTCGATTGTCATTACCACGTGCACCCGAGTGGACCCAAGTTTGGTTCAGTAGCAGCGTGTTCAGAGACAAGCAAAACTATCACCTCTCCTCCTCTTTTTTCGTCCTGTGGATGCAGTTGAACATAACAACGGCTGTAGCTCTAGTGCACAAATACCAGTAGAGTGAAGCAGAAGTGCTTTGTCAATACAATGCTTTCGGAATGAGAGTCACGTGGAGAAAATCTTACAACACAGATGCCTGGACCCAGCCTCACAGATTCTAATGCCACAGCACTGAGCTAGGGCCTCATTTTAACTTTCTCAATTGACATGTTTCTGATTTGGAAGTCTCTGGGTGGGATGTGCCACCCAGGCTGGTGCAGTAGGGGGTCTTCAAGGCGTCGTTGAATGAA
>NC_041227.1:77327391-77329779 GCF_002837175.3 Physeter macrocephalus | reverse complement strand
GGAAGATCCCACATGCCGCGGAGCAACTAAGCCCGTGCACCACAGCTACAGAGCCTGCGCCCTAGAGCCCATGCGCCACAACTACTGAGCCCGTGCGCCTACAGCCCATGCTCCGCCAGAAAGAGAAGCCACCACAATGAGAAGCCCGCGTACCACACCGAAGAGTAGCCCCCGCTCGCCGCAACTAGAGAAAGACTGCGTGCAGCAACGAAGACCCAACGCAGCCAAAAATAAGTGAAACAAAAATCTTAAGAAAAAAAAAGAATTGTCGTTGTGCAACCTTCCCGACCATCCATCTCCAGAATGTTTTCATCCTGTCAAACTGAAGCTCTGTCCCCATTAAACACTGACTCCCCATCGCTCCCCAACTCCTGATGCCCAGCTTTCCACTTTCTGTCTCTATGAATTTGACCCTCTGGGGATCTCACAGAAGTGGAATCATGTAACATTTGTCCATTTGCACGTGGCGTATCCACTTAGCATCATGTCTTCAAGTGTCATCCGTGTGGTAACCTGTATCAAAATTTCCTTGCTAGGGGCTTCCCTGGTGGCACAGTGGTTGCGCGTCCGCCTGCCGATGCAGGGGAACCGGGTTCGTGCCCCGGTCCGGGAGGATCCCACACGCCGCGGAGCGGCTGGGCCCGTGAGCCATGGCCGCTGAGCCTGCGCGTCCGGGGCCTGTGCTCCGCAACGGGAGAGACCGCAGCAGAGGGAGGCCCGCGGACCGCAAAAAAAAAAAAAAAAAAAAAAATTTCCTTCCTAGACCCCAAAGCCAGTGTGGACAGTACACAGTGAGTGAGAAGGAAATCAAACCCTGGGTCTGAAGAAGTTCAGATGTATGCCAAGTGCAATGGGAAACCAGGGAATGAGAAGTGTCGTGATCCAGTTTGCAGTGAAAGGGAAAAAATTGATTTTGGCTCTTGTTTACATGGATGGGGTGGGCATTCAGCAAGGGTGGAAGTCGGGAGACCCAGCTATGGTTAGGAATTTGGCGTGGTAGTCCAGGAAGATGATGTCTGAGAAGATGGAGAGAAGGAAACAGGTTCCATATATTTGGAGGGAAAATCAGCAGGGCTCATCGGGGGATCCGACTGGGGGGAGGTAGCGGGGCGGTATTTCTGTTTACTCTGTGTGCACGTGTGTGCTTATACCTCTACTACTGAGACATAATTGTTTCTACAAAGAAACACCTTTCCTCTTAAAAATGGAATTGTTAAATTTTCACTGTTTATACAAAGAAATGTCAGACCATCATTGAAAACTACATAAATGCTCTTTGTATCAATTAGAAACTTTCCTTCCTTTTTGTGGATGAATAATATCTGTTGCATGAATATATACACTACATTTTCTTTATCCATTCATCTGTCAGTGAGCACTTGGGTTGTTTCCACATTTTGGCTCTGAATCTTGCTTTTGAATTATTGTTTGGACTTTGATGAGAAGTATCTCTGTTGTTCGGGATGTGCCCAGAGTTTTCTTTTGTCTTTTGATCACTTAGATACATCTAATTGGCCCAAGCAGTGCATACGTAGAGTCCAGTCCGTTCGTCCAAGGTGCAGGGACCGAGAGTCTCTTTGGTTTGCACTCGTGGAATTCCTGAGATGCTCTAGGTCTCAGAGGCCATGCAAAGAGCGTCTGAGGCCTTCCAGAGCTGCCGCAGGCCGGCTCTCCTCGGGGTCTGCACTGCTGGGAAAAGCACTGCTGCTTGAGGACCTGTGTCCCTCTGCTGTAGACGGTCCATTGTTAGGAGGCAAGTGAGTTCAGCTGTGCATTCATCATGCTTTCAGCCATCACAGCTGATTGGGTCCTTGTATAACCAGACAGAAGCTCACTCTCCCTCTTGGTTAACCGGCTTTCAAATATTAGAAGGTTGGCCTTCTGTCCCCGTGAAAAGTTCTCTTGTGTACTGTGAAATACCCTGATTGCTTTATCTCGTCTTCAGATGGGATTTGCATAATCCCGCCTCACCTTGTCCGCATGTGCTACAGTCGGGTGGGACCCATCTTAAGATGTGTTGGTATGTTGTCCAAAAATGGCGCAAACAGCCCACATTGAATCTGATGTTGTCGGTGAGCAGGACCTTGTGGGGCCTTCCTGGGACGGATTCTCCCCATGTCTTCTGCCTGCTCCTTGTCTTTAGAACATTTTAGCCTCCTAGCCTTCCCTGAGTTCGAAACAAACAATTTAATCAGAGAAGTGAGAAAGTGCAAAAAGAAAGGAAGACAGTCGAAAAGGACCAAATAATACTAGTGTAGGTGTTAAACAAAGTCAAGGACCTTTAGTTCCTCCTCCAGGGCTGTCGATACTGTTCTGAGCCACGTTCCTGGCGCTGTTTTGCAGAGACTGAAGCCCCCAGCAGGTGGAAGAAGTTAACTGCATGCTGCC
>NC_041227.1:77321637-77326891 GCF_002837175.3 Physeter macrocephalus | reverse complement strand
TCAAGAGCTGGAGTTCTCCTTGAATTACCTTTTTCTGCCTTATCTGCTGCTGATTGTAAACCTGTTTTTTTTTGCCCTAAGTTGTGAAACAAACCCTGGTAAGTTGAGGCTCTTAGTATAGAAAATGGTGACAGAGCAGCTGTCTGTCTCACTGACAGTGCTACAAACAAGTAGTGATCCCTCCAAGGACTTTGCAAAAAATTTGTTGTGTAGGGTTTGCATGATCTTTCAGTTTTGAATGGTTTCTAGTTTTATTGTTTTCTTCTTTGTCCCACAGGTTATTTAGAACTATTTAAACATCATCACTTAATTGTGTTATATACGGAGCTTGCAGTCTGTATGAAACTGTTTCTTTTAAACTTGTTACTGATATTTGCATCTTGCCCAGGCATGTGGTCAGTTTCTGTAAATGATCCATGTGTTCTTGAAAAGAGGATTATATTTTCTAGTTCTTGGGCACAGGCAACCATGTAAGTCCACTAGATCAAGATGTTAATTATGTCCAGATTTTTTATATTCATACTAATATTTTTGTTTGATTACTGAGAGAGGTATGTGATCTCATTCTGATGGTAGATTTGACAGATTTTTTTCCTTCACATATTTTGATGCTATTATATGTGTGTGTGTGTGTGTGTGTACAATAGTTGTATATACTCATATTAGATGTATTCAAGTTTAGAATTAGTATTAGCTCTTGAATCTTTTTTCAAAATACAGTGAGCCTCTTTGCTCTCAAATCTCCTTTGTCTGATACTTATATTTATTATTACACTGTTTTTAGATATATACTTGCTAGGTATTTTTTTTCCCATCCACTTATTTTAATAAATTTAATTAATTAATTAATTAATTTTAAATTTTTGGCTGTGTTGGGTCTTCGTTGCTGCGCGCGGGCTCTCTCTAGTTGCAGTGAGCGGGGGCTACTCTTTGTTGTGGTGCACGGGCTTCTCATTGTGGTGGCTTCTCTTGTTGCAGAGCACAGGCTCTAGCTGCGCAGGCTCAGTAGTTGTGGTTCGCGGGCTTAGTTACCGCAGCATGTGGGATCTTCCCCCATCAGGGCTCAAATCCGTGTCTCCTGCATTGGCAGGTGGATTCTTAACCACTGCACCACCAGGGAAGTCCCCATCCACTTATTTTAATCTTTTCTATCCTTGAAGGACCAAATGTCCATTAATTAATGAACAGATAAATAAAATGCGATATACCTATTTGATGAAACGTTATTCAACCATAAGGAGGAATGAAGTACTCATACATCCTATAACATGGGTGAACCTTGGAAGCATTATGCTCAATGAAAGAAGCCAGATACAAAAGACCACATATTGTATGATTCCATTTATATGAAGTATCCAGAAAAGGCAAATCCATAGAGACAGAAAATAGATTAGCGGTTGCCAGGGGATGTGGGATTAGAGAAATGGAGAATGACTGCTGAAAGGATTTCTTTTTGGGGTGATGAAAATGTTCTAAAGTTGATTGTAGTGGTGGTTGTACAACTCTGTGACTATAAAAACCACTGAATGGGGGCTTCCCTGTGGGCGCAGTGGTTAAGAACCCACCTGTCAATGCAGGGGACACGGGTTTGAGCCGTGGTCCGGGAAGACCCCACATGCCGTGGAGCAGCTAAGCCTTTGCGCCACAACTACTGAGCCTGTGCTCTAGAGCCCGCGAGCCACAACTACTGAGCCTGCATGCCACAACTACTGAGCCTCCACGCCACATCTGCTGAGCCCGCATGCCACAACTACTGAGCCCACATGCCACAACTGCTGAGCTCACGCGCCACAACTACTGAGCCCGCGCGTCACAACTACTGAGCCCGCACGCTGCAACTATTGAGCCTGCGTGCCACAACTACTGAGCCTGTGCTCCACAACTACTGAAGCCTGCGCACCTGGAGCCCGTGCTCCGCTACAAGAGAAGCCACCACAATGAGAAGCCCGCGCACCTCAATGAAGAGTAGCCCCCGCTCACCACAACTGGAGAAAGCCTGCGCACAGCAATGAAGACCCAATGCAGCCAAAAATAAATAATAAATAAGTTAATTAATTAAAAAAAAAACCATTGGATGGTACACTTTAAACGGGTGAATTGGGTTTATGAACTATATCTCAAAGCTGTTAATTTAAAAAATAAATTATTTGGAATATTAAATATAGCAGTTTTAGTTGTGCTTTGCCAGGACAGATTGCATAAATATCTGGTCCACTGTATTGCTCGAAACTGACACTTGTCCTTCCTTTTTTCAGGTACCATAACAAAAGCAAATGAATTACTGTTTCTTCAAGTTTATGAATTTGACGAAGGGATGTTCCCAAAGAACCTGAGGTGTTATACTTGTGATTTAAGGAAACCAGCGCGATCCAAGCACTGCAGTAAGTCTGGTTCTGGCCCCTCCAGCTCTGCCCTCGCACAGCGGACAAGTGGGCTTCGTCTGTAAGGGAATGTTACATAAATCTAGAAGCAGGGCCATTTGACCTCCAGACATGAGGCGGCCTCTGCTGGTAGGGGATAGTTAGATAGTGGTTTCTTTGAGATGCCTAGAGGTGAGGTCTTTTGTTCTCCTGTAGTGGGTAACCTTCAGCTCTGGGCAAAACAGCCCTTCCTTTGCCACATGTCAGTGCTTGCTGCTCAAGAGATGTTTCTGTAGGATGTTGTGTTTGCAGACTTCAGTCCTGGCAGAGCCTACTCTTCTGGGCAATGGCCAAGATTCTAGATTAGTGCTGTCCAACAAAAATATAATGTGAGCCACCGATGTGATTTAAAATTTTCTAGTAGCCATGCTGCAAAAGTAAAAAGAAATGGGAAAAATTTATTTTAATTATATGTCACTTAAGATATCTAAAATACCATTTTAACATGTAATCGGTATAAAAATATCATTCGTGGATTTTTTTTTTTTTTTTGCTGTACGCGGGCCTCTCACTGTTGTGGCCTCTCCCGTTTGGGAGCACAGGCTCCGGACGCGCAGGCTCAGCGGCCATGGCTCACGGGCCTAGCCACTCTGCGGCATGTGGGATCTTCCCGGACCGGGGCACAAACCCGTGCCCCCTGCATCGACAGGTGGACTCCCAACCACTGCGCCACCAGGGAAGCCCCGTGGATTCTTTTATATTCTCTTTTCATACTAATTCCTTGCAATTCCGTGTTTTTTACATTTACAGTACATCTCAATCAGTAGACACTAAATTTTTATTGGAAATTCTTGATCTGTATTTAGATTTCATAAAATTTATAGTTGGAAGAGCTGATTCACATACCGAAGCTATTCTAGACATTCTTAAAAGTTTTTCAATGACTGAATCAGTACCAAAACATCATTTTTCTTGGGACTTCCCTGGTGGCACAGTGGTTAAGAATCCGCCTGCCAATGCAGGGGATACGGGTTCGAGCCCTGGTCCAGAAAGATCCCACACGCCGCAGAGCAGCTAAGCCCGTGCACCACAACTACTGAGCCTGCGCTCTAGAACCTGCAAGCCACAACTACTGAGCCTGCGTGCCACAACTACTGAAGCCCACATGCCTAGAGCCCGTGCTCTGCAACAAGAGAAGCCATAGCAATGAGAAGCCCGCGCACCGCAACGAAGAGTAGCCCCCGCTCACCGCTGCTAGAGAAAGCCCGCGTGCAGCAACAAAGACCCAACGCAGCCAAAATAAATAAACAAATAAATAAATAAACCAGCATTTTTCTTTAATATCCATATCTGTATTGACATAATGGTTCGTCTTTATCAGAAGAATTGATTTGACTTTAAAGCAAAAGCATCAGTTTTAAAATTATGTCTGTCCAAGTTAAGTAAGTTCACTAATTATTTTGTCATCTCAGCATTATTCACATTGATCTCAAAGGAGCAATGCATAATTGAAAAACAACTGTGAATTTATCAATATCAACAAAGTATTCTTTTAAGTTTCTCTTGTAGCCACATTTCAAGTGCTCATTACTCACATATGGCTACTGTATTGGCTACTGTATTGTCCCCTTCGGTTCTGAAAGCTTGGTGACAGCAGTTGCCAGTGACACTACCAGCTCATACTGCTAGTGTCAGTGTGTGAAACTCTCAGTAGGTGTGCACGGTGTCATTATCAAGGATCAACGCAGGGTTGTGGCTCCCCCATTTCTGTGCAGGTGTGTGTAACCGGTGTGTGCACCGCTTTGACCATCACTGTGTGTGGGTGAACAACTGCATCGGGGCCTGGAACATCAGGTACTTCCTCTTCTACCTCTTGACTTTGACGGCCTCGGCTGCCACCATGGCTGTGGTGAGCACTGTGTTTCTGGTCCAGCTGGTGATGGTGTCGGACTTGTACCTGGAGACTTACGTCGATGATTTTGGACACTTGCAGGTGGTTGACACTGTCTTTGTTATTCAGGTAATTATGTTGTGGGCTGTATGTTTCTGACTTCAGGTTTCAAAATTGGAAAAAGGGCATTTGTTTTCTGAGTCAAAACGTGAAGGCATTCCTTTTTTAAAAAACTGATATATAATTTTAAAAAATCGATATATAATTCACACACCAGAAAATTCACCCTTTTAACGTATACAGTTCGGTGGTTTTAATATATTCACAGAACCACGTAACCATCACCACAGTCTAATTTCAGTACATCTCATCATCTGCAAAAGAAACTCTTAGGTATTAGCAGTCACTCCCCATTCCCTTTTTCCCCAGACCCAGGCAGCTACCAGTTTACTTTCTGTCTTTATGGGTTTGCCTTTTCTGCTCATTTCACATAAATGGAATCATACAATATGTAGCCTTTTGAGCTGGTTTCTTTCACTTAGCATAATATGTTCAAAGCTCATTCATGTTGTAGCATGAATCAGTGCTTCTTTCCTTTTTATGGCTTGATAACATTCCATTGTAATCATTTGAGGAGCCACCAGACTGATTTCCAAAACATTTGCATCATTTACATTCCCACCAGCAATCTATGAAGGTTCTAATTTCTCCACATTCTTAACAATACTTGTTATTATCTTTTTTTTAAAAAAATTATAGCCATATAGTGGGTATGAAGTGATACCTTACTGTGGTTTGACTTGCACTTACCCTAATGACTAATGATATTGAGCATCTGTTCATGTGCTTATTGGCCATTAGTATATCTTCTTTGGAGAAGAAAGTTTAAGGAAGAAGCAGCTCATTTTTATTTGGGTTGTCTTTTTTCTTTTTTTTTTTTTTTTTTTTTTTGGCGGTACGCAGGCCTCTCACTGTTGTGGTCTCTCCCGTTGCGGGGCACAGG
>NC_041227.1:77318324-77321444 GCF_002837175.3 Physeter macrocephalus | reverse complement strand
TGGCTCACGGGCCCAGCCGCTCCGCGGCATGTGGGATCTTCCCGGACTGGGGCAAGAACCTGTGTCCCCTGCATCGGCAGGCGGACTCTCAACCACTGTGCCACCAGGGAAGCCCCTGGGTTGTCTTTTATTCTTGTGTTGCAAGAGTTCTTTTTTATATTCTGGACACTTGACCCTTATCAGATACATGAGTGCAAATATTTTCTCCCATTCTGTTGGTTGTCTTTTCACTTTTTTGACAGTTTTCTTTGAAGCACAGAAGTTTTAAATTTTGATGTTCAATTTATTTCTTTCTTTCGTTGCTTTTGCTGTAGTGTCATAGCTAAGATATCATTGCTTAATCCAAGATCATGAAGATTTACACTTATATATTCTTTAAAGTATTTTATAACTTTAGCTCTTACATTTAGGTCTTTGATCATTTTGAGTTAATTTTGTTGTTGTTGTTTTGTTTTTTGTTTTGCGGTACGCGGGCCTCTCACTGTTGTGGCCTCTCCCGTTGCGGAGCACAGGCTCCGGACGCGCAGGCTCAGCGGCCACGGCTCACGGGCCCAGCCGCTCCGCGGCATGTGGGATCTTCCCGGACCGGGGCACGAACCAGTATTCCCTGCATCGGCAGGCGGACCTTCAACCACTGTGCCACGAGGGAAGCCCTGTTTTTTTGTTTTTTTGTTTTTTTTGCGGTACGCGGGCCTCTCACTGTTGCGGCCTCTCCCATTGCGGTGCGCAGGCTCAGCGGCCATGGCTCAGGGGCCCAGCCGCTCCGCGGCATGTGGGATCTTCCCGGACTGGGGCAGGAACCCGTGTCCCCCGCATCGGCAGGCGGACTCTCAACCACTGCGCCACGAGGGAAGCCCTGAGTTAATTTTTATATATTGTGTTTGGTAAGGTTCCAACTTTATTCTTTAGTTTGTGGATATCCAGTTGTTCCAGCATCATTTATTGAAAAGACTATTCTTTGCCCATTAATTTACCATAATGTAAAAGTCAAAGCCGTTCTTTAAAAACTCATTTGATTGCTAAAAGATTTCTATTTCATTTATGGGAAATGGCTTATGAGCAGTCTTTTTTTAGGTAACTGCCTAATTGTCCTTGAGTGTTTTTTTTCCTTTTGTTTCAAAGAAAATAAAATGAGCAAGTGGGACGTATTAAATGAATGCAAAGTTGGTTCAATATTGGGAAATTGATTAGTATCTTATACAGCATTATTAAGTATTAGGAACAATGATATGATTAGTTCTCTAGATGCTGAAAAGCCTGTCAAAAAATTCAATACCCATCATAATAAAAGCACTTAGAAAATAGGAATTGAAGGATATTGTCTTAATATGATAAAATACACACATAGTCCTAAAGCCTGCATCTTTTTTTTAACTCTTATTTTAAAATAATGATAGATTGATAGGAGGTTACGGGAATCCTGTGCACCCCTCGGCTCCTCTCCCCATGCCAGAATCCCCATGCAGCCGCAACACAAAAGCAAGAAATTGACATTGGCACAGTCCACAGTGCCAGTTATATATGTGTTCGTTTGTGTTGTGTGTGTAGCTCTGTGCAGTTTGTCACGTGTAGCTTTGCGTAATTGCCACCACAACCAAGGTGCTCTTCTGTCCATCACCACCGACGCCCTGTGTGATCCCTGATACCCACATCCTCCTCCCCACATCCCTAATGCCCGGCCACCACTCAATCTGTTTTCTATCTCTGTTATTATGTTCTTTATTGTTACATCCATGGAGTCCTACAGTAGCATTTTGTGATTGGTTTTTTTTCCTCTCAGCACAGTTTCCTTGAGATTCATCCTAGTGGTTGCATGTATCAGTAGTTCATTCCTTCTTACTGCCCTATAGTTTTCCATGGTGAGAATGGATCACAGTTTGTTTAATCAGTTACCCTTTGAATGACATTTGGGTAGTTTCCAGTGTTTGGCTATCACTAATGAGGCTGCTATGAACATTGGTTTAGAAGCTGCTCTGTGAAAAGAAGTCTTCAGGGTGATTGTTGGGTTGTATGGTAAGTCTATTTTAGGTTTTGAAAAGGAGAACCACACTGTTTTGCAGAGTGCTTGTACCTTTCTACTTTCTCCTCCCCAGGGACGGGGGAGTAAGTTTTTTCTCTGCATCTTTGCCAGGTTTATCATTATCACTGATTTTCACTTCAGCTGTTCCCATAGGTACGTCATGATACCTCCTTGTTGTTTTAACCTTGAGTAGTTTTTATTCTCGTTTTTTCCCAATTATGTAAATTTGTAATCATATTGAAAAGTTAAAAGAATAACAGAGTGACTACCCGTATACCTTCCACCTAGATTTTAAAATTGTTAACATTTTAATCTGTTTTCTTTCTATACGTGTGTATATATTTTTCCAATTTCAGAACATCTCATCATCTGCAAAAGAAACTCTTATCCTGTAGTGGGTAACCTTCAGCTCTGGGAGCTGAAGTTGGAGACGATGTTGCTTCACCCCTAAATACCTGAGCATGCATTTTTTTCAGAATGTCAACGTTCTTATACGTATCTGCAATTCTGTTATCCCATGTAAGAAAAGTAATAATATCAACTGAGGGAAAACAATCTGTTCTGAGGCTTAAGGGGCTGGCCCTGTGCTCTTAAAAGAAGTTCAGGCTCTATAAGGGATCGAATTGAATGGACTCCAAAGGGAATTGTGCATACCCTGCCAAGACCCCAGTCCTAATGCATCATCCCTCTGCAGCTTGAAAACCAGTGGTGTGGCTGCCCTGTCACACTTTAGGCCCCTTGATTAATGGCTCTGAGGGCACAGGCTATAAGAGGTAGCAGAAATGGGCAAGTGGCCCAGATTTGGTTTATACTCTTATTGTGGAATGAAAGAGTGCTTGTCACATATTTCAAGAAAATGAATGCGCTGTTTGAAACAGAAAAAAAAAAAGTAATAATAAATCTATAGAGTATATAGATTTATACTATATTTATACTCTGTAGTCCATTAAAAAAAGTAATAATAAATCTATAGAGTATATAGATTTATACTATATTTATACTCTAGTCCATATTCAGATCTCCCCATTGTTTCAAATATATCTTTTTTTTTTTTTTTTTTTTTTTTTTTTTTTTTTTTGCGGTACGCGGGCCTCTCGCTG
>NC_041227.1:77316387-77318169 GCF_002837175.3 Physeter macrocephalus | reverse complement strand
ACGAACCCATGTCCCCTGCATCGGCAGGCGGACTCTCAGCCACTGTGCCACCAGGGAAGCCCTCAAATATATCTTTTATAGCTCTTTTACCTCCTTGAACCAGATTCCATTTTATAGTTATGCATTACATTTGAATATTATGTCCTTTTATTCTAAAATAATGCCCCTGCTTTTTTTTCATTAAATTGACATTTAGTAGTCTAGTTATCTTTTAAAATGTCCCATGTTCTAGATTTTTCTTTTCCTAATTGTCATCTAATTTTTCTCTCTTTCTTTGTATTAGTGTAAACTGGAAGTTAATTCTAGAGCCTTGATTAGATTCAAGTTAAATATTTTTGGCAAAAATGCTTCCTAGGTAGGGATGTGTATTTCATAGTGCATCCCATCAGGTGACATAGGAGCCGTGAAGCCCAGGTTGATTCATTGGTTTAAGGAGGTGACCATCGGTTCCCTCCACTCGTGAAGTGCATTTTCCCCTTTGCCGTGGGTAATCTTGTGTATGTGGTTTTGTTTTTGTATTTAGGACTTTCTTTAGGGTAGATTTCCAAGAACATAAATACTGGGTCAAAGGTTGACAACATTTATAAGTCTTTCGATATTTATGTATGTTGTCAAATTGCTTTTTAAAACCTGTGGTTAGAGCAGTGTGTTAAGTGTTCCTTTCAGTGCATCAGAGCAGGCATTGATGATGCCTGGGATGGGAAGTGCTTCTAGTTTGACAGAATATGGTTTACCCTTTTTTACAAATTATATTTCTTTCATTACTTTTGATTACTTTCCTTGTCTGTTAGTCATTTGTATATCTTTTTTTGTGAATTCTGCCCTTTAATTGTTTACCTATTTGATATTAGAATAACTTTTGATTTGAGGTCTTTGGATAATAATGGTAGTTCATTCTTGTATTTGTTTTCTGTTTGTATGTCTCATTTTTCTTTGTTTAAAAAGCTTTAGACATTCTTCCTCATCGAATCTGTCTTTTTTCTTTGTAACTTCAGTTAGCAAGTCTCGCCCATCGGGAGTTTTGATGGAGTTTTGATAAGTATCTACTTCTTTTCTGCTAACTTTCAAAAATATTGAACTCTTTCAGAATTCTTTGTCTATCATAAAAACGAACTTATACAAATTCAAGTAGTCCAGAACTTTTAGGGGTGGGAGGAGGTGGGGGAAATAAGTGGAGGTAGTTGTTCCAGTTGAAAGATGAATAAGTCCTGGGAATGTAATGTACATCATGGTGACTGTAATTAACAATACCGTATTGTACATTTGAAAGTTGCCAGGAGAGTAGCTCATAAAGGTTCTCAACACACACACACAAATTGTAACTGTGAGGTGACAGATGTGTTAACTAACGTTATTGTAATCATTTCATTATATAATATATATAATCATTATGTTGTATATTTCATGCACCTTAAACTTTCATAATGTTACATGTCAATTATATCTCTATAAAGCCGGGGGTGGGGGAGAAGAAAATTTAAAACATCTTGGACAAAAATAAAATATAAACTGGGAATTATTCCCCTCCCCTCCCAACAGTTTCACTCTCCAGAAACAACCACTTTTTTTTTTTTTTTGGTGGTACGCGGGCCTCTCACTGCTACTGCTGTGGCCTCTCCCGTTGCGGAGCACAGGCTCCGGACGCGCAGGCCCAGCGGCCACGGCTCACGGGCCCAACCGCTCCGCGGCACGTGGGATCTTCCTGGACCGGGGCACGAACCCGTGTCCCCTGCATCGGCAGGCGGACTCTCAACCACTGCGCCACCAGGGAAGCCCTGTTAC
>NC_041227.1:77311511-77316106 GCF_002837175.3 Physeter macrocephalus | reverse complement strand
GACTTACCCGTGTCCCCTGCATCGGCAGGCGGACTCTCAACCACTGCGCCACCAGGGAAGCCCTGTTACCAACATCTTTTCCAAATTAGTACATAGACACTGACCTAATTTAAAGGCTCCTTGTTGTTCCGTAGTATGACTATCCCAGAGTTTTACTCTTCCTCCTGGATGGACATTTAAATTGGTTCTTTTGGGAAGAGGGGCTGTTAAAATCAGTGCTATAGTGAATACCCTTGTACATGTATTTCTGTGGTCGTATTGTTTTCAGAGAGAGATTGATCTGTCCGTCTGGACTTTATGTTGATGCATGAACTAAGATCTACATTCATTTTTCTGTTTATTTTCTGAATAGCTAACTGGCTTCATCTCCTGAGTGTCCTTCCCCTTTTCCTTCAATGCACACACTTCATTTATCCTATATGAAATTCTTCCTGGGATGTTTGTCAGTGCTGTTTTTGGTTCTGATTTTGTGTTCGGTGGGTCAGATGCGTATGGAGGTGGGGGGAGCTGGGAAGGCAGTTCTGAAGTGTATATGGATGTGACCGTGGCTGGTGGTTCCTGACCCCAACTCGTGTCACAGCCTAGCTGCCTAACATGCTGCTTCTTCTTTGCCCCCAGTACCTGTTCCTGACCTTCCCGAGGATCGTCTTCCTGTTGGGCTTTGTTGTGGTGCTGAGCTTCCTCCTGGGGAGCTACCTGTGCTTCTGTCTGTACCTGGCCGCTACCAACCAGACCACTAACGAGTGGTACAGAGGTGCCCGAGCCTGGTGCCAGCATTGCCCCCGCGTGGCCTGGCCCCCATCAGCAGAGCCCCAGGTTTACCGGAACATTCACTCCCGTGGGCTTTGGAGCAACCTTCGTGAGATCTTTCTACCTGCTCTTGCACATTGTGAGAGAAAGAAGAAATAAGAATGGGAAGAGTGTTACTGCCTTTTAAATATAGTATATGTTTATCTGTACATATGGATACTTCTTTTTTTAAAATTTTTATTTATTTATCTGGTTGTGTTGGGTCTTCGTTACCGCACATGGGCTTTCTCTAGTTGCGTCGAGCGGTGGCTTCTCTTATTGAGGAGCATGGGCTCTAGGCGTGCGGGCTTCAGTAGTTGCGGCTCGTGGGCTCTAGAGCGCAGGCTCAGTACTTGTGGCGCACGGGCTTAGTCGCTCCGCGGCATGTGGGATCTTCCCGGACCAGGGCTCGAACCCGTGTCCCCTGCACTGGCAGGCGGCTCCATAACCACTGTGCCACCAGGGAAGTCCTGGATACTTACTTTCTAAGCATTGGTTTATTTCTTTTTTCCCGGTTTCCGCTGTGTTTATGAATTGGCTCTCAGTAGCTAAGGAAGGGAAGGGAAAACTAGTGTTTACTGAGTGCCTAAGCCTTGCCAGGTACCATGCTAATAAACCCTAGGGCAGAAATACCCCTTGCTCATCCTCTGTTCCTTCAGCGGCTGGAGTGGAGCATCTCTGAAGCCCTGGTGCCCAGGGGCTCAAAGGTGAATTCCCAGAGGTTCCAGTTGACCTTGGCCTCCCACTGGGCTCCTGGACAGGAGGGGCCTTATGGCTGTGTCCCCTGATGTGCAGGAGGGTCTCCGTGACTTGAAGTTGTCCCACCTGCACCCTCTTTAATGTCCTTTCCACCTTTCCCTGGGGAAGGCCTTGGCTTTTTTCATCTCCTTGACCACACCCAGCATCCTCTCCTAGGCCCACCCTCAGGCCAGAATGGACCTTTTACAGAAGGCTTATTCCTGTGGCCCTCTGGCCTGCCCTCCACTGGCCTCTTGTGACCACATTCAAGTTATTTCTGCCGTTTTTAAAATCCCAGGCTAACCCCCCCTGTTCATTCATTGCAGAGAGATGAATGCAGGAAAAGAGGTTCATAGAAAGTGCTGAGGGTTTTTAGGTTTTCAGGTCTCAGTGGTCAGAAGCAGGAGACCTGATTCCTATGGCCCTCCCGGGCTAGGCGGGGCCAGTCTGGAGGGGGCTGGGGAATAGGGACTCTCAGGTTGGCAGACATCATTTGTCGTCGCAGCCCCGAGTTCAGACTAGATACAACGTTAAAGATGAACGGCTGAGGCCTGAGCCACGGCCCTGCACCACCACCCTATCCTTGTAAAACTCCATGAAATCACACGTGTAGGCTTTGAACGCCGCGCAGAGAAAGCAAGGGGAGCCCCGGGCGGGCCTTGCGGGGCTGGGGGGCGCGCACAAGACCTAGAGTGCGTTCTCTGATGGATGTGACCCCCAGCTCGGCCGCTCGAGACCCCCTCGGCGGTCGCGGGGCCCAGGGGCTGGGCCCTTCCGCGCCCGCGGGCCGAGCCGCCAGGGGGCGCCCTCAGGGGGCGGGCCCTCGCCACCGCCTCCGCTTGGCCCTTGTGGGCCGCCGTTGCCGCGCTCGGCATCCGCCGCCTTTCGACTCCGCGGCATTGGGTTCTCAAGGCTCTTGGTGGCGCCGGAGTCGCACACCCGGGGCGCCCGCTGGCCGCCGGCGGCGGCGGTGGCCCCCTGAGCGGGCCCGAACGGGGAGCGGCGAGCGGGCGGGCGCCGTGACGCAGGCCCAGGGTCGGCGGGCGGAGGCCGACTCGCGGCCTCTTTGTCTCGGCAGCGGCGGGCGCGTCCGCGGGGCCCGGGGCGGAAGTCCCGCCGCGCTCCCGGCGCCCCGGCCGCAGAGGTGGCACCATGAGCGACATCCGCCACTCGCTCCTGCGCCGCGACGCGCTCAGCGCCGCCAAGGAGGTGCTGTACCACCTGGACATCTACTTCAGCAGCCAGCTGCAGAGCGCGCCGCTGCCCATCGTGGACAAGGGCCCTGTGGAGCTGCTCGAGGAGTTCGTGTTCCAGGTGCCCAAGGAGCGCGGCGCGCAGCCCAAGGTGCGCCGGGCGGCCGGCTGCCGCGTCCCCGATAAGTAAACTCCGGCTCCTTTTTCCTTCTCGGTGACAAGCGTCGTCCAGACCACGAACGCTCTTCGGATCGGGGGCTCCGTCCTCGCCCTTGGCCTTGCTCTTTCAGCAGCAGCCAAAATGCCCGTTTTGCGGGGCTTGTGACAGCCATGTCTCAATGGTGTTAAAGGAAGAGACTTTAAAGGCCTGTTACCGAGAATCTCAAACCGCTGTAGGTCATCCTGAGCCCCCTAGGGTGATGCATAATGACGTAGAATGGTATTTCTCGAGATTTACAGTAGGGGATTCTACTCCGTGGGACCTGGGCTTTAGGGAGGTGAAAAGTTCCCTGGGGAAACCAGTGTTTTCTGTTTTCTCACTGTGTGAAATTAATAGGCTGAATTTCTCATCGCTTCTCCTGGGTTTGTTTTACAGAGATTGAATTCACTTCAGGAGCTCCAACTTCTTGAAATCATGTGCAGTTATTTCCAGGAGCAAAGCAAGGACTCTGTCCGGCAGATTATTTTCTCATCCCTTTTCAGCCCCCAAGGGAACAAAGCCGATGACAGCCGAATGAGCTTGTTGGGAAAGCTGGTCTCCATGGCGGTGGCTGTGTGTCGAATCCCAGTGTTGGAGTGTGCAGCCTCCTGGCTCCAGGTACGTCTCCAGAGATAGCCTTCTCCTGAGAACGTCTGAGGAGATGTTTCGTGTCAGGAAGTTTAGCTTAATTGGATTTCTAGAGAGGTCTTTTCCATATGGTATCTCCTTGATGTTCCTGCCCTGTATGCTGATACCCCACACCTGTATATACAGGTGATCACCATTCCTGAGAAAACAGTAGTTTGTAACGGTAAATGAAGGCTCCATCTTCAGAATAAGTGAGAAATCATTTTTCTTAGTTGAAAACAATAAGGTAGGATTTTGAAAACAGCTATGCCTGCAGTCTCAAGGACTGGCTTCTTTTTTTTTTTTTTTAAAGGTCATTATGTGTCAAACTGTGGCAATGTTTGCTTGTTTTTTGTGCAGTTAGATCAGTAAACATGGGAGTTGTTCCAGGGTGCCATTTCAAAGCTGATGGCTCTTCTAATGGATATGGACATAGGAGCCCTCTATAGTGTTTTTAAATATCTTAAAAAAAAAAAAAAAAAGGATTTTCACAGTAGACTTCGTGTTAGATAGTTTTTTGGAAGATCTATTCTGTTTTGCTTTTTTGTTATTCAGAGTTGTTGAAAAATTCATAATCCACTTAGAGTAATTATTAACTCAAATTTTTGATTAACGTGATCCTCAGCTAAGCTGACAAAATTTACTACATTCAGTTTTTCAAACCTGTTTCATTCCCAAGGACTTGACATCATTTGGGTTTTTTTCAATTTATTTAAATGTTTTTTCCTGTGATCTTGTTTATCTTTAAAATTTGGCTAGTAAAAATATATTTTGTTCTTTGTAATACACAGGTAAATCTCAAGGGAATCTGTATCAGAATGGCCACCATTCTGATTTCTGGGACACCTGAATAAATCTTGTGTGTCGTATTTAATGTCAAGATTACCTCTATCCTGGGGCTTCCCTGGTGGCGCAGCGGTTGCGCGTCCGCCTGCCGATGCAGGGGAACCGGGTTCGCGCCCCGGTCCGGGAGGATCCCACGTGCCGCGGAGCGGCTGGGCCCGTGAGCCATGGCCGCTGGGCCTGCGCGTCCGGAGCCTGTGCTCCGC
>NC_041227.1:77296822-77310004 GCF_002837175.3 Physeter macrocephalus | reverse complement strand
GGTCCGGGAGGATCCCACATGCCGCGGAGCGGCTGGGCCCGTGAGCCATGGCCGCTGGGCCTGCGCGCCCGGAGCCTGTGCTCCGCAACGGGGAGGGCCCAAGCAAGGGGAGGCCCGCATACCACAAAAAAAAAAAAAAAAAAAAAAAAAAAAAAAAGGTGGCAGGGTGGATTTGGCCTGTGGGCTTTCATTTGCCAACCTCTGCTTCAAAGGTAAGCTGTTAACGTCTTCTTCCCCTCTCGGAGGGGGTTCCGCCAGTTCTGATCTTCACCATGTGTACATAGTTGCTAGTCTCCTGGCTCACGAAACCTGTAGTTACATGGACTGTGGCTTCTTTCCAGCGGACGCCTGTGGTCTACTGTGTGCGGTTAGCCAGGGCCCTCGTGGATGACTACTGCTGTCTGGTGCCAGGATCCGTTCAGACGCTGAAGCAGATATTCAGTGCCAGCCCTCGCTTCTGCTGCCAGTTCATCACCTCAGTCACTGCGCTGTATGACCTGTCGTCAGGTAAACTTTAAGCAGACTGTTACCCTTAAAGAGGCTTCGGCCGATTGCTAGTTGTATTTGCAATGAACACCCAGCCAGCAGATGGCCTTTTCTTTTTCTCTCTCTCTCTGAAATGTGTACTTTATTTCAGGCTGAAAGCTAAAGGGATGGGCCACCTGCACCTCTGGAATTTGCTAACAGGGAGCTTTCCTTAGTGAGTCCCATTTGCCTGACTCAGAATGGTCCAGGTGGCAGACAGCTAATAAGCAAGGGTCTGGTGTCTGGGACAGATGTGGCTTCCTCCCCAGACATGACCTGCTTTTTATTTTTGCGGAACACACCACTCAGCATGTGTGATCTTAGTTCCCCAAGCAGGGACTGAACCCGTGGTCCCTGCATTGGAAGCACAGCGTCCTAACCAGTGGGCCACCGGGGAAATCCCCATGACTTGCTTTTTTATTCCCGACTTTTTATTTTGAAAAATTGCAAAACTTCAGGAAAGCTGCAAGAATATTACAACAAAGGTTTGTGTATCTCTCATCGAGGTTCACCAGTTATTAACATTTGACATATATTCTTTTTTTTTCTCTTTTTCTTTTGCTCTTTCTTTCTTTCCCCTTCTTTCCACATACACTCTCAAAAGTATTTTTTTCCTGAACTCTTGAGTTTGTTGCCAGTGTCAGGTACCAAGTACTTAAATGTGTATTTAAGAACAAGAACATTCCCTTACACAAACATGATATCATTATCACATGTAAGAAATTAAATACTGACAGAATACTTTTATCTCATATATAGCCGTTGTTCAGATTTCCTTGATTGTCTCAGTAATGTCTTTTATAGCCTTTTTCCCCCCTTTTGAGGGACCAGGAGAATTCTGGATCCAGTCAAGGCTCATACATAGTTGTTATGTCACTTTGGTCCTTTTAAAATAGTTCCCACACAGACGTAGAGAATGGAATTGAGGACACAGGGAGGGGGAAGGGTAAGCTGGGACGAAGAGAGAGAGTGGCATGGACGTATACGCACTACCAAATGTAAAATAGATAGCTAGTGGGAAGCAGCTACATAGCAGAGGGAGATCAGCTCGGTGCTTTGTGACCACCTAGAGGGTTGAGATAGGGAGGGTGGGAGGGAGATGCAAGAGTGAGGAGATATGGGGATATATGTACATGTATAGCTGATTGACTTTGTTATACAGCAGAAACTAACACACCATTGTAAAGCAATTATACTCCAATAAAGGTGTTAAAAAAAGATAAAAACAGTTCCCAGCCTTTAAAAAAACTCTGTGATATTGACATTTTTTGAGAGCTCAGGCCTGTTGTTTTGCAAAATGTCCCTCAATTTAGTTTTGTCTGCTTCCTTAAGAAAGATTCAAGTTAAACATTTGTGGCAACAGTATTACCCAGGCCGTGATGTGTCCTTCCTGCGCCGGGAGGCAAGCATGTCTGTTGGACTGTGGGTGATGTTCTGAGACTTCCTTAGCAAGGTACCAGGAGAGGGCCTCAGGGAGGCCATTAGATGGCATTTGACTTCAGCTGGGAGAAGCCCACGTCCGTCGTCCCTGTCCAGCAGCAGAGCCCTCTGGACCCCCAATAAAGAAAACCAAGAGAAGTTGACCAGCTCTGGTTGAATTGTGGCAGGGGTCTCAGACCCCACCCACTGGGCCCTGCTGCCCACTTTCCTCCCCCAGGAGTGGGTTCCAAGGAACATGGATTGACAAGCACTGAGTCCTTCTACATCTGTGTCCTTGAATGACCCCCACAGCCCTTGCGGCCCCTGGCTAGGGCTGCTGCCCTCGCTTTGCATTTGGGGAAGGTACAGGCCTAGCCCTCGTGAGCAGCTTTCTCTGCAGAGGCAGACCCGAAGCCCGCTGTTGTAGTTCAGGTTCCTCCTCTGCCCTCAGCTCTGGCCGCTCAGAGGGCTGGCGGGTAGCCTCTTTCTTCTCCTGGTAATAGCTAACCCAGCTGCTGGAAAGCCTTAGCAGCATTCTCCACTTTTGCTCAGTCCAGCATTGGTCTCCTGCCAGCACCCTGATTGTATTTGATTCTCCTTCTATTTTTAACTCTCTTCCTTGCTGTTAGACTTTTCAGTTCTCTTGAGAAAGTTCGCATGGACCTACCATGAGCGTTTAAGCGCGTATCATACCCGCGTGTGATCGCGTACTTTCGTCACCGGGTGCCGCTCGCTGGGATGGGTGGCAGGGCTTGTGGGTGCCCCGTTGCTGGAGTGGAGTCTTCCCTCTCCTAAGAGGCTTCTCAAGAGCTCTTAATAGCTAGGAATGGTACTTAGGTCCTTTAGGTCCTTTGTGTTCCCATAGGAAAGATTTGCGGCATCGTAGTTGCTCTTTCAAGTCATCGGTTATTCCAGGGCAAGAAGGACAGAAATTGGCCTTAACGTTGGGAATGGATTCATCAACATATGGAGAAGGATATAATGTTCAGAAAATACCACTAACGTTCTAGGATGGACATGAGACGTGGTATTTTTCTCTTAAGTCAATTTGCCAGTCTGACATGTCAGTCTTTTTTTTAAACCACCCTGTCGAGGTAGGATCGACATAGAAAGAGCTATATGTTTATAGGTACAAGTGGATGAGGTTGGAGATACGGAAATCCCTGGCTCCACAGTGGTGGCCCAGAGGGTGGGCCTGAGTCCGCTGGCGGCAGGCTGCTTGCCGCTGCTCGTGGTGCTGTGGGTAACGGGCGTCTGTGCCTCCAAAGCTGTGAAACGGAAGGGGCTCACCTAATCGAACAGAACACCCTCTTGCCCCGGTGTCACAGGGAACTTGGGTCTCCGCGTACGAAGGTGGTGGAGATTATTCACGCAAGTACGCACGCTCACGTGTACTCACCAAGCACACGTGTACACAGCATGTGTGCATATGCCGCCTTCAGGCTCCAGAGATGCCCCAGCTAGACGGGTGTGGGGCCGGGGAGGGGCTGGGTTGCTGGAGGAGTGGGCCTGAGATGGGCGTGTCCCGGACAGAAACGTTTCGGGGAGTCAAGGGGCCGGACACAGGGTCACCACTGTTTATTTTGCCAAGTAAAGGTCATAGACGACAGCTGCTTCCTCTGGTCGCCGTCATTTTGTAGCAGAAGGGAAGGGAGTGGGGTAGCCCCCAAACAGTAGACGATCCCAGCAGGGAGGCCGGTGTCTCCTGAGGAAGAGCAGTTGGAGGCTTCACCCCAACACGGGCCTCACTGTGCCCCCCTGTCTTCTCATGCTTGGCTCCGGACCTCAGCAGCCTGGAAGGGGCTTCCTCATGAGCTGAGGTGTGCGCAGCCCCAGAGGCAGGAGGCTGGGGACCCGCTCCCACGCACACAGACACCCTAAGGGCAGTGTCCGCTGACCCCAGGATGGGCAGTGTAGCCTAGCGGTAAGAGCTGGGCCACCTGGGGTCAGGTCTGGGCCCACCACGTAGCTTTAATGAGTCTGGAGAAAATGATTTAACATCTCTGTGCCTCAGTTTCCTCATCCTTTATATAATAGATGGTTTGTTTGAGGATTAAATGAGTTCCTCTGTGTTAGGACTTAGCCCGGTGCCTGGCACGTCATAAACTCAGAATAAATGTCAACTTTTGTTCTTATAATGACTGTTCTCTGTCTTGCCATAGAATGTGCTAGATCTCAGGAATCACAGGAGGCCGGGCCTCGTTTAGAGGTTCCAGGTTTGGGGCTGGGATGGCTCCTGGCAGCTGACAGGTCGTTGGCTGGACTCTGAGCTGCTCCCTGAAGGCCTCCGTAGCTGTCACCGTACCACTGAGGGGACACCAAACACAGGGGTGAAACCTGCTCACAAGGGAAGGGATGAAGTGTGGTGGGGGTAGTTGTGGACACAGATAGTGGACTTTTATTTAAATTGACACACAGGATCACAAGGCATAATGGAGTTCTAGGGAACTGTTGGTTTAATGCTTTGAGCCCAGCCATGGCCAGGCCTTCCTAAGTCGGATGAGAGCCCAGCCCTCTCGGAGGGGACGTTCCAGGAAGGGAGACAGAGAGGGTAGGTGAGGACAGAGGTGCGTCGTCTGGATGTCGGGTGATGAGTGCCGTGACCTTGAAGGTCCGTCTTTCCCTGTCTCCTGTCCGTGGGGCTGAAGACCCTTCTGACTGTGTTTTGCAGACGATCTCATCCCACCGTTGGACTTGCTTGAGATGATTGTCAACTGGATTTTTGAGGACCCGAGGTTGATTCTTATCACTTTTTTAAATACTCCAATCGCAGCCAATCTCCCAATAGGATTTTTAGAGCTCACCCCGCTCACTGGATTGATCCGCTGGTGTGTGAAGGCCCCTCTGGCTTACAAAAGGAAGAAGCAGCCCCCCTTAGCCAACGGCCACGTCACTGCCAAAGTCACCAAGGACTCGGGGGGCGTGGACAGAGACTCCCACCTCTTGTACTCAAAGCTCCACCTCAGCGCCCTGCAGGTCCTCATGATGCTCCAGGTGCACTTGACTGAGAAGAACCTGTACGGCCGCCTGGGGCTCATCCTGTTTGACCACATGGTCCCGCTGGTGGAGGAGATCAACAGATTGGCAGATGAACTGAACCCCCTCAACGCCTCCCAGGAGATCGAGCTCTCCCTGGACCGGCTGGCACAGGCTCTGCAGGTGGCCATGGCCTCTGGAGCCCTGCTGTGCACGAGAGGTGGGTGGCTGCCTGGCCAGGCCTCCCTGGGGCGGGTCACCACCGCCCGTCGGAAGGAAAATAGGGGCTCCTGGACAAGGACTGTTTTCCGCTTTTAGGACTTCTTTCCTCTCAGTGAACGCAGGGTAGGTGGGCGGAAGTCGCAGGACGCGCCCAGGTAGAATCCTGTGGCCGTGGCATCTGGGTGTCTCCTGGCTGTTTTGCCCAGGCCTGGGGATGCCTCCAGAGCACAGATAATAATGGCTTAATCTCCTTCCTCTTAGGGAATCTTTTCTTTTTCTGCAGTTCTCTTCCATTGCGGCATAATTTACATACGATGAAATGCACCTGTTTGAGTGCAGGAAACATTCCCGTCACCTGTTCAGAGGGCTCCTTAATTCTGCATTTCAGTGCTTGAACTCGCCCAGAAGAATTATCTGATGCTAACGACACACTTTGGTTTGCTCTTTGGCTGCTGGCTCACAGACGCGTTGTCTGAGGCCCATGCAGTAGTCCCTGGAGATGGGTTTCCCTTTTATCTCGCTCTTAGCCTTGGCCATCTGATCTGTTGTCTGGGCCTTTTCCCAGCCATCTGACAAATTGCCAGTAGAGCTGCCCCCTTTCCTAAGTGATGTTTTCTGTTGAGGGCGTGTGCTAAAGCAAAAGTTGAAGAAAAAGAGAGCCCAGCTTCTAAACGATGCTAGGAAGTTGAGCATGAGGTACCGTTACTGTCTCGCTAGCATCCTTGAACGTCCGCAGACCTCTCACCTCGTCATCTCCAGGCCGTTCCTTAATTCTGTGTCTCCTTCATTTCAGATGACCTGAGAACCTTGTGCTCCCGGCTGCCCCATAATAAGTAAGTACCCTCCCAAGACTTCTAGCTGGGCGGGGACGGGGGTGGGTGCGGGAGCGGTGGGGTGCAAGGCAGGGCGGACCCCTTGTCCTGGCTTCTTGGGGAGAGCTGGTCTGCAGGGTCTAGAGCGTCTGTGAATAAGAGGCCCCCCAGAGCCTGACAGTAAGTGGGGGAATGGATGTGATAGCATGACACAGGAGAGGAAGCCCAAGCAGGGAGTCCATCAACGAGGTAAGAAAAGTGGCCGTCCTCCTGGGCGTCGAGGAAGAAGCCGGAGCGAACTCGGGGGACCTTTACTGCTCACCGAGTCAGCGTGCGTGTGTGTCGCGGTGATGTCGCGTGCTGTTGGCGACGTTGATTGCGCAGCCCTTAGGGATATACTGTGTCGGTTAGGCCAGCGCCTTGGTCTCGGGTGGCACAGACCGGATTCTGAACGTGGTTCTGTCTGTGGTCTGCGGTGACGCCGGCGCTGACTCTTTTGCCTCGGTTTCCCCCCTTGTAAAATGGGGGCTGTAATTCACCTGCCTCACAGGGTTGGAGTGAGGTTTAAATGAGGTGGTGTTTGCAGAGTTCTTTGTCCACAGCACACGGGGGTCTCTCTGCAAGTGGTGGTATTGTCTTAATTTGGGGGAAAGCAGTGGTAATAGTGGTGAAAAGCAGGAACTGTGTGGTCATAACAGCTTCTGGTGAGAATTCCACCCCTGCTACTTCCTCTCTGTAAGATCTTGGGCAAGTTCCCACTACCTCTGTTTTCTCTATAAAATCAAGAACACAATAGTACCTGTCCCCCTACCTCCCCCGCCCCGCTCCCCTCATAGGATTTTTGTGAGGATTAATTGAGTAAAAACATAGAAAGCACTTAGAATGGTACTTGATGCGTAAATAACCTAAGAAGTGTTAGCTACTGTCACTTTTACTGTTATTTGTGTAACAGGAGTTTCTCTTAATCGAATTAGTTTCACTGAAGCTAAGAAGCAAAAAGCTACGTGCCCAAAAATGTTTCATGCAAAGGCAGTCTTATCAGTAGCAAAAAGTCAGAAACAAGCTAACCATCCCATAGCGTGGGGATACTTAGTAAGTTAGTAGTGATACATCAGAAGGCTAGAACATTATGTGTCCACTAAAAATAGTAATTGTGGGGCTTCCCTGGTGGCGCAGTGGTTGGGAGTCCGCCTGCCGATGCAGGGGACACGGGTTCGTGCCCCGGTCCGGGAAGATCCCACATGCCGCGGAGCGGCTGGGCCCGTGAGCCGTGGCCGCTGGGCCTGCACGTCCGGAGCCTGTGCTCCGCGACGGCCACAGCAGTGAGAGGCCCGCGTACCGCAAAAAAAAAAAAAAAAAAAAAAAAAAAAGTAATTGTGCCCACCGTGCGAGGAGATGTTTATAGTTGAAGGCAGAACTCCCCTGCTCCCTGCTGTGTGCACCTGGGCAGGGTTTACAGGAATGAAAACAGCTGAGTTCTTTCTTCAGAGGGTCGCACTGGTTTTTAAGGTAGATAGTGGGTCTCCAGGGCTGGCGTTGGCAGGCAGTGCCGACAGAGGGTGAGCAAGCCCTCCGGGCCCCTCGGCACCGTGCGTGCTCCCAGCCGCCCAGGGCCTGACCCACCAGCCCTGCCGGGGCCCGGGAGTGGGGCAGGTGTGGCAGGCTGAGCAAAGGCTTAATTTGAGGCCAGAAGATGGGCCAGATGCTACTTCCCGGGCTGACAGGAGAGGAGCTGCAGCCAGAGGCCCGGGAGCTTGGCGTTGGGCTCTAAGGGGCAGGCAGCCCCAGGCAGGCATCTGGGTGGTTAAACGGGGGCTTCTGGAGCAACAGAGTGGTCCACCTTGAGATGTGACATCAGCAGGGTGGACAGCTTGTCCAGAGGCCATCTCGCCCTCGGGAGCCCACACTGTTCCTTTGTCTCCCTCCCTCCGTCCCTTCCTTCTCTCCTTTCTTCCCTCCAAGAAAGTCTCCTCCGTCTGAGGACATCGTCAATGCAAGTGGCACCTCTTCACCTCCTTGCACTAATCCCTTTGTAACCTTTTCCTTCTTTGTGCACAGCTTTTATTTAATGTTTAATGTTTTCAGGGCATTCAAATAGTGATAGGGTAGGAATCGTTTATCATCTTAGTGTTATAACTAGGGGTCCCCGTGGGAATCCTCTGGAACTTCCAACAGCCCCGAGGGACACCCCCGACCCGGGGGCAGCCTGACACTGACGTGGGCAAAGAGTGGCCCACGGTCGCTTGGACTACCTCTTTGGTTTCTGATTGTTCTTTTGTGTTCATTGTCTTCTGGACTAGACCAGAAACTTCGTGAAACCCCTTATCTCTGGCAGGGTGTGCAGGTTCAAACGAGCATGTGACCTACATTTTGCCTCCACAGTATTCCCTCCTTAGACTTACTTATTTGTTTGCTTATTTTCCTTGAATTTCTTACCCAGAGTTATTAAAGCATAGTAGTTATTAAAACGTAGTGAAAAGAGTCAGAAGAGCTTCAAGCCACTAAAAGGTACCAGCTTTCTTCACACCTGGGTTTACTGCCTGAGCCCCTCCTGGGGGCCCAGGGGACCAGACTTTGTACTTGGGGGGTGGGAGAGCGTGAGGGTCACTCTGCCAAAGACCTAGGCCCGCCCCCCGCTTCATCTCAGAGCTCCAGGAAGCAGCCAGCCGTAGTCAGTCGCCCAAGGGTGAAGTGGCCCGGTGGGGTGGGCTTTCGCTGGGCCAAGCAGGACAGCATGCAGGGAAGGTGCGGCCTCGTGGGACCGGGAAGCTGAGGGGCGAGTGGGGGGCATGAACGGGACCTGGCAGGCGGGGTTTGGTGATGTGGAGGGGCGGTGTAGACACCCAAGAGACAGGACCCAGCCGGAGCCACGGCCCTGGGTGAGGCTGGGAGAGCAAAGCACAGAGGCCAGGGGATCCGGGGTGAGGGCAGGGCTGGGGAGGAGCCCTCTGTCCTGAAGAGGCGTAAACGGGGGAGTTGGTTATTTCAGGCTGAGTCCAGGCAAGCTAGAGGTGGTGAGAAAGTTAGGACGCTCTGCTGATCGTGCTGGGAGGGGAGGGTGGCGTTAGATAGGATAAAACTAATGAGAGGAAGCTCTTCAAGGGGTTTCAGAAGGGACCAGCATGGGAGGCAACATTGAATTCAGGAGGAGGGAGGGCTTCCTGGAGGCAGAGGCTGTTGATGTGCTGAACCACAGAGAGCCGAGCGCAGGCCAGGGTTGGGGGGCTTGGGGAGGGGAGGACCGAGGCTCCTGGGGGTGGGAGCGGGGCAGGAGGGGGCCCTGAAAGTGGGTGAGGGCTGGGTCCAGGCCGGGGCCATTCCTCAGGACTCCGGACGTCAGGGTCATGTGAAAAGCCACCTTCTGTGTGGCCTTGCTTGGAATTCAGTGAGGACTCGCTCGCTAGGAATGACTTGGAGACGCGTGGCGCTCTGTCCTTTTGCTGTGGCTCCTCAGTCACAACCCCCGAAGGTGTGGACAGGTGAGGCTGACACCGTGCTCACCTGCATGGTCCCCAAGCCACAGGTGCCGAGGCTCTGTCTGGAGCTTCCGTGGACTACAGGCCCCTCCCTCCCTCCCCATCACTGCCGGCGGGATCCTGGCTTTTCCCGCCGCGGCCCCTCACCTCTCCGGGCACCAGTCTGTCGATACACCCTGCTGCCTCCAGGTCAGCCCCTCCTGCCGCTACCCAGCCATGGGCCACCCTCCGTCCTCCCTGGAAACTCGGTGTCTGTCGCGGCACGGGAGCGAGGACCACCACGGCAGCCTAGCCTGCCCCACAGCCATAGCGCCACGGGTCGGGCGGACATCACCGTTGGCCCCAGCGCATCCTAACCCTTCTCCTTGTGTTTGCAGCCTTCTCCAGCTGGTGATCTCGGGCCCCGTGCCGCAGTCGCCGCACGCGGCACTCCCTCCCGGGTTCTACCCTCACATCCACACACCCCCGCTGGGCTACGGGGCTGTGCCGGCCCACCCTGCTGCCCACCCTGCCCTGCCCACGCACCCCGGGCACACCTTCATCTCAGGCATGACCTTCCCGTTCAGGCCCATCCGCTAGGCTGGCCCCTGTGAACCGCTGAGTGGCACCGTGCCTTCCATGCCTGGTTGGAGGAAGCCTTCCCAGGAAAGGACGACCGATCCATAGGAGAGGGCTCGGGGGGCAGCCAGGCGGCCCCTCCTCGCTGCAGAACCACAGAACCGGGTCGGTGCGGAAGTTCTGCGACGTCGCCGTCCGGGCGCCTCCTACCTGTCTCGTTCGTAAAAGTCCAGATGGGATCAATGAAAGGAAACGTCCAGCCCTCTGCGGAGCGATGCGGGCATCTTTAAAAGCTGCCGGGGCTGTGAGCCTGTGGTCTGGGGTGTCATTGCAGACACACGCCCTGAGCCTGTGCCGTCGGAGCACTGGCGGAGGAGCAGCGTCCGCAAGTCCACGTGTCTGGCTTCCCTCCTTGTGGACGGGCTGTGTCCCGCCAGGAGCACAAGGCACTCCCATGGCTCCGGGAGCGCGAGGCCGCACCGTCGGCGTGGCAAGCTCTCACCCAGCACTTGGTCCCCACGGGTCAGGGGAACCTGTGAGCGTGGCCCCCATCAGTGGGGAAAGGAATGTCTCTGTTTTATTGGGGTCTCTAAGTTTTCTTTCCATGTGTTCAAATAAATATTTTCTAAACAGTTTCATAGACTTTATGGACTGTGTTTTAAAAACTTAGTAGCTGTGAGCCTCGGAGCTGTCCTCCCCAGTCCGCAGCGATCCTGGTGAGACGATTGGATACGATCGTAGATGCTCCTTTTGGCCGAAACGCTGCAGACGCCACCCCCCCCCCCCCCCCCCGCCACCGCGCAGGGCCCCCAGGGTCTGTCTGCTTCAGTTACGGCACCTTTCTTCCTTCAGGAACAAAACTCGGGCCTCAGGAGTTTTCTCCAGCACGTGGTTGGAAGGTATCTGCTCGGAGTTCTCACTTACTGGCTTGGGGAGGAAAGAAAGATAATCAGTAACCCCAGTGCTGGGCTCCCCTAGGCTGAACGTGAGGAATGAGAGGCGGTTACAGCAAACAGTGAGCTTGGAGGACCAAGATTAACTCGAAGGGGTAAAATTTAACCTTGCCGTTGTTTACCCTGGAAGACCAGACCAAACCCGATTTTGTGTGTGTGTGTGTGTGTGTGTGTGTGTGTGTGTGTGTGTGTGTGTGTGTGTTCGGAGCTGTCCTCCCCAGTCCGCAGCGATCCTGGTGAGACGATTGGATACGATCGTAGATGCTCCTTTTGGCCGAAACGCTGCAAACGCCACCCCCCCCCCCCCCCCCCGCCACCGCGCAGGGCCCCCAGGGTCTGTCTGCTTCAGTTACGGCACCTTTCTTCCTTCAGGAACAAAACTCGGGCCTCAGGAGTTTTCTCCAGCACGTGGTTGGAAGGTATCTGCTCGGAGTTCTCACTTACTGGCTTGGGGAGGAAAGAAAGATAATCAGTAACCCCAGTGCTGGGCTCCCCTAGGCTGAACGTGAGGAATGAGAGGCGGTTACAGCAAACAGTGAGCTTGGAGGACCAAGATTAACTCGAAGGGGTAAAATTTAACCTTGCCGTTGTTTACCCTGGAAGACCAGACCAAACCCGATTTTGTGTGTGTGTGTGTGTGTGTGTGTGTGTGTGTGTGTGTGTGTGTGTGTGTGTATCTGTCTGTCTGTCTGTCTTTTCGTCTGGAGTTTAGGGCATCTCTCAAGGTAGTGCAGTTTTGCTGTGAGGCCATACTTGGCCTCCGGGGTCCGTGACCATGGGTGCTTTCTCAGGGACACGAGCTCGTGGTCCTCTGTGGGCCCCGGGAGTGCTCAGCCAGGCTCCCACTCTGCCCCAGCCCATGTGTAGGAACCAGCCTGCAAGGGAAGCCTATCAGGACTCTGCTTTTAAGTTGCTTTTGAGAGCCGTGAACTAGAGAGGAAATTACCTTTTCTTTGAGTTTGATTTCATTATCCCTGTGTTTCCTGTTTATGTATAAATCTGCTGATGTCAGGGCAGGAACCAAAGTCAAGTCTCTGCTTCCATCTCTCTTGGTGGGACTGACTCATCCGTGGAACTAAGGAGATTCGCACTTGCTGGTTCTTCGTGTTCAACTCTGGTACCAAGTGTTTCTGAAAAGGGTGGAAAAGGAGCTCTCACACTGCTTCCTGGCTGGAGAGGGTCTCTAAACCTGGCTCTGTCTTGGAAGGGGGTTGTCACCATCCGTGTTCAGGGCTAGATAGTCTTAGCTCCTCTCAGACCCAAGGTGGTTTTTGCCAAAATAATAATAAAAGGAAGGGTAAAATGTAGGAAATAAAGCCACTAGAGCCACAGACTTCCTTTGTGGTATTTTTAGTAGTATGTGGGCAATTAAGTCAGCATATTAAAAGCGATGGACCTCCTGTCATGTGCAGGCACTTGCTAAGTGTTTTACATCCATTAAAAACGGACATGTGAGAAAATATTAGGCAACATATGAAATAAAGTGTATCTACCCAGAGTGTATAAAGAAACTACACAGTAATCCAAAGACATTTCAATTTTAAAACTGAGTGAAGGACATGAACAGAAAATTCATAGAGGAGAAAATACAAATGGCCAATAAATAAGAAAAGATTCTAAAACTGGTAACCAGGGAAATATAAAAGTGAAATGCCATTTTTTTACTTACCCATCAGATCAACAAAATAGAAAGTGTCGCTAAAGGTGTGGGGAGAGAAGGATCGCGGTTTGTGTTAGAGTGAATCAGTTTAACTGCTCTGGAGAAATTAGAAGATAAGATGATTCTATGGTCCAGCAATACTAGAAAGATATGTACAAGGGTGTTCAGGGCTGTATTGTTTGTTTTCTAAGTAATGGTTTTATGGGCAGATAATTCACATACCCAGTTCACTAATTTAAAGGGTACAATTCAGCGGTTTTCAGTTTATTTACAGAGTTGTACAACCATCACTGCTATCTGTCTTAGGACATTTCACCATCCCAAAAAGAAGCCCTGCAACGATTACCAGCCACTAACCCCCTCCTCCCAGCCCTTGGCAACAACTAGTCTACTTTCTGTCTTCGTAGATTTGCCTTTTCTGGACATTTCATATAAATGGAATCATACAGTATATGTTCTTTTGTGACTGGCGTATTTCAATTAACATAATGTGTTCAAGGTTCATCCATACTGTAAAGTGTCAGTTCTTGATTACTTTTTTTTTTTTTTTTTTTTTTTTTTGTGGTACGCGGGCCTCTCAC
>NC_041227.1:77281793-77296796 GCF_002837175.3 Physeter macrocephalus | reverse complement strand
TTTGGTTTTTTTTGCGGTACGCGGGCCTCTCACTGCCGTGGCCTCTCCCGTTGCGGAGCACAGGCTCCGGACGCGCAGGCTCAGCGGCCACGGCTCACGGGCCCAGCCGCTCCGCGGCACGTGGGATCTTCCCGGACCGGGGCACGAACCCGCGTCCCCCGCATCGGCAGGCGGACTCTCAACTACTGCACGACCAGGGAAGCCCCCTGATTACTTTTTATGGCCAAATAATATTCCATTGTATGGAAGGACCACATTTTGTTTATCCATTTATTAGTTGATGGACATTTGAACCCTTTGGCTCTTATGAATATTGCTGCTATGAACATTTGTGTACAAGGTTTTCTGTGAACATGTTTTTGATTCCTTTGGAGAGAAAGATATACGTATATATACACATACACATATATATGGAAATGCTGGGTGCAGTAGTTCTTTAATAAGGAAGATCCAGACACACCTCAAATAGGCAGCAACAGAGGACTGTCCGACTAGGTGCTGTAAACTTGGATGTCTCTAGGGACCAGGCAGGTGATGTCAAGGGATGAAGCTTACAGAATTAGACCCCAGCGGGGACTGGGTTCTGTGCTAAACTAGAGAACACCTAGAGCTGGTCATTGCCAGACCTGTTCTCTTGGGCCAAGTGAATGTTGCCAGGACTTCTGAGTTTTCACGGAAGATGGAAATACAATTTTTCGTGTTGTGTTTTCTTAATTTAAAAACCACATTTGGAAACCAGTCTCTGCTGTTAGAAGTCAAGATGGTGGAGGATGGGTCGTGAGTAGTAGAGGCTGGTTCCACAGGTTTGTGCACTTTTCCATATGTCGTTATACTTTAATAACAAGTGCCTCCCCCCAAAACCCCACGGTACCATGTGGGCTGACCTTGACATAGTCTTTAACCAGATTTGACCCAGAGGTTTCCTGTTTCTGCCCCTTGGGCTCCTGATATGGAAAGTTCCTCCAGAAATATTTGCCAACTGAAAGCTTGGATAGCATTATGAAGAGTGTAATGCCAAAAGCCATGTAAGTAAAAAATAAAAAGACAAGGTGATACTATAGCTTTCCCACAGGTATACATGGATGTGTATGTAAATGTGTTTAAAAATGGTATACACCAAACTGAAAACAGTGGAAACCTCTGGGGGGGTGGTACTAGAAATGGGGTGATGGCCAAAGGAGACCTTCCCTCCTCTGTACAGTTTTAAAGTTTCGATTTTATTTCTTAATTCTTAATTTAAAAAAATAGTCTGGGGACTTCCATGGTGGTGCAGTAGTTAAGAATCTGCCTGCCAATGCAGGGGACACGGGTTCGAGCCCTGGTCCGGGAAGATCCCACATGCCGTGGAGCAACTAAGCCCGTGCGCCACCACTACTGAGCCCACGTGCCACAACTACTGAAGCCCACGCGCCTAGAGCCTGTGCTCCACAGCAAGAGAAGCCACCGCAATGAGAAACCCGCGCATTGCAATGAAGAGTAGCCCCCGCTCACTGCAACTAGAGAAAGCCCGCGCACAGCAATGAAGACCCAACGTAGCCATAAACAAACAAACAAGATATTCTGAGTCATAATGAAAGACAAGACCTGAATCAGCCCCTGACTACTATAAGTAAGAGAAGCCTGCATCTGGCATATATACTAGCCAGTACTGCACATATTTTACATTTTTATAAGGATGATGTATTCACATGTTAATCGTCTAATTAAAAGATAATTTTTCTTTTTTGCGGTACGCGGGCCTCTCACTGTTGTGGCCTCTCCCGTTGCGGAGCACAGGCTCCGGACGCGCAGGCTCAGCGGCCATGGCTCACGGGCCCAGCCGCTCCGCGGCACGTGGGATCCTCCCGGACCGGGGCACGAACCCGTGTCCCCTGCATCGGCAGGCGGACTCTCAACCACGGCGCCACCGGGGAAGCCCTAAAAGATAATTTTTAAAGGGAATTTTAGGACTTCTATTTCTGGTAATGATGGGCTAGATTTTTCAGACCAACCCTTTTACTTTAAATAAAAATGCTGGATAAAATACAAAAATCTATTGATGAGCCAGTGGGTTGTAAAGAACATCCAGGTCAGGTGCCAAGGAAAAGCAGGTAAGGTGCACTAAGACACTTTTGCCCTGAGGGCCTCAAGGGTTAAGGGCTCAAAGTGGCAGTCTACTAGGAGACCCTCTCTCCATTTTGCTGGAACCCCCAGGGCTGTACCTTCAGTAAGAACAGAAGACAGCATGGAAGGTTTCCCTGGTGCTGAGCAGAGCCTGAGAAAAACCAAAGGAAAGTGGTTCCTGAGAAGGGAGGGACAGGGGTGGGTCCTCACCCTGGTTGACAGCACTCACTGGTTACCCCAGGGCACCTCCCACTGTGACCTCAGTCCGCGGCGGTCCTAGACTTGCAGTCCTCCCAGGTGCCTGGCAGGAGCAAACACGCATCCTCTGGAGGAAAGTCATTCATCCTAGGCTCAGCCCACAAATGACCGTCCAAGGAGAACGACTGATAAACAATGAGAAGTGAACACGGTGCCAAGAGTGGGAACCAGCAGAAAGTCTTCCAGTGTCACAGTTGTCAGAGCCGGACTAAAACAATCATGTTTAAAGGAATGAAAGACGAATGTGACACTATCTTCAAGGAAAAAGAAATTGTGAAATACCCAGCAGATTAAAAAAAAAAAAAAAGCTGGCTAGAACTTCAAGAAATGAAAAGCAGAATCACCTACTGAATTCAGTGGAGCTGGTGGGGATGCAAAATGGTATAACCCCTTTGGAAAGAAATCTGGCAATATTTAGCAAGATTATATATGTGTTTGCCCTTTGACCCAGGAACCTCCTTCTAGTTCCAATGGCAAAAATAGGAAATAATACATATACAGGTCGTTTCATTGCAGCATTACATGTAAGAGCAAAAGATCAAAAACTTCCTGTGAGTCTATCAACATGTTTTTTTATCCACATGGAAGAGTATTATGCTACTGTTTTTTGGTTTTTGTTTTGAAGATATTCTGCCAGGGAGTGACTGCTAGGATTTATTAAGTTAAAAGAAAAAAGCAAGGCCCAGAAAAGTGTGTATAGTGTGCTACCTTTTGCAAAAGGAAGGAGGTGGGGAAATATAAATTGAAATGAAGGAAAGGTAAAGGAAAAACTAATAAAATAGTAGCTTAGGGGAAGGGGGAGCAACAGAGTGAAGTGACAGGAATGGAAACGAGGCTGCTGAATGTACCTTGTTTTGTAGTTTTGACTTTGGGACCATGTACATGTTTAACTTCATTAAATCAGACAGAAACACAAAGCAAACTGAAGCAGGTGAAATTAACTTGGTATCCGAATCGGTAGCATAACCACACAGAAAAGAAAATTTCCAGTTTCTTTAAAATACAGTATTTTAATTATACCTATGCCTTCTTCAACTTACAAAATCCTGTTCAACATCACTGAGAATTTTTTAAAATGCAAATTAAAGCGAGGTCATTTTTGCCCATCACATTGCCAGCTGTTAAAAAAAAATGTGTGGTTAGCAAGTGTATGTGGCAGAATTATTAGCCATCTACCAGCCATCTGTCTCCTAAAGGACCTCAGTTGGGGCAAATACTTGACAGGCACCTGCTCCGTGGAAGCTGGGCCCCTCCCTTGGAATGAATTGTGTTTGGTCTAAACCGGCATGTCCTTCCACACCTCTGCTAGGAATTTGGTTATGTCATGGGCAGGGGATGTGTTTCTGGCCAGGGTGGGGGCAGGTCTGAGAGAATGGCTTTCTGGAAAGTTCTCTAGCCCAAAGGGACCAGAAATGGGGACACAGCCGTTTTGGTGTTGGTTGGACACTGTCGTCAAGGATATGGCACCTCTAGTCTTAGGAAGTAGGCATCTTGCAGTCCTCTTGGGACTCCTCTTGGTCATTGAGGTGTCCTTGGGCCACTAAATTGACCAACCCTAGAACCCTCTCCATTGCACTTCTTGTTACATGAGATAATAGCGTCTTCCTCTCTACGCCAGTTTTAACTGTTTCTGAAATTTGGAACTGAAAGTATCCTTGATGTGGCAGAGTGGTTGGGAAACAGGCACTTTTATTCTTGGCTGGTAATGGTTTAAATTGGTACAACTTTGTCAGGGCAATATCTATCAAAATTTAAAATAACTGTTTCCGGAATTCCCTGGCAGTCCGGTTGTTAAGACTCCACCCTTCCAACTGCAGGAGGTGCAGGTTCGATCCCTGGTCGGGGAACTAAGATCCCTCATGCTGTGCAGTGTGGCCAAAAAAAGTAAAATATCTTTGGCCAGCAATTCCACAAGTAGGGCTGTATCTCACAGAAGAACTCTCACAGTTAAATTAAGTTTCATGTACAAGCGTGTTTGCAGCAGCAAAAGATGAGAAACAGATAGTCATCAGTATGGGCCTGGTTAGGTAAATTAAGTTATATCCTTGCAATTGGATTCTAAGAGGGATTTTTTTCTAATTAGGTAGGTGTTTGTCCTACATGGAAAGGTGTCCAAAATATATTTAGTTTAAAGAGCAAGTTGGGAGTTCCCTGGTGGTCCAGTGGTTAGGACTTGGCGCTTTCACTGTCGTGGACCGGGGTTCAATACCTGGTCAGGGAACTAACATCCTGCAAACCACACAAAAAAAAAAAGTTGTCGCAAGTCAATATGCATATTATGATCTCCACTGTGTAAACGCATTATAAATAAATAACAATATATTCTAGTTACGATGTATCTCTGTTGTTTCTGCCCATTCAAAACCCTGCCCCTTTTTTCCTGCTAGTGATAGCATCCTGACTTCACCCCTGAGGCCCTGGCTCCATCCCTGGCCTAGGCCTGGCCTAGCTGAGCTCTGCAGCCCCCGTGGTGATTGCCTGAAAATGAACCCACGAACCCAATGAACCCTGATGAAACCCAATTCTAAGACTTGAGCCAGGGATTTGCCTGGTGGCGCAGTGGTTAAGAGTCCTCCTGCCAATTCAGGGGACACAGGTTCGAGCCCTGGTCCGGGAAGATCCCACATGCCACAGAGCAGCTAAGCCCGTGCGCCACAACTACTGAGCCCACGTGCCACAACTACTGAAGCCCGTGGGCCTAGATCCTGTGTCCCGCAACCAGAGAAGCCACCACAATGAGAAGCCCGCGCACCACAACGAAGAGTAGCCCCCGCTCGCCGCAACCAGAGAAAGTCCGCGCGCAGCAACGAAGACCCAACGCAGCCAGAAATAAATAAATAAAATAAATTAATAAATTTATTTAAAAAAAAAAAAAGACTTGAGCCAGAACTACTGGAAAGAGAATCTGTCTTTTCACTTGAAGCTGGGAGGGTGTAAGTCCACAGTTGGGCTGGGAGAGGCGGGGGGGCAACCACGTGGATGGAGGGTGACCACAGAGAGGAACACGAACACAGAGCTGAGAAATGAAGAGAACCGATGACGCTTGTGCCCTGGATCTTGACATGTCTGAACATGGTTTCTATACCCTGGGTTTCTAAATTAACGAGTCAATAAATGCTTCCCAACTTTTTTTTTCCTCAAGCTAGTTCGGGGTGATTTTCTTTTACCAGCAACCAAGAGATTCCTGATGAATTCACAAATACATATACCTATGGATTTTTGTAAGAAACATCTGGAAAACTGTGTTCTTAGCTGTTAAGAGGGGTTGTCTCTGGAGGTTGGGATTTTAGGAGAGTTAAACTTTTTTTTTGGCCATGCCACGCGGCACGTGGGATCCTAGTTCCCGGACCAGGTATCCAACCCAGGCCCTGGTAGTGAGAGCACCGAGTCCTAACCACTGGACTGCCAGGGAATTCCCTAAACTTTCTAAATTATGGCTTTGCTGTCCAACATGGAAACCTGTAGCCAACGTGGCAGTTGAGGAGCCCTTGAAATGTGCCCAAATGGAGATGCGCTGTGTGTGCAAAAGACATATATAAAAAGAATGTAAAAGTTCTCATTCATAATATAAAAAATCAATTACACATTGAAATGATACTATTTTGGATAGATTGGGTTAAATAAAACATATTACTAAAATTAATTTCACCTGTTTCTTTTTACTCCTCTCAATGTGGCTACAAATTTTTTTTCAATGACTTTTATGGCTTGCATCTGGCATCACACTTCTGTTAGGGCTGGTAAAGAGAGCACATGAAAGCCAACCTGTAAATCTTCGCTGAATGAATATCACGTTTAAAGTGTTTGCAACATGCAGTATTAACTTTGTGATCAGATCAAGAAAATAAAGTTGAGAAATGTTTAACGCAGTTGCTGATATTTGCGTGGTGACCCCAATCGCACCTCAGCCCCTGGGATTTTGCATCACCTGCTGGACTGGGAATTAGTTGGTGGAGTGATCAAGGGCATGGGCTTTAGAATTCCACAGACCAGGGTCTGACCCCAGCTCGCCCTTTGTGGCCTTGGAGGAGTTCATTTAATCCTCTGAGCCCTGGTGTTTTCAGCCACAAAATGGGGCGAAACACGCTTTCCTCCATAGGTGTAGCTTGACTAAGGCGTTTGAAAGGAGAACTTCTGCCCCTTTGTTCCCTGGGCTTGAGCTACCACCAAGCTCTAAGGTGCAGTTTCCCTCCTAACTTTGTGGAGCTGAGATTGCTGGCTGTCCACCAAATCCATTTTCTCCTTCCACCGAAATTAGGTGGTAGCTGAACACACCACTAGATTCCTTTTCCCCCCTGCCTCCCTGGCACGTGATCCCTGTACCTCGGGCAGTGTAGATTGGACAGCCAGACTGAGCTGAGCCACTGAGTCTTTCCTAGGAGTTTAGATGTGGCGGCCGAGAACATGTGCCTCCCAGGTCTCCTGCTGTGGGAACACAGCTGACTTACGGCCCCAATCATATTTTAAACTCATAACCAGGCAAGCACCTCAGTTCCAGTTCTCTGAGAGTGAACATCGGGGGATAGGAGGGTGGGGGGTTGGACCTGGGGAAGCCTGACATTTGCCCACTGGTCACCACCATGCACGCTTTACACACACCCTGGGCAGTCAGTGCTGCCCCCTCATCGGTCACTCTTCCCCAGAGCATATTCTGGACCTTCTCCATCATCCCCAGCTGGAGATGCAACTTCCTGCAGCCCCAGAGTTGCCATCTGGGTGCAAGTCTGTCACATCGCACTCCCCCTCCAGGCCTGTGTAATTTCCTCTTTCTGTCTCTCCTTCTCTCTGTTTCTTTTGCACACGGTCTCTGCCTCTCTCAGGAAAGAGAAAACCAAAAGCATGCATCCACCAGATTTTAGAAACTGGAACACAGATGACCTAGTGGACCTGACTTAGCAGAGTAGAGAAAGCTGAAAGCTAAGCTGTCAGAGGCAGAAGCCAAGAAGCAGACATCTGAGCTCCCCAGACCCCCAGAAAGCCTGCAGAATCCAAGTCTTCCTAAAAACAGGAAGATTGGTACAAAGTATTAAAAGGAGCCAGTGGGCCCCCAGACCTCCCCTCCCGCTTTGTATCCAGCTAAGAGACCCCTCCTCCTCCACCCTGGCAGAAGCCTGAGACCAAATAGGCTCTGATTTTGGGAACACTGAGCAGAGCCAAAGGCAGGGAGAGTTCATGTTGAAAGCAGGGGCATTTGATGAAATCTGCTTTCTGTAATACGAGAATCCTCTTTTTCCTGTTAGGTTCCTAGAATGCTCATGATCAAGTTACTCCTCCAGGCTAGAGCTTAAATGAGTCCTTTCTAGAAAAACTGAGTGGCCCAAGAGAAAGTACTAACAGGTGTTTGAGGACACCCCTCCCCCTGGTGAAGTTCTCCAGTTGTTCAATTCCCTCTCTTGTATGCAGAGTGACTCACTCCACGCATATGACTGAACAACCCAGGGTCACCTGGCATGCTAGGAAACCCTCCAACAGGAGAAACAAAATAAACACATTAAAAAACAAACAAACAACAAAAGGAACTGCAGCAAACAAAGATGACAGAGGGAGCAGGAACAAAGTTAACTGTTCTCAGAGAGATGAGAGCAAGTATTGTAATCATGAAACAAGAACAGCAAGTATGAGAAAAGCAACAGCTTGAGAATAAGAAAGTGCTGGGAAATTGAAGACAGGATAGAGGAAATAAAAACATTCAACAAAAAGCTTAGAAGAAAATGAAGAGAACATCCTCTAGATCTGGGCTCTAGAAAGTGCACTGAGTTTAAGTGATGAAAAATGGAAAAGAAATTAAAATGACTTGAGAGGATTAGAACAGAAGGTCCAATATCTTTTTTTATATATAAATTTATTTTATTTATTTGGCTGCATTGGGTCTTTGTTGCTGCATACAGGCTTTCTCTAGTTGCGGCCAGGGGGGGCTACTCTTCGTTACAGTGCATGGGCTTCTCATTGCGGTGGCTTCTCCGGTTGCGGAGCACGGGCTGTATGTGTGCGGGCTTCAGTAGTTGTGGCACACGGGCTCAGTAGTTGTGGCTCGTGGGCTCTAAAGCGCAGGCTCAATAGCTGTGGCACACGGGCTTAGTTGCTCCGCGGCATGTGGGATCTCCCCGACCAGGGCTTGAACCTATGTCCCCTGCATTGGTAGGCAGATTCTTAACCACTGCGCCACCAGTGAAGTCCAGAAGGTCCAATATCTGCATAATCAAAATTCTGGAAAAGGAGAAAAGAAAACAGAAAGGGGACACTATCAAATAAATAACTCAAATTCATTTCTCAGAACAGAAAAACATGAGTTTCCAGATTGAAATAGCTGCTTGAGTGTCCATTATGGAATTTCAGGATACAGGTTTAAAAAAAAAAAAGATTTACAAGGTTCCAAAGAGAAAATACCAGTCACATGCAAAGGATCAGGTATCAAAATGGCCCTGGACATCCCCAGTAGCAATACTGGAAGCCAAAAGGCAATGAAGCAGTGTCTTTCAAATTCTGAGAAACAATTGCCAATCTGTAATCCATACTCAGTCACATGAGAATGAAGGTTTTTGCACATGAGGGTTCCCCAAAATTTACTTGCCATATACTTTTTCTGCTGCAAGACTTCAAACTACATTTCCCAGAGTCCCTTGTCTTGGCCTCAGGCTAGATTCTATTATACTAGTGAGATGCACTAATGAAAGATGGAAGAGAAGACATTTCCTGTTTCTGGTGGTGCCTTCACGGGTGGCAGGTGGGTCTGGGCTCATTGCTTTGGACTCACAGTCCCAACAGTGGGTACAACAGGCTTGATGACAGAGCTCCCTGAAATATTGTTTTTCCCCTTTTCTCCTCCAGCCCCGAGGGCACTAATTTCTGGGTGGTCTCATCTTCCCTCTTTGTAATACTGAAGCCCTTTTAACATGTTTGTACCATTTTCCTGTATTAAATGTTACGTTTAATTACTTGAGAATTCTGCTGTTTTCCTGAATGGATTTTCCGGGCCTTGGGCTGACTGAGATTCCACTCTTGTAGTTGTACCATCTGGAACACATCTCCTCCAAGACCACACAGCAGCGGAGAAGTGAGATGGAGGAAGCACACCAGCTCGTAAGAGCTTTGTCTCAGAAGTAGCATATGTCACTTCCTTTCATAGTCCCTTGGCCAAATTATTCATTTAACCCCAATTTAACTGCATGGAAGGCTTGCAAATATAGGGGAACTCTTGGAATATTTGTTGAGCACGAAGTGTCTCTACAACAATGAGAAAGAGAAAGACGTGGTATGAGGAAACAGAATGATGCGAGAGAGAGAGAGAGAGAGAGAGAGAGAGAGAGCGAGAGAGGCAAAGGAAAGTCCCAGATTGATGGCAGTGGAGAGTCCCAGGCTGATGGCAGCAGCCCTGAGGGCAACCTGCCCAATTTGGATCCCAAGGAAGGAGGCTCCAGAAGGGATGTCTCTGGAAACAAAATGAAACAAATAGATTTTCTGACCAGTTTCACCAGGTGGAAAGTTGGGTTGAGGGGCACGTATAGAGCTGAAGGAAGATGTGAGGAGACCTAACTGTTGATTCCAAGAATGAATCAAAGAAATTTAAGAGAGAAAGAGAGAAGGAGTGATTAATTCCAGGAAGAACCAAGAGTTGTATAAGAAGGAAACTAAGAAAAATACTTCACTAGGCTGAGCAGTGAACAACATTTGCATAGATATAATTATGGAAACAGTAAACATGGATTTACCAAAACTGATAAAATTGTGTTGAGAGGTGTGGTGCTGCACTGCAGTTCTGATACTGACCACCAGAGTTGGCACAGACTCCACAAGTTAAGGACATGATCCCCAGCAAGACTGCCCTGACCTCAGATATCCACTGCAAGTTTGGAGTTTCCCAGGCCACCTACACTTCTGACCAACTGGCTGCAAATTCAGGGGTTCCTATGACCCACTCGGGTTCGAGAATGCACTAGGTCAACTCACAGAATTCAGGAAAGGACTGTACTTATGATTACAGTTTTATTATAAAGGATACAAATCAGGACCAGCCATGGGCCATGAAGGGACCCAAGGTCTGGCAGAGTCCTGAATATGGAGCGCTCTGTATCCTCTCTCTGTGGAATCAGAATGCATCCCCCTCCTTTGATTATCACCAACCAGGAAGCTCAGCTGAGCTTGGTGTCCAGAGTTTTTATTGGGGTTTCATTACTTAGGCATGATTGACTGAATCACTGGCCATGAGACTGACTTCAATCTCCAGCTCCCTACCTTCTCCCCAGAGGTTGGGTTGATATCACTGGCTCAAAGCCCCAATTACAGGATCACATAGTTGGTCTTTGGGGTATGACTAGCACCCACCCTGAAGCTATCCATGGGTCCAGCAGGAATAACAAAGGCATTCCTATCACCGAGGAAATGCCTAGGGTTTGAAGCTGTATCCCGGAAAACGGGATAAAGACCAGACAAATGATTGGACAACAGGAGGATGAGAGGGAAAGTATGCATGTGTCTGTGTGGTTTAAAGAGTTAAATCTGCACCTTCCAAAGTGGGATGTCAATAGATACTATCTAAACTGGAAAAATCAAGTAATAGCATTAGAAGCATGTTATTTAGAAATATGGCAAGAGATATTAGAAGAAATGGGAGTGGACTCAGAAGTGAGGAGATACTTTCCTTGTTGCTACAGATTTTGTAGAACTCTTTGACTTACACAGCTCGGTATGTGTGTTACCTTGATTAAAAAAAAAAATCAAAGGGAGGGAATTCCCTGGCAGTCCAGTGGTTAGGACTCCATGCTTCCACTGCAGGGGGCACAGGTTCGATCCCTGATTGGGGATCCTGCATGCCCTAAGGCACGGCAAAAAAAAAAATTAAAGGGAAAACAAGGAAGAAAGGGAAAGGGTGGTTGTGGTTGAGCCAGTGCTCAGGTATGGACCAGAGAAACGATGCTCTTAGGGAGAGAACTGCTGACCTGGGAAGACACCTTACTGCAGGTTTGCAGGACGTAAATGTGAGCAAGGAGGTGTGGTAGGAAGCAGAGCCTGAAAAGGCAGCAGATCGTGAGGAAGGGGGCACCAAGGGTGTTCTCCCAGCAGCCACCAGAGAGATGTCCAAAGCTGCCTAGAGGTGGAATGAGATGAGAGATTCAGTGACATGGAGGTCCCTGGTGATACTAGGGAGCTATCTGGGTGGAGTGATGGGGCAGAAGCGAGGCTGCAGAGAGGGAAGGAGGGACAGGCTAATGGGGATTTGGATGGAACTATTATGGGTCATCTTTCCGGGAAGTTTGGGCACCCAGGGCAGGAGAGAGAGGGGGTTGTATGTTTTTAAGCTGAGAGAGCCATGAGAGTGAGTAAATGCTGTTGGAAAGCAGCCAGCCGAGGGGGGGGGTGTTAAAGATTCAAGGGGTGAGTGGATCCTCTGGGTATGAGGTCTCCCAAGAGGCAGGAGAAGGCAGAGACAGCTCTGCCCTCGGCCCTCCCAGGGGAGCGGAAGGTGCACACCTGCCCTGTGCAGGAGGGAGATGCTCACTTATCCTCAGACACCCGGCTAGTGGGGTGTGGTCCCCACCCCACAGATGGAAGACAATAATTGGCCTCATTACGTGGCTGGAAGAAGTCCCTGGGAACCCAGATTTTTCTGTCTCCAAAGCTAGGCTCTTACTGCACTCGTTCTGCGGAGGAGGAAGATGCGGCCCTGCCCTCTGGAACTCCTAGTCTGAGGGGAAGCTGCCAGAGTACAGAAAGTTCAGGCAAGGGCCAGAGGGGAAGCCCCAAACTCCATTGCCTGAAGGGCCAGGAAGAATCCAGAAACGGAACAAGGGGGCCACACGTGTGGCAGCTATGTGAGCAGAGACAGTAAGGAGGGGAGGGGCCTGTGACCACATGAGGGCTCGTGTCCCCCCTCCAGAGGGGCATTCGCGTAGTCCACCCAGGAGCAGCTCCCTACGGCCAGCTCTTTGGGTTTTGAGAGAACTGGAGTATCCCGATTTCAGGGTGAACTCATCTCCACATCAGAGAGACAGTGCAGTAAAGGGGTGGGATATTGAGATGGAGGGATCCCTGACCAGCCGGGAAGCGGCTAGGCACGTCCAGGGCGGCCGCTGCCAGGTGCTGCTGGGGAGGGCAGAGGGCGGGGGTGGGGCGGGGGCCTTGTGCACAGAGGAAGCGAGCAGGGGGCGCAGAGAGGGACGAGCTGACCAGGGTGGCCCGAGGGTGGCCCCTACGACGCCATCTGGTCCTCTGGGACCCACGCCCACCGTCCTGGCTGCAACACTCCCCGTCCCCTCAGGCCTGTCCTCGCCACTCCAGGGTCCAGGACCGGGGGTCCAAGGTGAGGAGGGGGAGGCCTCTTCAGGCGGCCCGGGATGGGGCTTCACGAACTGAGTGTCATCTAATTGAGTGCTAATTAAGCCCAATGTGTACCCTGGCCAGGGGCGCCCTGAGGCCGTGCCTGCCCTTCACGGGGCGGCAGGGCCCCAGCTGGGAGCCTCCCGCTACACTCCTGCGGCGACGGTCGCCAGCCCCGGCGCGGACGCGCGCACCCAGGGATGCGGCGGGCGAGTGGCCGGGCGGGGAAGGGTTAAGCCCACCGAGCTCGCGGCTGCCTAGAGCGGCGGCGGCGGCGGCGGCGGCGGCGGCGGCAGCGGGGGCCGGGGCGCGGGGCCGCACGGGCGGCGGGCGGGGGACAGGATGCGGATGCCGGGGGGACTTCCTGTGCCGGCCCCCGCCGCCCCCGCCCCCGGCCCGGCCGCTGCCCGCACGGACGCACGGCCGGCGGGTCGCACGCTCGGGCGGGCGGGCGAGCGAACGGGGACCCCGGCCCGGCCGCGGCGCCCGCCGCCCGCGGGGCCCGGCCCAGGCTGCCCGCCCGCGGCCTCCCGGCACCTGTGGCCGCCGGCGGACCCCGGCCGGGCCCGCGCTGCCCCGGGCTAAAAGACACCGGTGGCACCCGGCCCCGCCGACCTCGGGCCGGGCCGTCCACCGGGGCCGCCCTCGGGGCCGCCCCGCAGCCCTCGGCGCCCGCGATGGTCCCGCACGGCCGGCCCTGAGCCCCGCGCTGGTTGGGGGCTCGGCCTCCTCCAGCCCCCACCCCAGGAAGCCGACACCAACTTCTGCTTTTGAACTCCGCTCTGCCCCCTTCTCTTGGCCCAGCGCGACCTCGGCAACCCAGACCGCAGCAGACCCTCCTGAGTGCCCAGAAAGGCCCCCGGGTGGCCTGGCGCCTCCCCGGCTCTTTCTGGATGGAGGCTCCTCAGGAAGGTGCTGGCTGAACGCTTTGGCCTTCACCTTCCAGCCCCTGCTGACCACACCTCCCCTAGTGCAGAGGCTGCGTGAGGAGCAGGAAATGCTGTACCAGGTGAGGCCCAGTGGGTACGACAGCTGGGTGAACCTAGGGATGCTTCTCTTAAGAGGCTTTGGACGGGATTCTGCAGGGCTAGGGAGACCCGGAGTCACCCTGTTAGGAGCGGAGGGAGGACTGGACATGGGCACACCTCTGCAGGGGCCAAGGTGGACGCAGGAGAGAGGCGGGGAGCCCTCCAGACCTCAGGACTGCCTGGGCACAGGGCCAGGCAGGCAGCCCGCCAGTTGCATGGGTCGTGGTGCCCTGGAAACCTGCCTTCCTGGGAGCTGAGGTGGCACCTGGACCGACCCACATGGCCTGGAACCGCTGGTCTGCTGGCGGCCCGGGAAGGTGGGGTGAAGCCCCAGAGCAGCCTGGGAGGCAGTAGGCCAGGGAATTGAGCAGACTTGTCAGTACTTGGAAGGGGGCTAGGGGAGTGTGAGATGGACGAGTCTCTCATTTTCCTGCAGACTTCCCCAAATGTCCCTTCTGGGAGTGCAGCTAGCCACCTTAGTATCGTCCCTCAGAGACGCGCAGCTGCACGGGCTGCCCCGGGTGTGGGGCCGAATGCGGGCCCTGCACAAAGTCTGGAGAGGCAGGACTCCTTGTGCAGGCAAACGGGCTGGGTATCCAAGCCTCTGGGCCGCCCCTGCTCATCCCTTTCCTGGCTGTGGACCACACGGTCCTCCTCTCCAGCAGGGGTGAGCTGCCAGCTCTGGGGGGCGTCAAGGGAGTTGGTGCCCCTGGGCACGGGGCTCACAGCACTCCCACGCATCTGAACAGCTTCCTTCCTTCCTCAGCACAGCTGGCTCCCTGGGATCTCTGTCTGACTGCCAGGATGGAGGTAGGGCCGGCAACCAAGACCTTCGTGCTGGAGCTTCGGTGTCTTGAAGATGGGGGCTCAGGGCCTGACACCCTCTCAGGTGAGGGGCTGGGGGGGTGCCTCTGACCTCCTAAACCAGGAGATGGTCCTCAGGTCCCCAGCGAGGATCCTTTGACAGAGCCCGGGCCTGTCACAGCTGGGAGGGAGCCCTGAATGGTGGCGGGCAGCCTGCTGTCTGGAGGGGCACCCACCTGGCAGTTCCGGGGTGTGGAGGGCAGGCTGCACCCACTCACATTGGCGGGTTCACCTTGAGAGAGCAGGTGGCTCTCTCAGGCTGCAGTCTTGCTGGTGAGGGCTGCCTGGCAGTGCAGACGTTGTCAGCCCCTGCCCCGGACCTGGATAAGTGCTGGCTGGGACCCTCTGCTGTTTCCCCAGGGCTCACACAGCCTCCATTTTCCTCCCACTTGTCCCTGGCTCCAGACTCAAGGTCCCAGATTGAATTCAGCGGCAG
>NC_041227.1:77279742-77281293 GCF_002837175.3 Physeter macrocephalus | reverse complement strand
TTATAAATATTGGGGTGCATGTGTCTTCTCGAATTATGGTTTTCTCTGGGTATATGCCCAGGAATGGGATTGCTGGGTCCTACGGTAGCTCTAGCTTTAGTGTTTTGAGGAACCTGCACACTGTTCTCCATAGTGGCGGCACCAGTGTACATTGCCACCAACAGCCTCACCCCATCTGCAAACACCTTTCCCTGAAAGCCGTTGGGGAGTGGGGGCCTTTTGAGCCCTAGATACCTGGACCCCTTGCTTGTTGCCCTGCCGTAAACGCTGCACTGTCCTTCGCCGTGACCCGGTGTCGGTCGATTGGCATTACCGCATGCAGCCGAGTGGACCCAAGTTTGGTTCAGTAGCAGCGTGTTCAGAGACAAGCAAAACTATTACCTCTCCTCCTCTCTTTTCGTCCTGTGGATGCACTTGAACATGACATCGGCTGTAGCTCTAGTGCAGAAATATCAGTAGAGTGAAGCAGAAGTGCTTTGTCAATACAATGCTTTCGGCATGAGAGTCACGTGGAGAAAATATTACAACACAGATGCCTGGACCCAGCAGCCCAAGCAAACTGCTGCGACCTGTATTTTGAATAAGAAGGAATTCACATGTGACGGTCACTTTCCTGCTTCCCCCGCCTCTATTTTTTTATTTTTATTTTTTAAAAGATACTTATTTCTCTTAGGCTGCGTCGTGTCTCAGTTGCGGCACGCGGGCTTGATTGTCCTGTGGCGTGTGGGGTCTTAGGTCCCCGACAGGGTTCCGGGGCTTCGACGCAGCGTCCTGTGCATGAGAAGGCGGATCCTTTACCACTGGAACACCAGGGATGTCCCTCCCCTGCCTTTAAATTAAGACGTGTCGCTGAGCTTCCAAGAAGAGCCTGTCCTTTTCTGTTAGATTAGAAACTTGAGTTTTCTTCTTAAACGTTGCGTTCCCTGGCTGTGGTAGATGTGTTAGTGTTGAAAAAAATGGTTGAGAGACTTTAAGAGGAAAATGATTTTACAAATCCTGAAGATGGGTGCCAGTTATCTTGACAAAATTGGTATGTTTAGAGACCAAAAGTAAACAGGAGAAAACACAGGCAGTTACTTTGGAAATGCAGGATGGGGAAGGGTTCTTCAAGTACAGTGTGAAAGCAGATGAAAAGTATGAAGTGAAAGTGAAAGATTTGAACACAAAATATTTTTTTATGTGTCTGTATAACAGAATGTGAGAGTAAAAAATTAAGTTAAAAAGATAAAGAACAGGTATTGCCCGATACACACTTGTATATGTAAAATAGATAAACACCAAGGACCTACTGTGTAGCCATGGGAACTATGTTCAATATCTTGTAATAACCCATAATGGAAAAGAACCTGAAAAAGAATACATATATTCTTACATGAATACATGGAACCGAATCACTTTGCTGTACACCTGAAACATTGTAAGCCAACTATACTTCAATACAAATAGATAACTGACAAAATAGGGAAGATATCTGTATTTAATAGAAACGCAGATACAAAAAGAGAAAGCTTGATATTGTAAATATCCATAGATATGAAGAGATCTTAATGA
>NC_041227.1:77275961-77279728 GCF_002837175.3 Physeter macrocephalus | reverse complement strand
TGTTCAATATCTTATAATAACCCATAATGGAAAAGAACCTGAAAAAGAATACATATATTCTTACATGAATACATGGAACCGAATCACTTTGCTGTACACCTGAAACATTGTAAGCCAACTATACTTCAATACAAATAGATAACTGACAAAATAGGGAAGATATCTGTATTTAATAGAAACGCAGATACAAAAAGAGAAAGCTTGATATTGTAAATATCCATAGATATGAAGAGATCTTAATGAAACCAAATTAAAAGTTGGCCATTGCTGCTTCTGGTCGCGGTGAAACCGCAGGGTCCAGGTTTACCCTCCTCGCTGAAACAAGTTTAAAGAGGGGGAAATGTATGAAATGACGGGTTTTCGCCTTTTGGAGAGAGGGGACAGCCGTGAGAGATATCAGCTCACTGCTGGACCTCCTGTTCATTTGGATGACTCCGTACTTATTATTCCCCTTTTTAGAGCTTTTCCTCAAGACAGCTTGTAATAGAAATACTTCCAGAGAGTGTCCAGGGCAAAGTACAGGGCAGGGAGGCTGGGGAGCCCAGCAGGTCTCCGGGCTGAAGGCCTGAAACATTGTAAGCCAACTATACTTCAATACAAATAGATAACTGACAAAATAGGGAAGATATCTGTATTTAATAGAAACGCAGATACAAAAAGAGAAAGCTTGATATTGTAAATATCCATAGATATGAAGAGATCTTAATGAAACCAAATTAAAAGTTGGCCATTGCTGCTGGGGTTCACAGGCCACCCCAGTCTTCTGCTGAGACCCGGTCTGTGCACGTGGGTGAGGTGAGAGCTGGAGGCCTGGCGGCGGGCTGATGGGCGCACTGCCCACCCAAGGTGCTTCCAAGGTACTCAGTGTAGCTGACGTCTTTACCTGGTGAAAATGGAAAATGGGAGCAATGCTTCTGCTGAGACCCGGTCTGTGCACGTGGGTGAGGTGAGAACTGGAGGCCTGGTGGCGGGCTGATGGGCGCACTGCCCACCCAAGGTGCTTCCAAGGTACTCAGTGTAGCTGACGTCTTTACCTGGTGAAAATGGAAAATGGGAGCAGTGGGCCCTGGAGGTTTGCCAGGCTCAGGCTCAGGCTCAGAGGAGGCGTGGTCGCTGTCATTCCTTCACAAGTAGCATTTCATCGGTGAGAATTCAGGCAGAGGCCACAGTCAACAGCAGGAAGAACCGGAAAAGAGAATTCTTGGCTCTAAGCAGCCACTTGGAAGAGCAGTTTTGGAGAAGCACACATTTTGTGCAGGATTAATTTAATGTGGCAGTTTAGCTGGGGAAATGAGGAATGGGTTATGTGCTTATTCATTTGGATGATTCGTCACTTGTTATTTCCATTTTTAGAGGATTTCCTCAAGATGCTTGTAATATAAATACTTCCTCTGTCCCTTTCATAAGTGTCTAAATCTTTTTTAAAGCTGAATCAGTCTCTTGCGAGCATGACAACCCAGGAATGTTTTTGTTAAGGACCTGACAGGTATCTTCTTTATGTCTCTGTCACCAGGGGAGTTTAGGCTAGGTGTTAGGCACTTTGCTCTGAGCTGTAAGTACCTGCTTGTCAGAGAGATGGGAGAAGTGGTCTTTCTCCTTTGGATAAAGGGTATTAAGTAGCATGGATAGCCACCGAGTTTACCAGGTGAATTTAGGATGTACTCTGAAAGGACGTATGTCATTTTTATGGTGTTGTCAAGTCTTTTCACATGAGACAAGTTCCCGTTTATCTTGAGAACATGGATGCAACAGATTTTATCTGCTGAGCTATAGATAAAAAAGGTGAGTTGATTTCATTTGCACAAACAGTGGTTCGCCTGTGGTGCACAACACACTCTGGTTTAATGGTTATTCAACAGTAAAACCGTTTTCTTATTTCTGCATTTCTGGAGAGGACTTTCTCAGTTGGCGGGAGATTTTATTTTTATTTTTTTGTTCGTTAATTACTTAATGAATTAATGAGACTGCGCTGCGCAGCATGCGGGATCTCAGTTCCCCAACCAGGAATCAAACACGTGCCCCCTGCAGTGGAACCTAGGAGTCTTAACCACTGGACGGCCAGGGAAGTCCCTGGAGATTTTATTGTTAACTTTTCCCCTAGCAGCTTTTAAGAAACACTTGGCCAAGAACACAGTTATATTATTTCACCCCCAAAATAGTGATAAATCATTACCCTTATGATTCCATTTTTGAAAAATGATATTTTTACTTAACATAAACAGTATCATGTTTAAGAGGTAAGATCCCAGGTATTTGTTTTCGGGTTGTGTGTACCTTCTGATTTTCGTACAGTTTTGAATGCGTTGGTTGTGTCATCTAAACAGCTACAATTTCTATTTTCCTTCCGTAGGTAATATTAGTTTGTATCATGTCTGTGCATTTATCGTATCCTAGGATTTGAATGAAAGTTGTAGCGTTTCAGTTAAGCGAACGTGATACACTCCTTCCCCTCTCCTGGTGGTGGGGGAATCTCAGATGTAACCCGAAATGTCTCAGGGCAGGGAAAGGAGCAGGGACCCTGGAGGCCATCACACAGCCCCCACTTGAGGCCACACCTTTCCTTGATCCCTAACAGGAGTGAAGACAAATGGGGAATTGAGTCCCTGGTCCAGGCGGCTCACCCTCGCAGCACAGCAGCTCTTCACCGCCAGATGAGATGGAGACATTTAAGTCGCTCATTAACTTGACGGCGCGGAGATATCTGGGAAATAGAGTCCTGGAGCTTGTCCCGCTCTCTGGACGAGCTTTGGCAGGCGGACTTCCGGCGTCCTCCTGCGCAGGTGCGCCTCCCGGTTTGTAAGTGTTGGCGCACGCGCACCGTCCCCGCGCCGCCCTCGCTTCCTGTGCGTGCCCAGGTCGCCGCTGGCCGTCGTTCTCACGTCTTGGCCTTTTGCGGGCGAGGATTTCGGCGCCTAAGGGGCTGGACGTCCTCCCACCCGGCCGGAAGCCAGGGATAGCGTATTGTGTGGGCGAGGGTTCGTGCGCGCCGGGCGGAGCCTGGAAATAGGATCCCCGAGCTCGAGCCGCGGAGCCCGCGGCCTGGGCCGGAGGGGCCGGGCGGGCGGCGGCGGCGCAGTGCCCGACCTTGTGAATCGCGCGGCAGAGCGAGGTCCCGGGATTGGCGTGGGCGTGAAGGGAGCTTGTGCCGTAGGCTCAGAGTCGGCTCCTCTGGCCAGGGGCCCTAGGGAGGCGGAGAAGTGGGACCCCGGGAGAGGAGCGCGCCGGAGGAGCAGCCCCCGACCCGGAACCTCGGGAGCCCGTGGCCGGTCAGCGACTCCCGACGGGGTAGGTGGTGCGTCTGCTCGTCTGCAGGCGGTTGTGTACCGTGCGGGGCTCGTGGGAGCCCGGCCCGGGCCCCGCGGGAGGGCGACCGGGAGGGTTTGAGCGCTTCCCGGAGGTGGAGGGGCCGCGCTGGAGAACAGGGCCGGCTGCTCCGGATGGGGCTCCCCTGGGACTTGTGAGTTGCGGGTGTCCTGGGGGAGCAGGGGCCACAGGCTCGGCCGGGACGTGCCGCGTCCACCCCTGCCTCCAACCCCGATCCTCCTCGTCCTCCTCCTCTTGTCGCCGTGTCGGGATCTCGCACGTGTCTCCCAAGGCCCATCAGCACTCTGGTTGTCTAAGCGTCCGCTGGCCCCCTGGGTTGTGCCCTGTGGAGTCGCACAGTGTAGTTAGTGCAGGTTGAGTCTGCAAGGCTTTTGTCCTGCTGCCTCGGTTGAGGAAGGAAGAGATTGGGCCTGAGAAGGGAGGTGACTTGTCCCAGATCCTCC
>NC_041227.1:77274429-77275565 GCF_002837175.3 Physeter macrocephalus | reverse complement strand
GTGCCCGACCTTGTGAATCGCGCGGCAGAGCGAGGTCCCGGGATTGGCGTGGGCGTGAAGGGAGCTTGTGCCGTAGGCTCAGAGTCGGCTCCTCTGGCCAGGGGCCCTAGGGAGGCGGAGAAGTGGGACCCCGGGAGAGGAGCGCGCCGGAGGAGCAGCCCCCGACCCGGAACCTCGGGAGCCCGTGGCCGGTCAGCGACTCCCGACGGGGTAGGTGGTGCGTCTGCTCGTCTGCAGGCGGTTGTGTACCGTGCGGGGCTCGTGGGCGCCCGGCCCGGGCCCCGCGGGAGAGCGCCCGGGAGGGTTTGAGCGCTTCCCGGAGGTGGAGGGGCCGCGCTGGAGGACAGGGCCGGCTGCTCCGGATGGGGCTCCCCTGGGACTTGTGAGTTGCGGGTGTCCTGGGGGAGCAGGGGCCACAGGCTCGGCCGGGACGTGCCGCGTCCACCCCTGCCTCCAACCCCGATCCTCCTCGTCCTCCTCCTCTTGTCGCCGTGTCGGGATCTCGCACGTGTCTCCCAAGGCCCATCAGCACTCTGGTTGTCTAAGCGTCCGCTGGCCCCCTGGGTTGTGCCCTGTGGAGTCGCACAGTGTAGTTAGTGCAGGTTGAGTCTGCAAGGCTTTTGTCCTGCTGCCTCGGTTGAGGAGGGAAGAGATTGGGCCTGAGAAGGGAGGTGACTTGTCTTAGATCCTCACCGGGTGTGCACGTGGGGTCGCCAACAGGACTCCAAACTCCTAGGGCAGGTGTTCTGTCCACTTAAAGTCAGTTTTAATAAAAGATTTTTTTGAGCGTCACACTTAAGCGTGTACAAATAATTGAAAGACTGAAACGCACCTGAGTGTATCCCTTTATACTGGGTATCCTGTGGATTTTCTGATTTTAAGTTGTTAACAGACTTAGAAGAGATAAACTATAAGCGTTTTTTAATTTCATATTTAATGACGAAGGTTTATTTGCATAGGATTCAGCGTACACTCACTACTGAAAAAAAAGTATCTCCTCAGTTACCACAGTCACGTGGGGGCTACAGAGCTGAGGGTGGTTGCTCCCTCCTCATTCTAACAGGCCCTCTTGAAGGTGAAAGGGCAGGTGTCCCACAGGTGTCTCTTGTGGAGCGCGGGCGGGTGCTCGTGCACCC
>NC_041227.1:77272372-77274325 GCF_002837175.3 Physeter macrocephalus | reverse complement strand
AAGCCTCGTGTTCTTGACGTTGGTGGCAAAACACCATCCCTTGCTTGACTTACATTGTCCTGCCGAAGCACTTCTGTTCTCGGGCGTTCAAGGTTTCCGTGAGGATCCCGCTGTAGGCCACTAGCCTTCCTGAGCGACAGCCCCTAACAGGTTGACATTGGTGCCTTCCGTGTGCTTCCTGTAAGCGGAGAGCACGCTGTCCAGGGAGCACTCAGTGCATATAACTTTTCTGTTCAGTGGAACCCTGTTGTCACATAGGTACATTGTTTTCAGTGCTCAATCCAGGGATGCAGTGAGGGTCATCTGGAGGAACTGCCTTGTCACCCTTCAAGTAACTTTCCCTCTTTGTCTCTTACAGTCTAACAGGGTCGCGTTACACACCACGTAGCGATGTCTCTGGCACAGATCCTTGTTGCCCCCTGAATTGTATCGTGCAGCTCTGTCAGTTCTCCCACCTGGACCAGATAGATGCCTCTGTGCAGCCACTTGCCAGCATCTCTATGGAGTTTGTCCCAAGGGCACCTCAAATTACTAGATGCAGTAGATCCAAAAATGATTTTTTACAGCTCCCCCGCCCCTTGCCTTCTCCTTTTGTCCGTGCCGGCTCATCGTTGCGTCCTCCAGCCTGTCACCCTGCCCAGAAAAACGGGTTCATTCTAAAGTCCTTCTCCATCCTCTGTTACCACGTTGTAGTATTAGGCTTGTTAATGTCCTAGTCTAAATGGTTTTTATTCGTTCCCCTTCATCCCATACTTGCTGCCATTAAAAGAGCTTATTTTTTCATTTCTGTAGTTAGAGAAACTTTTTTTCTGTCCTGCTACCTCTTTCCTCCAGCAGCTCAAGTGTATTTTCCACGTTGAGTATTTCTCCTAAAACATTAATCACAGCATTTTGTCTCCACGTGGGAAACACTTTAGAGGTTCCCTGGGTGACTGGACAAATGAGGTTGCCGTTCTGTGGAGCCATTCACCATCGAGCCCAGCACTGGGGGGAGGTCATAACTCGCTGATGATGCGTTTGGATGGATCTGTGGGGTAAAATCCTGAACGGAGAGGCTTAGGAGAGAGGAGTGGCAGAACTGGGTTTGTTCTGTTCCTCCCTTTCTCAAGACGTGTTTCCGTGACGGGCAAAAGAGAAATTGGACAGTAACTGGAGTAGGAGCTGAGGTCAGGGGAGGATGTTGTGTTGTGTTGTGTTGTGTTGTAATGGGAGAAATAACAGTGGGAATGATCCAGTAGATGGGTGTGGGAGAGGGGAGAGCTGCTGCCCGGGGTCCTGGAGTGGGGAGGGGATGGCAGAGCTGGGTTGCAGGTGGAGAAGCCCTGCGATGGCTTCTCTGTTCTCAGGGAAGCAGTTCCTCAGCTGAGGGTGCGGGTGAGGTTGGGGGTTTGAGGAGAGAGCGGAGCTCTGGGGCCCTGCTCCATCGTGACCATCAGCACACACAGTGCAGCCAGCTGGGAAGACTGTACTTGCGTCTCTGCCTGAAAAGCCATCTCCTTTCTTAAACGTGGGAGGAATTACTCTTTGGGGAGCCTAGGGAATTACACGGGTGCTTCTCAGCTCAAAGCGAATCGAGTGCCAGTTGTGGCCACGGACGTTTTCTGCTCTGCTGCTGGAAGGGTCCCCAGAGGAAGTGTCCTGCTTGCCTGGCTCTTGACTTTCGGGACCCTTCACACCACCTAGTGTTGTGTCTTTTACCTTAGACATAAACATCAAACGTCTTCAGGTTCTGCATGTGATCTTAAGAAGCAGTTCTCTGCTTCCAGGAGCTTCTGTTCTCCTCGGGAAAGGCACTTCACAGACGTAATTACAGGCGAGGACGGGAATCCTGTCCGTCGATACGTAGGGAACTCCAGAGTGCTGACAAAGCAGAGCCTGCTTTTATGTATTTATTTTAATTTTTATTTATTTACTTATCAATTTATTCACTTTGGGCTGCGTTGTGTCCTTTTT
>NC_041227.1:77223187-77270123 GCF_002837175.3 Physeter macrocephalus | reverse complement strand
CTCTCAAGGCCCATCAGCACGTTGGTTGTGTAAGCTAAGCGTCCGCGGCCCCCCTGGGTTCTGGCCTGTGGAGTCGCACAGTGTAGTTAGTGCAGGATGAGTCTCCAAGGCTTTTGTCCTGCTGCCTCGGTTGAGGAAGGAAGAGATTGGGCCTGAGAAGGGAGGTGACTTGTCCCAGATCCTCCCCGGGTGTGCCCGTGGGGTCGCCAACAGGACTCCAAGCTCCTAGGGCAGGTGTTCTGTCCCCTTAAAGTCAGATTTGATGAAAGATTTCTTTGAGCGTCGCCCTTAAGTTTGTACCAATAATTGAAAGACCGAAAGGCACCTGAGTGTATCCCTTTATCCTGGGTATCCTGTGTATTTTCTGCTCTTGTTACCAGAGTTGGTGAGAAGAGATAAACTGTAAGCATTTTTTAATCTCATATTTAACGACCGAGGTTTCTTTGCACAGGATTCAATGTACACTCACTACCGAAAGAAAAGTATCCCCTCAGTTACCACAGTCACGTGGGAGCTACAGAGCTGAGGGTGGTTGCTCCCTCCTCATTCTAACAGGCCCTCCTGAAGGTGAAGGGGCGGCTGTCCCACAGGTGTCTCTTGTGGAGCGCGGGCGGGTGCTCGTGCACCGCGAGCCGCTTCAGTCGTAGCTTCACTGCCTGCGTTTTCCTTCTCCAGGTCCGCCTCCACTGTCACAGTCCTGCACGTTGTTCCAAGAGCAGCGGAAAATGAATCAGTCTCTGGTGAGTTTTGCTATTTACGTATTTAACTGCTGCTCTTGTTTTGTAATAACACCTTGGGAGGCGAATAGTTCAAAATTTAAAATCGGAAAGTAGGAGTAGGTAAAAGATGTGGTTAAGCAAAGTGTGGAGGAGCAGGTCATTACCAAGTGTTTCTGTCAACTTCTACGTGTGGGTTCCGTGATCCTCTTATACCCACAGTAGAAGCCTCGTGTTCTTGACGTTGGTGGCAAAACACCATCCCTTGCTTGACTTACATTGTCCTGCCGAAGCACTTCTGTTCTCGGGCGTTCAAGGTTTCCCTGAGGATCCCGCTGTAGGCCGCTAGCCTTCCTGAGCGACAGCCCCTAACGGGTTGACATTGGTGCCTTCCGTGTGCTTCCTGTAAGCGGAGAGCATGCTGTCCAGGGAGCACTCAGTGCATTTAACTTTTCTGTTCAGTGGAACCCTGTTGTCACATAGGTACATTGTTTTCAGTGCTCAATCCAGGGATGCAGTGAGGGTCATCTGGAGGAACTGCCTTGTCACCCTTCAAGTAACTTTCCCTCTTTGTCTCTTACAGTCTAACAGGGTCGCGTTACACACCACGTAGCGATGTCTCTGGCACAGATCCTTGTTGCCCCCTGAATTGTATCGTGCAGCTCTGTCAGTTCTCCCACCTGGACCAGATAGATGCCTCTGTGCAGCCACTTGCCAGCATCTCTATGGAGTTTGTCCCAAGGGCACCTCAAATTACTAGATGCAGTAGATCCAAAAATGATTTTTTACAGCTCCCCCGCCCCTTGCCTTCTCCTTTTGTCCGTGCCGGCTCATCGTTGCGTCCTCCAGCCTGTCACCCTGCCCAGAAAAACGGGTTCATTCTAAAGTCCTTCTCCATCCTCTGTTACCACGTTGTAGTATTAGGCTTGTTAATGTCCTAGTCTAAATGGTTTTTATTCGTTCCCCTTCATCCCATACTTGCTGCCATTAAAAGAGCTTATTTTTTCATTTCTGTAGTTAGAGAAACTTTTTTTCTGTCCTGCTACCTCTTTCCTCCAGCAGCTCAAGTGTATTTTCCACGTTGAGTATTTCTCCTAAAACATTAATCACAGCATTTTGTCTCCACGTGGGAAGCACTTTAGAGGTTCCCTGGGTGACTGGATAAACGAGGTTGCCCTTCTGTGGAGCTATTCACCATCGAGCCCAGCACTGGGGGGAGGTCATAACTTGCTGATGATGCGTTTGGATGGATCTGTGGGGTAAAATCCTGAACGGAGAGGCTTAGGAGAGAGGAGTGGGAGAGCGGGGTTTGTTCTGTTCCTACCTTTCTCAAGACGTGTTTTCGTGACAGGCAAAAGAGAAATTGGACAGTAACTGGAGTAGGAGCTGAGGTCAGGGGAGGATGTTGTGTTGTGTTGTGTTGTGTTGTGTTGTAATGGGAGAAATAACAGTGGGAATGATCCAGTAGATGCGTGTGGGAGAGGGGAGAGCTGCTGCCCGGGGTCCTGGAGTGGGGAGGGGATGGCAGAGCTGGGTTGCAGGTGGAGAAGCCCTGCGATGGCTTCTCTGTTCTCAGGGAAGCAGTTCCTCAGCTGAGGGTGCGGGTGAGGTTGGGGGTTTGAGGAGAGAGCGGAGCTCTGGGGCCCTGCTCCATCGTGACCATCAGCACACACAGTGCAGCCAGCTGGGAAGACTGTACTTGCGTCTCTGCCTGAAAAGCCATCTCCTTTCTTAAACGTGGGAGGAATTACTCTTTGGGGAGCCTAGGGAATTACACGGGTGCTTCTCAGCTCAAAGCGAATCGAGTGCCAGTTGTGGCCACGGACGTTTTCTGCTCTGCTGCTGGAAGGGTCCCCAGAGGAAGTGTCCTGCTTGCCTGGCTCTTGACTTTCGGGACCCTTCACACCACCTAGTGTTGTGTCTTTTACCTTAGACATAAACATCAAACGTCTTCAGGTTCTGCCCAGCCGTGCGTGGGAGATCTGTGACACAGGGACGCAGCTGTTAAAGTCCTCTTGGGGTTTTGTCGTTTACAATCCTCTGAGGAATACTCGTTTTCTCTGATGGAATTCCAGTGCTTAAGCTTTCTAGCCACTCCTGAAAGGAATCTCAGAAAGGAAAGGAGACCAGTCCCCTCTGCCCCCAAGCAGGGGAGTGAGCGGACACTGTTAACCTAATGCTGAGCAAGTGGCTTGTGCGAAATGTGTAACCACTTCTGAGTTCTGTGATTACAAGGCTGTCTGTGGAATCTTACGGTACCAAGTGGTCTTTTAAGACACATACATCATGGGTTGTTCCCTTGTGTTTTCAAAGTAACCTAAACCCCCTAAATATTTGCAGTTCTGATTGCTTTCTTAATTTGTTATCCAGGTTTCCTGAAATGCATTTTCTTAAAGTTTAAAATGCAAGAAGAGTGCAATTTTCTAATCTTCCCTTTAGATAAAAGTGAACGTGGGCAAGCCACTTAACCCATCACCAAATGGAAAATCATCTGGAACATTCACAATAATGCTGTTTTCAAGCAGCAATAGTGCATGTTTTTTTTTTTTGTTTTTTTTGTTTTTTTTTGGTACGTGGGCCTCTCACTGCCGTGACCTCTCCCGTTGCGGAGCACAAGCTCCGCACGTGCAGGCCCCGCGGCCATGGCCCACGGGCCCCGCTGCTCCGTGGCATTTCGGATCCTCCCGGACCGGGGCACGAACCAGTGTCCCCTGCATCGGCAGGCGGACTCTCAAGCACTGTGCCACCAGGGAAGCCCAGTGCATGTATTTTTATGCCCATTACCAGTGAAAACTATAATGTTTTCTTTTTGTGCTGTTTTTTTCTCATCAGGCAAAATTACAAACAATTAGAAAACCCCACAAATCACATATTTTGTGAAATTACAAATGCAAAACCGAAAAGTAGAATAAGGTGTGCGTGATTCTACTTATGCATTAAAATTAGGCTAGTTCATGGTCTGATCCCTCACTTTCTTGCATTTGGTAATAAGTTTCAGTGTGTGAGCGTGTGGGCCCCCAGTCTTCATTCGGGCGGCCACAGGTGTGACCACTGACACCTGAATGGAATATGGGCACAGCTTCTGGAAGACTTGCTGTCGCTTTCTGAGACAGGCTTCTCGAGGCTGAGCTGAGGCAATTCTGCACAGACACTCGTCTGCCTTGGGCAGCAACCAGCTCTTCCCCCCGCCCCCCGCATGTGTCCCAACAGCAGCTGGGCACCCTCAGCCTCCCCAGGCCAGCAAAGGCTGGGTCCCGGACATCTCTGCATCTGGAGCTGTGGGTCAGGTGACCTGGCATCTCAGGGGACCTTGCTAACAGGACCCATCCTGCCTCTTCGATTGTTCCGCATAAAGAACTTTGATTTTCAGTCAATGTCAGGAGTTTGTTGCCATCTTAAACGGCGTCTGAGCTTGGCGTGGTCTTTTCCTTAACCTCTTCCACACCATTCCTCCCTCCACGTTCTTTTGAAATCACCTGAACTTTTTTGTTTTTAACATGCTGGTCCTGTGTTGTATTCCTTTCTTGGCAATTGCAGAAACTTCACAGGCACATTACATTTAGTTATTTAAATTTACTTCTCTGTTTTCTGCTTCATATCTGTCCTCCTTTAAATAGTAATGGGATACACTTTAGATTATCAACAATAATAGTAGGTATCATTGAGAAGCGTGTTATGTCCAAAGAACTATGTTAAGTGCTTTCCATGGATGAACCCATTTGATATTGATCTGTATCATTATGTGGTAAATACCATTATTATATTTATTTCAGAGGTGATGGTACAGAAGGAAACAGTTTGTAATGACTGGTGTGAGTTTTTGTGAATTTATTCAAAAGATCCTCGCTAAAACGACTGGGTTTGGCAATTTCTGGTTCTTTTGTGAGCTCTCTGTCCCTTGTCAGGAGTGTGCTCCTCCCCTGGAAGGTATTGGTGGGAAGAAGGGATTCCAAGTCCCCAGCTGGGAATTAGGGGCAGCTGAACCAAGCTGTCCCCGACAGCTCGCGTGGCAGGTCAGGGTCAGACCGCTGCAGGCTTATCTTCATAGTAAAATACGGAACTAGGATGTGTTGCCTGGCTTGCTTGTCCCTTTGGTAAGTGTGGCGAATACTGCAGCTCAGCTCCTTCTGTGAATGGTAGGAGAAGCTTAGGGCAGGAATGGGACACATGTGTCTGGAGTTTAGGAGAGAAGCCTGGGCTGGCGATATAAATTTGGGAAATGTTGACATGTAGATTGTAATTAAAGCCATGAGGCCAGATGGGATCACCATCAAAGTGTAAAAGAAAATAACTGAGCCCCAGGCCCCTCTAACTTGAGGATGACTCAGGGAAGAGGAAGAGCCAGCAAACGAGACTGAGAAGGAGTGGCTGGGGAGGTAAGAGGAGGACCACGCTATTAACAGTCTGGAAGCAAAATGAAGGGGCACAGTGCATCCCGGGTTGGCACGCATGCCCTCAGGCCTGTGCTCCTCGGGGGCAGGGGCTTTGTCTGCTGTTGGAGGTCCCCAACAGCCAGGATTGTTCCTGGCTCACAGTGTAAGACAATATTTTCTTTCTTTGCTGTACACTGAACGAACTCATGGCAGTGTATTGTATTTATTTTCCTCCCACGAGATCCATAACATAAAAGAGGTATATACAGTGTAAACTTTCTTGGTGAGTTGGGTGAGCTCTTGCCCCCCTAAGTCTTCTCCACGTCACCCAGTTCCCATCACGGTGCCATTACAGGGGCCGGTGTCATTCACGGACGTGGCCGTGGACTTCACCCAGGAGGAGTGGCAGCAGCTGGACCCTGAACAGAAGACAACCTACCGGGACGTGATGCTGGAGAACTACAGCCACCTCGTCTCCGTGGGTGAGCAGAGCCTGCTTTCTGAATTGCTGAGATAAACAGGATTTCCCTCTAACTTACTGACTTTAACTTTGAATTTAATGGGACAAATGTGAGTAATCTGGGGCACCAGGCAGGAGGGCATTTGGTCTTTGCCTCCAAGTAGGTTCTAATTTTGGTACAGCACAGATGGCCACTTCTGTTGTGTAGCTCGAAAGGCAGCCCTTTGCTTAAGACGACAGATCTGGAAGCCCAGGAGCCAGGCTCAAGTTCTCTCTCATTTCTGTTAACAGGGTGTCACATTATCAAACCGGAAGTTATCACCAAGTTGGAGAAAGGAGAAGAGCCATGGATAGTGGGAGGAGAATTCCTACTTCAGAGTTACCCAGGTGTGTGAGTGAGGCAGTGAGGAGGTCGGTAACTCGGAAGTGTTTTTCCCTGGTATTTTTTAATGGTGCCAAGCCTTAGAAGTGACTAAGGAGAGTTGCTTGTGTGCTTTAGCTACACGAATCTCGCTCCCAAAGACTTCCTCCTTCCCCACAAAAGCTTATGTTGGTAGAGCTTCTCCGTGCTTGCTTCTACCCAGAACCAAACCCACTCACTTCCTTCTTCCTCTTAAACCTCAGATCCTCTTGTTCTTACAGCATATTCAGTAACCTCTTACTGTAGATTCTTTTTGCTTTCAGGCATTCATAGTCTGTTACTAGAGAATAACTTGTGACTCTCCATATTCTTATTACTTCCCTTTTTACTTCTTTCCCATGAAATGCCTCAGACTTGTTTCCGCAGTTTCACTTCTCACTTCTCTTTCCTTGAGGTCAGAGGTCAAACCCCCGTCCTGTGCATAAACCAGTAAACTCAGTTCACCTTTTCTGTTCTGAGCACGGGTGCTGGTCATTCCTGAGACGAGTTCTGCTGGAGTTTGGTGTCTCCCTCTTCCCCCAAATGCCCATTTTCATCTTGTCTCCTATTTACTGTTCTGTGGCCAGGGCCTTGAATGCTGTCGTGTCGAAGTAGGTGCAAGAGTGAGTAGGAGGTACAGAAATGAGTCGTGGATCATTTATCCCGCCACCCCCACCCCCTCCAAACATGTCTCTGAAGGATCTGCTTCGCCTTTCGGGGGTTTGTTCCCCGACTTCTTCAAAGGGCTCCTCCTGTCTCAAGTCTTGAGGGTTTTTGTCTGTTTAATGCTGCATTGTCCACCCTGTCCTCTGGTTCAGTGTTTCCCGTGGGAGCAGTAGGCGCTCCTTCATTCTGACTGGATTTGCAAGATGTGTTCATCTGCCTTTCTAATCCGTCTTATCACTAGTCTCATAGGGTAAGCCTACAGCGATTCCCTGTTGATTCCTAAAAGGAATGTAAATTCCTCCTCTTTTAAGAATTACCCAATATTGGCCCTGTGTTACCTGGAAATTTTAATTTTCTATTGTTTCCCGAAACTCCAGATAAACTCCCTTTGGTCCACACTTCTAAATGTCTTCTGTTTCATTGGGGTGTGGGTTATTTGTCCAGATTACACATTCTTTAAGTCTGAACTCAAATATTGAACCCCTCCTTGAAGTTTTTCCTTCCAGCTCTAATCATCACTCCAATCTCTTCTTTCTCTTGACTTTGACTCCACCTCATGTTGATGCCTTAAAAAAAAAGTTAGGTCTGATCAAGGAATCTGTTATTTGATTATGTATTTTTTGCTTGAGCTTCTGCACACCATGCCCCCCATAATCCAATAAAGAAAAGGCCATGTTCTCTCTCCTCATCAATAGTATGTAACATATAGTACATGTTTATTTCTTTGATTATCTGAGGAGCCAGGTAGGTGAAAGAACCTTCTTGTCCATTCAGTCAGAAATAATTTATAGGCAGGTATTTCTTTTTATTTTATTATTTTTATTTTTTTTATTGAAGTATAGTCAATTTATAGTGGTGTCTTAGTTTCAGGTGTATAGCAAAGTGATTCAGATATAGGCATTTATTTCTAAACATGCATGTCTAGGTGACATCCCATATATTCTGCTGGTAGTTGAAAGATGTCCATATGATTAAGATTAAGAACAACTATGATTTCTCTTGAGGGGTTCAAAAGAAATAGGAAATAGAGCCATACTTTCTAAGAGGTTTTGGTTAAGAAAAGAGAACAGAGATGCATGGGTAATTTAAAACTCAGCATTGCACATGGAATGTTAATGTTCCAATGCAAGGCTGAATCAAAAATGTATGGAGAGTAATTATTTTCAACTTTAAGGGGAAATGGAGCTAATTAACTTGAGAAAGGACTTGAATAGTATTTTTTTTTAAGCATGGACACACCCTAAGATAGTGTGAGTGGATAGTGAGTGGATCAAGGCTGCAAGTCCGGCAAACTTAGTAAAACAATAGGAGCAGAGACCTGTGGTTGAACGTAAGCTGGGGCATTGCTGGTACCAGACATCTCGATGTAGGTGACAGTGCCTTAGCCTGTGATCTGTCTCTCCACTTGATGTGAAGTGCCATGGTGTAAAGTGCTAATCCATCTCCTCAGACTGATTTCTCCTTGTCCTTGTCCAGTGGCTAAACTTATTGTCGCCCCATCAGTTTACCTGTTTGCTGTGAGTCCTTTCACATCTAAGAGTTGGTCATTCACCTAGCATCCTTTGTCTTCTCATTGCTCCACGTTTGTATTTTACCTTCTATACCCAGTTTTGAACAAAATCTTAAAAGTAGCAAAGATCAAAGGTGCTTGTGTGTGTGTTTTTATATAAATTTATTTTTAATTTTTATTTATTTTTGGCTGCGTTGGGTCTTCGTTGCTGTGCTTCGTTGCTGTGCATGGGCTTTCTCTAGTTGTGGTGAGCAGAGGCTACTCTTTGTTGCAGTGTGCAGGCTTCTCATTGGGTGGCTTCTCTTGTTGCGGAACACGGGCTCTAGGTATGTGAGCTTCGGTAGTTGTGGCACACAGGCTCTAGAGCGCAGGCTCATTAGTTGTGGCACATGGGCTTAGTTGCTCTGTGGTATGTGGGATCTTCCCAGACCAGGGCTCGAACTCGTGTCCCCTGCACTTGCAGGCAGATTCTTAACCACTGCACCATCAGGGAAGCCCGGTGCTTGTGCTTTTGTCAGCTTTCCTCATGACTGGAGATTGTGGAGGTTGTGTGTGTGCATGTGGGTGCTTATTCCAAACCAAAAGAATAAGGGAAAAAAGTACACTTTGAATTGTTTTCATCTGTCCATGAAGCTAGCACCTGTGCCACAAAGAAATGGCTTGTGTACAAGTCACATTTCATATCTTAAATAGGAAGATGTATAAAAATTGGTTAATTTTGCCTCTTTAGAAGAAGACTGGGAAGTCCATGATCTGATAGAGGGAGCCCAGGAAAATGAAGACAGACATTCAAGGCAAACTGAATCTGTCAACGACAAAACCCTGATTGAAGAGAGAGGTAATGTTTTTGGTAAGACTTTTAATGTGGAAACAAACCCTGTTCCTTCAAGAAAGATATCCTGTAAATGTGACTCATGTGGAAAGAGTTTAAAATCTACTTCAGAATATATTAGTAGTGATGGAAGCTATGCAAGAATGAAGCCTGATGAATGTAGTGCATGTGGGAAATCACTTCTCCATGTTAAGCTTGAAAAAACTCATCCAGGAGATAAACCTTATGAATTTAATCAAAATAGGGAGGCTTATGCTCTAAATGAAGGAAGTATTTATCAGAACATTCATATTTTAGAGAAACCCTTTGAATATATGGAATATCAGAAAGCCTTTCAAAAGGGTACAGTGTTTGTTAATCATATGGAGGAGAAGCCCTACAAGTGGAATGAATCTGAAATAGCCTTTCTCCAAATGTCAAACCTCAGTGTGCACCAGAGAGCTCATATGGAAGTGAAGCCCTATGAATGCAATGCATGTGGGAAATCCTTCTGTAAAAAGTCAAAATTTATTATACACCAGAGGACTCATACAGGAGAGAAACCTTATGAATGTAACCAGTGTGGGAAATCCTTCTGCCAGAAGGGAACCCTCACTGTACATCAGCGAACACACACAGGGGAGAAGCCCTATGAATGTACTGAATGTGGGAAAACCTTCTACCAGAAGTTACACCTCATTCAACATCAGAGAACTCACTCAGGAGAGAAGCCCTATGAATGTAGTTATTGTGGAAAATCCTTTTGTTTTACCTTAGACATAAACATCAAACGTCTTCAGGTTCTGCATGTGATCTAAAGAAGCAGTTCTCTGCTTCCAGGAGCTTCTGTTCTCCTCGGGAAAGGCACTTCACAGACGTAATTACAGGCGAGGACGGGAATCCTGTCCGTCGATACGTAGGGAACTCCAGAGTGCTGACAAAGCAGAGCCTGCTTTTATTTATTTATTTTAATTTTTATTTATTTACTTATCAATTTATTCACTTTGGGCTGCGTTGTGTCCTTTTTGCTGCGCGCAGGCTTTCTTCTCTAGTTGCCGCGAGCAGGGTCTACTCTTCGTGGCGGTGCGCGGGCTTCTCATTGCAGTGGCTTCTCTTATTGCGGAGCACGGCTTCTAGGCATGCGGGCTTCCGTAGTTGTGGTTCGCGGGCTCAGTAGTTGTGGCTCGCGGGCTCTTGAGCGCAGGCTCAGTAGTTGTGGCTCACGGGCTTAGTTGCTCCGCAGCATGTGGGATCTTCCCGGACCCGGGTTCGAACCCGTGTGCCCACCATTGGCAGTCGGATTCTTAAGCACTGCGCCACCAGGGAAGCCCGAGAGCCTGGTTTTAAATGCATTGCCAGAGCCCGCGGCTCAGTGACTCTGGGAAGGGTGACGGCCCTCAAGTGACCAGGACTTGGGTAGCTGCAGAGGTTGGCGAGGCTCTCAGGGCAGCGTGAGGTGGACTGGATGAGGCTCCTGAGGTGCTGGTAAGGACCTCCTTCCTTCGGATGTGGGCCTCCTGTCAGGAACAGCGGGACGTGAATGCAGGCAGACCCTGAGGTTGAGTGAAGAGCCTCCCCTCTGTGCTGGTTTTGGTTTCATCCCGTGGAGAATCGGAAACCTTGTAATTGGCACACAACTGATCGAAAGATGTCATGTCTAGAGACGGGACGGCCTGAAACGCGGGGTGCGGTGCGGTGGGTCAAGTCAGGGGGACTCTGGGCTCCAGCGCGATGCCCGACAGGAAGGGGCGAGGTCGCGGCGTGTGCCCGCTGGTCCGAGGCCCCGGTAAACAGTATGGACGTTCCCTTGGGATTTTTCTGAATGGTGAATGTGGCTGAGAGTATTTTCACGTGCTCAGAAGCTGTTTCTTCTTTTTAATTGAGAGACAGATTTTAGAGCAGTTTTAGGGTTACAGGAGGATCGAGCAGACAGCAGTTTCCTATACCCGTCCCTCTGGGTTCCCTCCCTTGATAACGTCTCTCGCCCGTGTGGCGCGTCATCTGAGTGATGGACCAGCGTTGACACCTAATTCTCCCCTGGAGTCTGTAGTGTGTATGGAGGCTCACTCTCTGTGTCCTCCTGTTCAGGTTTGGACAGGTGTGATGACCTGCCGCCACCACTGCAGCGCCACCCAGAGCCATTTCACTGCCCGGAACGTCCCTGGGGCCGCCTGTCCATCCCCCCAATGCCCCCGAGCCCCCGACAGCTGCTGACCTTGTTACTGTCTGTGCATTCTTGCCCTTTCCCGAGTGTCACGTAGTTGGAATCCTTCAGTCTGTGGTCTTTTCAGACTGGTGTATTTCTGTTTTTATATGATGTCCACTGCCCATCTTCCTGCCCCAATACTGTCTTGTTGTGTTTTGTTTTGTTCTGTTTTGTTTTCCTTGTCTTATTGGCTTTCAGAGTTGTCTTAAATATTTCTAAATTTTTCCAGTTGGAGTCATGTTAGTAAACCTTGTTTTCCAAGGTTTATTGTCTTCTTCCTGTATTTTCCAGCATTGCTATGTAATTCATCCCTTTTTTTAACTTTGAGAGGTTGAATAGTATGCATTTTAAAAGTTTCTGAAAATCACGTTTGTGTGGATCAGATTTCTAGGTAAAGAGCACCCTCCTTGGTCAGTACTGGGGTGCAGCTTCTTTGCGGGGGGAGGCGGGGGAGGGGGGAGGAATGCGTCTGTCTCGTGGTTCCCTTTCTGTTGGGTCTTAGTTGCCCTTTCTGGTCCTGGGCACTGCATCAGCCACTCTCCTGGGACAGGCCAGGCAGGTGGGGTCCTCACTTGCTGGCTCTGGAGGCTGTGTGTGTCTGAGAACACCCTTCTTTTTCCCTGACGAGCCAGAGGACTCTTGTGGTTGGGGAGCAGCGTCCTAGGACTGCGGCCCTTGAGCCCCCGCTGTTCTGTGACATTTGGGCCCCAGCCGTGCGTGGGAGATCTGTGACACAGGGACGCAGCTGTTAAAGTCCTCTTGGGGTTTTGTCATTTACAGTCCTCTGAGGAATATTCCTTTTCTCTAATGGAATTCCAGTGCTTAAGCTTTCTAGCCACTCCTGAAAGGAATCTCAGAAAGGAAAGGAGACCAGTCCCCTCTGCCCCCAAGCAGGGGAGTGAGCGGACACTGTTAACCTAATGCTGAGCAAGTGGCTTGTGCGAAATGTGTAACCACTTCTGAGTTCTGTGATTACAAGGCTGTCTGTGGAATCTTACGGTACCAAGTGGTCTTTTAAGATACATACATCATGGGTTGTTCCCTTGTGTTTTGAAAGTAACCTAAACCCCCTAAATATTTGCAGTTCTGATTGCTTTCTTAATTTGTTATCCAGGTTTCCTGAAATCCATTTTCTTCAAGTTTAAACTGCCAGAAGAGTGCAATTTTCTAATCTTCCCTTTAGATAAAAGTGAACGTGGGCAAGCCACTTAACCCATCACCAAATGGAAAATCATCTGGAACATTCACAATAATGCTGTTTTCAAGCAGCAATAGTGCATGTTTTTTTTTTTTGTTTTTTTTGTTTTTTTTTGGTACGTGGGCCTCTCACTGCCGTGACCTCTCCCGTTGCGGAGCACAAGCTCCGCACGTGCAGGCCCCGCGGCCATGGCCCACGGGCCCCGCTGCTCCGTGGCATTTCGGATCCTCCCGGACCGGGGCACGAACCAGTGTCCCCTGCATCGGCAGGCGGACTCTCAAGCACTGTGCCACCAGGGAAGCCCAGTGCATGTATTTTTATGCCCATTACCAGTGAAAACTATAATGTTTTCTTTTTGTGCTGTTTTTTTCTCATCAGGCAAAATTACAAACAATTAGAAAACCCCACAAATCACATATTTTGTGAAATTACAAATGCAAAACCGAAAAGTAGAATAAGGTGTGCGTGATTCTACTTATGCATTAAAATTAGGCTAGTTCATGGTCTGATCCCTCACTTTCTTGCATTTGGTAATAAGTTTCAGTGTGTGAGCGTGTGGGCCCCCAGTCTTCATTCGGGCGGCCACAGGTGTGACCACTGACACCTGAATGGAATATGGGCACAGCTTCTGGAAGACTTGCTGTCGCTTTCTGAGACAGGCTTCTCAATGCTGAGCTGAGGCAATTCTGCACAGACACTCGTCTGCCTTGGGCAGCAACCAGCTCTTCCCCCCGCTCCCCGCATGTGTCCCAACAGCAGCTGGGCACCCTCAGCCTCCCCAGGCCAGCAAAGGCTGGGTCCCGGACATCTCTGCATCTGGAGCTGTGGGTCAGGTGACCTGGCATCTCAGGGGACCTTGCTAACAGGACCCATCCTGCCTCTTCGATTGTTCCGCATAAAGAACTTTGATTTTCAGTCAATGTCAGGAGTTTGTTGCCATCTTAAACGGCGTCTGAGCTTGGCGTGGTCTTTTCCTTAACCTCTTCCACACCATTCCTCCCTCCACGTTCTTTTGAAATCACCTGAACTTTTTTGTTTTTAACATGCTGGTCCTGTGTTGTATTCCTTTCTTGGCAATTGCAGAAACTTCACAGGCACATTACATTTAGTTATTTAAATTTACTTCTCTGTTTTCTGCTTCATATCTGTCCTCCTTTAAATAGTAATGGGATACACTTTAGATTATCAACAATAATAGTAGGTATCATTGAGAAGCGTGTTATGTCCAAAGAACTATGTTAAGTGCTTTCCATGGATGAACCCATTTGATATTGATCTGTATCATTATGTGGTAAATACCATTATTATATTTATTTCAGAGGTGATGGTACAGAAGGAAACAGTTTGTAATGACTGGTGTGAGTTTTTGTGAATTTATTCAAAAGATCCTCGCTAAAACGACTGGGTTTGGCAATTTCTGGTTCTTTTGTGAGCTCTCTGTCCCTTGTCAGGAGTGTGCTCCTCCCCTGGAAGGTATTGGTGGGAAGAAGGGATTCCAAGTCCCCAGCTGGGAATTAGGGGCAGCTGAACCAAGCTGTCCCCGACAGCTCGCGTGGCAGGTCAGGGTCAGACCGCTGCAGGCTTATCTTCATAGTAAAATACGGAACTAGGATGTGTTGCCTGGCTTGCTTGTCCCTTTGGTAAGTGTGGCGAATACTGCAGCTCAGCTCCTTCTGTGAATGGTAGGAGAAGCTTAGGGCAGGAATGGGACACATGTGTCTGGAGTTTAGGAGAGAAGCCTGGGCTGGCGATATAAATTTGGGAAATGTTGACATGTAGATTGTAATTAAAGCCATGAGGCCAGATGGGATCACCATCAAAGTGTAAAAGAAAATAACTGAGCCCCAGGCCCCTCTAACTTGAGGATGACTCAGGGAAGAGGAAGAGCCAGCAAACGAGACTGAGAAGGAGTGGCTGGGGAGGTAAGAGGAGGACCACGCTATTAACAGTCTGGAAGCAAAATGAAGGGGCACAGTGCATAAACAGTTTGTAATGACTGGTGTGAGTTTTTGTGAATTTATTCAAAAGATCCTCGCTAAAACGACTGGGTTTGGCAATTTCTGGTTCTTTTGTGAGCTCTCTGTCCCTTGTCAGGAGTGTGCTCCTCCCCTGGAAGGTATTGGTGGGAAGAAGGGATTCCAAGTCCCCAGCTGGGAATTAGGGGCAGCTGAACCAAGCTGTCCCCGACAGCTCGCGTGGCAGGTCAGGGTCAGACCGCTGCAGGCTTATCTTCATAGTAAAATACGGAACTAGGATGTGTTGCCTGGCTTGCTTGTCCCTTTGGTAAGTGTGGCGAATACTGCAGCTCAGCTCCTTCTGTGAATGGTAGGAGAAGCTTAGGGCAGGAATGGGACACATGTGTCTGGAGTTTAGGAGAGAAGCCTGGGCTGGCGATATAAATTTGGGAAATGTTGACATGTAGATTGTAATTAAAGCCATGAGGCCAGATGGGATCACCATCAAAGCAAAGTGTAAAAGAAAATAACTGAGCCCCAGGCCCCTCTAACTTGAGGATGACTCAGGGGAGAGGAAGAGCCAGCAAACGAGACTGAGAAGGAGTGGCCGGGGAGGTAAGAGGAGGACCACGCTATTAACAGTCTGGAAGCAAAATGAAGGGGCACAGTGCATCCCGGGTTGGCACGCATGCCCTCAGGCCTGTGCTCCTCGGGGGCAGGGGCTTTGTCTGCTGTTGGAGGTCCCCAACAGCCAGGATTGTTCCTGGCTCACAGTGTAAGACAATATTTTCTTTCTTTGCTGTACACTGAACGAACTCATGGCAGTGTATTGTATTTATTTTCCTCCCACGAGATCCATAACATAAAAGAGGTATATACAGTGTAAACTTTCTTGGTGAGTTGGGTGAGCTCTTGCCCCCCTAAGTCTTCTCCACGTCACCCAGTTCCCATCACGGTGCCATTACAGGGGCCGGTGTCATTCACGGACGTGGCCGTGGACTTCACCCAGGAGGAGTGGCAGCAGCTGGACCCTGAACAGAAGACAACCTACCGGGACGTGATGCTGGAGAACTACAGCCACCTCGTCTCCGTGGGTGAGCAGAGCCTGCTTTCTGAATTGCTGAGATAAACAGGATTTCCCTCTAACTTACTGACTTTAACTTTGAATTTAATGGGACAAATGTGAGTAATCTGGGGCACCAGGCAGGAGGGCATTTGGTCTTTGCCTCCAAGTAGGTTCTAATTTTGGTACAGCACAGATGGCCACTTCTGTTGTGTAGCTCGAAAGGCAGCCCTTTGCTTAAGACGACAGATCTGGAAGCCCAGGAGCCAGGCTCAAGTTCTCTCTCATTTCTGTTAACAGGGTGTCACATTATCAAACCGGAAGTTATCACCAAGTTGGAGAAAGGAGAAGAGCCATGGATAGTGGGAGGAGAATTCCTACTTCAGAGTTACCCAGGTGTGTGAGTGAGGCAGTGAGGAGGTCGGTAACTCGGAAGTGTTTTTCCCTGGTATTTTTTAATGGTGCCAAGCCTTAGAAGTGACTAAGGAGAGTTGCTTGTGTGCTTTAGCTACACAAATCTCGCTCCCAAAGACTTCCTCCTTCCCCACAAAAGCTTATGTTGGTAGAGCTTCTCCGTGCTTGCTTCTACCCAGAACCAAACCCACTCACTTCCTTCTTCCTCTTAAACCTCAGATCCTCTTGTTCTTACAGCATATTCAGTAACCTCTTACTGTAGATTCTTTTTGCTTTCAGGCATTCATAGTCTGTTACTAGAGAATAACTTGTGACTCTCCATATTCTTATTACTTCCCTTTTTACTTCTTTCCCATGAAATGCCTCAGACTTGTTTCCGCAGTTTCACTTCTCACTTCTCTTTCCTTGAGGTCAGAGGTCAAACCCCCGTCCTGTGCATAAACCAGTAAACTCAGTTCACCTTTTCTGTTCTGAGCACGGGTGCTGGTCATTCCTGAGACGAGTTCTGCTGGAGTTTGGTGTCTCCCTCTTCCCCCAAATGCCCATTTTCATCTTGTCTCCTATTTACTGTTCTGTGGCCAGGGCCTTGAATGCTGTCGTGTCGAAGTAGGTGCAAGAGTGAGTAGGAGGTACAGAAATGAGTCGTGGATCATTTATCCTCCCACCCCCACCCCCTCCAGAAATGTCTCTGAAGGATCTGCTTCGCCCTTCGGGGGTTTGTTCCCCGACTTCTTCAAACGGCTCCTCCTGTCTCAAGTCTTGAGGGTTTTTGTCTGTTTAATGCTGCATTGTCCACCCTGTCCTCTGGTTCAGTGTTTCCCGTGGGAGCAGTAGGCGCTCCTTCATTCTGACTGGATTTGCAAGATGTGTTCATCTGCCTTTCTAATCCGTCTTATCACTAGTCTCATAGGGTAAGCCTACAGCGATTCCCTGTTGATTCCTAAAAGGAATGTAAATTCCTCCTCTTTTAAGAATTACCCAATATTGGCCCTGTGTTACCTGGAAATTTTAATTTTCTATTGTTTCCCGAAACTCCAGATAAACTCCCTTTGGTCCACACTTCTAAATGTCTTCTGTTTCATTGGGGTGTGGGTTATTTGTCCAGATTACACATTCTTTAAGTCTGAACTCAAATATTGAACCCCTCCTTGAAGTTTTTCCTTCCAGCTCTAATCATCACTCCAATCTCTTCTTTCTCTTGACTTTGACTCCACCTCATGTTGATGCCTTAAAAAAAAAGTTAGGTCTGATCAAGGAATCTGTTATTTGATTATGTATTCTTTGCTTGAGCTTCTGCACACCATGCCCCCCATAATCCAATAAAGAAAAGGCCATGTTCTCTCTCCTCATCAATAGTATGTAACATATAGTACATGTTTATTTCTTTGATTATCTGAGGAGCCAGGTAGGTGAAAGAACCTTCTTGTCCATTCAGTCAGAAATAATTTATAGGCAGGTATTTCTTTTTATTTTATTATTTTTATTTTTTTTATTGAAGTATAGTCAATTTATAGTGGTGTCTTAGTTTCAGGTGTATAGCAAAGTGATTCAGATATAGGCATTTATTTCTAAACATGCATGTCTAGGTGACATCCCATATATTCTGCTGGTAGTTGAAAGATGTCCATATGATTAAGATTAAGAACAACTATGATTTCTCTTGAGGGGTTCAAAAGAAATAGGAAATAGAGCCATACTTTCTAAGAGGTTTTGGTTAAGAAAAGAGAACAGAGATGCATGGGTAATTTAAAACTCAGCATTGCACATGGAATGTTAATGTTCCAATGCAAGGCTGAATCAAAAATGTATGGAGAGTAATTATTTTCAACTTTAAGGGGAAATGGAGCTAATTAACTTGAGAAAGGACTTGAATAGTATTTTTTTTTAAGCATGGACACACCCTAAGATAGTGTGAGTGGATAGTGAGTGGATCAAGGCTGCAAGTCCGGCAAACTTAGTAAAACAATAGGAGCAGAGACCTGTGGTTGAACGTAAGCTGGGGCATTGCTGGTACCAGACATCTCGATGTAGGTGACAGTGCCTTAGCCTGTGATCTGTCTCTCCACTTGATGTGAAGTGCCATGGTGTAAAGTGCTAATCCATCTCCTCAGACTGATTTCTCCTTGTCCTTGTCCAGTGGCTAAACTTATTGTCGCCCCATCAGTTTACCTGTTTGCTGTGAGTCCTTTCACATCTAAGAGTTGGTCATTCACCTAGCATCCTTTGTCTTCTCATTGCTCCACGTTTGTATTTTACCTTCTATACCCAGTTTTGAACAAAATCTTAAAAGTAGCAAAGATCAAAGGTGCTTGTGTGTGTGTTTTTATATAAATTTATTTTTAATTTTTATTTATTTTTGGCTGCGTTGGGTCTTCGTTGCTGTGCTTCGTTGCTGTGCATGGGCTTTCTCTAGTTGTGGTGAGCAGAGGCTACTCTTTGTTGCAGTGTGCAGGCTTCTCATTGGGTGGCTTCTCTTGTTGCGGAACACGGGCTCTAGGTATGTGAGCTTCGGTAGTTGTGGCACACAGGCTCTAGAGCGCAGGCTCATTAGTTGTGGCACATGGGCTTAGTTGCTCTGTGGTATGTGGGATCTTCCCAGACCAGGGCTCGAACTCGTGTCCCCTGCACTTGCAGGCAGATTCTTAACCACTGCACCATCAGGGAAGCCCGGTGCTTGTGCTTTTGTCAGCTTTCCTCATGACTGGAGATTGTGGAGGTTGTGTGTGTGCATGTGGGTGCTTATTCCAAACCAAAAGAATAAGGGAAAAAAGTACACTTTGAATTGTTTTCATCTGTCCATGAAGCTAGCACCTGTGCCACAAAGAAATGGCTTGTGTACAAGTCACATTTCATATCTTAAATAGGAAGATGTATAAAAATTGGTTAATTTTGCCTCTTTAGAAGAAGACTGGGAAGTCCATGATCTGATAGAGGGAGCCCAGGAAAATGAAGACAGACATTCAAGGCAAACTGAATCTGTCAACGACAAAACCCTGATTGAAGAGAGAGGTAATGTTTTTGGTAAGACTTTTAATGTGGAAACAAACCCTGTTCCTTCAAGAAAGATATCCTGTAAATGTGACTCATGTGGAAAGAGTTTAAAATCTACTTCAGAATATATTAGTAGTGATGGAAGCTATGCAAGAATGAAGCCTGATGAATGTAGTGCATGTGGGAAATCACTTCTCCATGTTAAGCTTGAAAAAACTCATCCAGGAGATAAACCTTATGAATTTAATCAAAATAGGGAGGCTTATGCTCTAAATGAAGGAAGTATTTATCAGAACATTCATATTTTAGAGAAACCCTTTGAATATATGGAATATCAGAAAGCCTTTCAAAAGGGTACAGTGTTTGTTAATCATATGGAGGAGAAGCCCTACAAGTGGAATGAATCTGAAATAGCCTTTCTCCAAATGTCAAACCTCAGTGTGCACCAGAGAGCTCATATGGAAGTGAAGCCCTATGAATGCAATGCATGTGGGAAATCCTTCTGTAAAAAGTCAAAATTTATTATACACCAGAGGACTCATACAGGAGAGAAACCTTATGAATGTAACCAGTGTGGGAAATCCTTCTGCCAGAAGGGAACCCTCACTGTACATCAGCGAACACACACAGGGGAGAAGCCCTATGAATGTACTGAATGTGGGAAAACCTTCTACCAGAAGTTACACCTCATTCAACATCAGAGAACTCACTCAGGAGAGAAGCCCTATGAATGTAGTTATTGTGGAAAATCCTTTTGCCAGAAGACACATCTCACACAACACCAGAGAACACATTCAGGAGAGAGACCCTATGTTTGTCATGACTGTGGAAAAACCTTCTCCCAGAAGTCAGCACTTAATGACCATCAGAAAATTCACACAGGCGTGAAACTCTATAAGTGCAACGAGTGTGGGAAATGCTTCTGCCGCAAGTCTACTCTGACTACACACCAGCGGACACACACAGGAGAGAAACCCTACGAGTGCAATGAATGTGGGAAATTCTTTTCTCGGTTGTCATATCTCACTGTACATTACAGAACTCATTCAGGAGAGAAGCCCTATGAATGTAACGAATGCGGGAAAACCTTCTACCTGAACTCAGCCCTCATGAGACATCAGAGAGTCCACACAGGAGAGAAGCCCTATGAATGTAATGAATGTGGAAAGTTATTCTCCCAGTTGTCATACCTCACTATACATCATAGAACTCACTCAGGAGTGAAACCCTATGAATGTAACGAATGTGGGAAGACCTTCTACCAGAATTCAGCCCTTTGTAGACATAGGAGAATACATAAAGGAGAGAAGCCCTATGAATGTTACATATGTGGGAAGTTCTTCTCTCAGATGTCATACCTCACTATACATCATAGAATTCATTCAGGAGAGAAGCCCTATGAATGTAATGAATGTGGGAAAACCTTCTGCCAGAATTCAGCCCTTAATAGACATCAGAGAACACACACAGGAGAGAAAGCCTATGAGTGTTACGAATGTGGGAAGTTCTTCTCTCAGATGTCATATCTCACTATCCATCATCGAATTCATTCAGGAGAGAAGCCTTTTGAATGTAACGAATGTGGGAAAGCCTTCTCTCGGATGTCATACCTTACAGTACATTATAGAACTCATTCAGGAGAGAAGCCCTATGAATGTAACGAATGTGGGAAAAAATTCTATCACAAATCAGCCTTCAATAGCCATCAGAGAATTCACAGAAGAGGGAATATGAACGTACTTGACGTGGGAAGGCTTCTCTGAAGTCACACCTCATTTAGTGTCACAGAACCCTCAATATAATGAATCAGAAACTCCTACCATCCTAAGAGAGTTCACACAAGTGAGTGTGGACAAGCCTTCAAGCATTAGTCAGACTTGGAATCTGGAAGTTCACAGGATGGAAACCACAACTGTAACTAGGCCCCATGATGGGTTGACAGGAGTAAAAATTTATTGATACTTAAATTGTACATAGTTTCACCATGGATTCAAGCTGTTTCACATATCAGGGAATTCAGACCAAGGGAAACTCTCTCAACTTAAGGAATGTGGAGAACATATTCTGTTGGAAATTATGAATACTGAAAGTTATGTTTCTGATAAAATATAAAGCTTTTTGTAAAAAAGAAGCCACAGAAGATGGCTGTTGTGAATAAACATGCTCCTTATGTAAATAGAAGCTGTAAAGTTGTCAGGTAGCTAATCAAAACAGCAACATGGCAACATTAAGCTCATATATGAATGGGTCCTGAGGATGTAGGACTAATGCTTTTGAGGGTGTTTTGGTCTGTTTGTTTGCTTTTTAAGATGCTGCATTACAGGAATTGTATGTTCAGTTTGAATCATGTTTGAAAAGGCATCGTATCCTTATTAGAATAATTTCTAAGGTATATGGTAATGACCCATTTTAAGTAGCACCACTATGTTAGTATCTTAATATGCATCATTACTGAACTAATATTTGAAAGATATGAAGTATGCTTCTTTTTGTAATCTTCTCTGGCATTTATAAATGCATTTTATCATTGTTAATGAACTAAGTCTTCCATAAGGGAGCCACTGTTTTTAATGTTTTCAACTGTATCTGAGTTAGCAAGAGATAGAAATCTATGCAAAAATATAGAAAATGGCATAGATAATTTAAAATTGTTAATGCCAGAAGTCTGTAGTGAGGAATGTAGGACTCAATGCACTCAGTACAGTTCTTTAGATGTACCTAAAATAGTTTCATTTTAATCTTTTTCACCTACTGTTTTTTATTTAGATGCCTACGTAAGTGTAAGTGTGCAGAGCACACATAATGTGTAACCTAGGAATTAACTAATTCTATTTGATACGATGGTGTTTTTAAACACTGTGCTTTGCTCCTTCCTGAATGGATTAAGAGTGGGTTCATACGGGTTTGTAGCTGGCATTGTTGGGTGACCACCCTAGTTACTCCTTATTGTTGGCTGGCCAAGTTTGGGTATCCATTCCTCCTGACAGAACAGAATAAATCCTGATTAGTTTCAGCCAATAATGATAATCTTTTTCTCATGGCCAGCAACTCGTTTAGAGTGGTCCGAGGACCCAATTCTAGACAAATAAAGGAAACATCTGACAGGTTATTTCTGGAAAAGTTTTCTTCAAAGCTTCAAGGAATCATGCTGGGTGAAATGGAACCTTGTTGAACTTTTCCTCGTCTGATGTGATGCCTGGCTCTGTCTTTCAACAATGAATTATGATATAATTTGCACATGGCAGAGCAGAAAGATTGGAAGAACCTGGGATCTGGACAATGCTCTTGAGCCACTGAACCAGCCAGCCATGTAGCCATTCCACCTCTGGACTGTTTCTTTTCTGAAAGACTCAATTTATTTTTAAGCTGATTGATGTAGGTTGCTTTTAGGGATAACTAAAGATACAGAGTTTGTAGGAGTTACGCAATTGAAAAGTGGACTTTAGGCAAATCATTTATTTTGAGGTGTTGATATCGAAATTATTTTCTGTAAATTTTGGTGTAAATAGTTTAAGCATTAGAAAACCATGTTTTCCTGAATTGTTACGTTACTGACCTAAGAACCTCTGGAACCTGATACGTCAGGTACATCTTTCTTTTGCTAATGCATGACATAAATTTAGGTTAATTTGTTATTAATGGATCATTGCTACCATGTTGTTGACAATATATGGTGTGAGGTAAGGACCTACTTCTGTTGTCCAGTGATTAGCCTGATAGCCTGTATTATTTGAGTAATTCACCCCTTACCACGGAGATGAAATGCCATGTTTCTCATTTATTTCTATCACTCATGGCACCTGTTTTTGTTATCATTTTTTCCACCATATTTGTCTAGATGATCTTGAGTCTACTACATAACAGGAATTAAAATTCTGGTAGAGCGTATAATAGTTTTGTGTAGCAACTATATATTCATAGTATATTTGTTGAAATATTTACAGAGGTTTCCTACACTAGTGGGAAGTAGCTTAAATACACAGTATGCCTTTTAAGTAAAATGTTTGAAAAGTTTAAATGGTTTACCACATTCTTTTTCTCTTATGGAGTGCCTGACATGAAAGGGTCCTGTACATGTAAGTGGTCCTCAACTGCCTCTTCAGTAACGCAGTCATGGGATTTCTTTATTGTTTCAGAGATGTCAGTGTTTTCATATTATTACATCTCTGAAATTAGGATCTATAGCATGTTCTGATTCAACTGGCATTGATTTTTTTTCTTCCTTAGAGGTACTTAAAATAATGGGTTGTCTTAGATTTGATGGACTGCAATATTTGAAAAGTTTTTAATTATTCCCGGCAAGGCCTAAGTTCATGAAAGAAGGCACCACAGGGGATGGTTCTGTTTCCCCACCCAGCAGCAAACCGAATGTGGAATTGGGGCAGAGCAGGAGTACTTGCTCTTTATACACAGTGACCTCATACTGTGGAGTGTGAGCAGATTTGGAACTCCCAGGGGGTTTCCAAGGGCTGAGCAGGAGGTCAACCCCTCCTGGCACATAGAGGTGAGATTCCCCCAGGTTTTTTTGTTTTTTTCAGTTATCCTAGTGTTAGTGAAATGGTGGTTCATTTGTTGCTTCTGTGGCCTCTCAAACAGGTCAAAATGAAGACCATTCCTAACACCAGGGCCCTCTTCTGAGGCCACAGAGAGTCACCCTCTCTTTATTCCACCTCAGTGTGGCTGGCTGGGTTGTCCACTCTAGCGCCCCAAAGAAGGGTGTATGGATAGATATTGGTAAGGGTGTATTGGTATGTTTGTATACTGTGGAAGTATGTAAAATGATACAGGCATCTGGGAAACTAACCTGGAAATAACCTTTTAAATTCAATAATATGTGTGCTTTTTCATGCAGTAGTACCCCAATCTGTTTATAGATCCCAAGGAATTTCACCACAGCAGGACTTTTGAGATATCCTAGGTGACTGTCATTAGAAGAGGTGAGTCAAATGTGGATCAAGCAGTGGGGTGGTGTCCGGCAGTTAGCAGTGTGTGCTCTGTTGTAGCACAGCTGACTAACACTTTTAGATATGAATTTTAAAAATGGATGGAATGAGATTTCATGCAACTAAAAAATGTTTACATCAATTAAAGTTACACACACACCCTCATAGAGGCTACAGTAGTATGTGTTTAAGGTCATACCTTCATCAGTGTGAGTACCTGTGGGGGAAGGGATGGAATTGCAGTTTGGCATGAAGAAACAGTGGGGTCCACACAGAAACCAATGCTGATAATAAGTATGTTTTTAACTGAGTAGTACAGTTAACACTGTGCCCAGGACTCCTCCAGAAATATGAAAACATGCACACAGGAAAATTAAAGGCCCCTAATTAAAATCCCCAATAATGTTTTATTCTGTTCAGTTTTAGCCAGAATTTTATAGCTTAGGTACCTAAGTGATGCCTCCTGTGCCTTTTCTGGCAACTTCTACCCAAGCCAACTTTCAGGAAAATGGCACAGCTGCTTGTTAACGTCCCTACGATGAAAGTGTTCTACATGTGAGTGCATCACTTCATAGAACTCAGTGTAATAAACTGGGCTGCTGACTGTACTACTGTGTTACCCTGCTTTGTTTATGAAAGAGATTCCCCCCCTTCAGTTTCAACTGGCACATCACTGGAGATTTGACTTCTCAACTTACCTTTCAGGTAGGTGTGGCCAGGTGATTATGTTGGAGCCCATTAGGGAAATCTGTGTCATCCTCTGAGTCACATTCTTAAAGAGTCACATTCTTAAAAGTTGGTTCTTCACTCCCTTTCCTCCTTCCCTTGCTTGGGCTGTGATTGATAGAACTTATTATTCTTTTGATTTTTTTAAAAAACTACTTAAACTTATAAAAACCATTCTTGGTTTATGCTGTACAAAGAAGAGGCAGTGGGCCAAATTTGGCCTATGATCCATATTATTTTGCCAACTCCTGCTTAGGGGATGGAAAATTAATACATTAAAGGGAAACTTTTCGCTGGCTAACACCATGGAATGGGATGGGGAGGGTCCCCTACCTCCCTGGACCCCCTGTTTGGAATTGTACATGAGATTTCAATCTTCTCTTGGTTCAGCCACTTTGCTTGGCAGCCAATCTGACACTGACACAGAATTAGCCAACAAAAAGTGAACTGCAGTCATGTCTTCTAAAATGCCACCTATGGGCTTCCCTCGTGGCGCAGTGGTTGAGTCCGCCTGCCGATGCAGGGGACACGGGTTCGTGCCCCGGTCTGGGAAGGTCCCACATGCCGCGGAGCGGCTGGGCCCATGAGCCATGGCTGCTGAGCCTGCGCATCCGGAGCCTGTGCTCCGCAACGGGAGAAGCCACAACAGTGAGAGGCCCGTGTACCGCTAAATAAGTTAATTAAATTAAATAATCAATCAACCAACCTATGCCTTCCTCCAAAACTTAGTGGTGCACTAATGATGAAATACAAGAGTGAGGCTTAGAAAGTAAAAGGCAGCCCACTCAAAATCTTTTCAACATCAGTACAAGATTATTTGTGGAATCAACAGAATCCTAATAAATACTAGCACACTGTAATAGTATTAAATTTCTAATAAAATATGCAGTATTTTACCTTCAGAAAAATGTGTGCACCCCCCACCCCCCCAAAGAAAGAGAAAAATGTTCACCCAGATCTTGGTTTGTAATTATTCTCCACTAAATGGAACCAGAGCTCTTAAGAGTAAAAGCTTATTCCAATGCTGACTAGTAAAATCGAGTGTAGAACAGTCATTTGTACTAGCAATTAGGAAGTGCTAGAAAACTGACAGGAAGTGATTTCACCAAAAATGGTAGAAATCTGTACCCCCCCCCCCACAACATGAACGATTAATAAGCTGGCAACATTGGCAAAACTCTAGAATCTAGTCCAGGACTTAGAACCACCAAGGAAGCTTGATAAGGGCAACACTTTGCAGTGAGAAAGCTGCCCACCCACTGTCCCCCACATCTCAGGTCAGCAGCCTGAGTCCCAGGCACAGGTTGCTGGGGCCAGGGCAAGAATGAGACCTTACCCCACAGGGCTGTGCTTGTGGGCCTCACATGTGGGCTGCTGTCTGTAAGTCAGTAACAGGGCTTCCCTTTGTTTCCTTGACTGAGAGCAGTCTTCCCAGAGGGCTGGTGCCGAAGGCATTTAAAGGCGCAAGTCCTGGGGTGGGGGCAGCAACCTGGGGCAGGATGACAGTCAAAATGAGCAGATGTATTGAGAAGCCTGGGAAGGGACAGGTTGGAAAATAGAGTTATGTGCGGCAATACAGGCTTGAAAAGTCCCTATGCTCTCACCTGGACTGGCCTGCAGGCTCCATGTAAGCTGGAAGTGAAGGTTAAGGCAGAGTGGAACCAGCCTGGCTAAGTGCTGAAGGAGTGCCCAACACAGAGCCAGCCTGCAAAACTGGGGGACTGTCCCCCCTTTTTTGGGCTCCAGGTGTTTACAGAAACTGGCAAAACACAGCTGACCTCTGGAAGCTAATGGAACAGAACTAAGTAGCCACACAATATACAGATTCAATGCAATCCCTATCAAGTTACCAATGGCATTTTTTACAGAACTAGAACAAAAATTGTTTACGTTTGCACAGAAACACAAAAGACCCCGAATATCCAAAGTAATCCTGAGAAAGAAAAACGGAGCTGGAGGAATCAGGTGCCCTGACAAAGCTACAGTAATCAAAACAATATGGTATTGACACAAAAACAGAAATATAAATCAATGGAACAGGATAGAAAGCCCAGAAATAAACCCACGCACCTATGGTCACCTAATTTACAACAAAGGAGGCAAAAATAAACGAGAAAACAGTCTCTTCAATAAGTGGTGCTGGGAAAACTGGACAACTACATGTAAAAGAATGAAGTCAGAACATTCTCTTAATACCATACACAAAAATAAACTCAAAATGGATTAAAGACCTAAGTGTAAGACCAGACACTATGGAACTCTTAGAGGGAAAACATAGGCAGAACACTCTTCGACAGAAATTGCAGCAATATCTTTTTGGATCCACCTCCTAGAATAACGAAAATAAAAACAACCAACCAAATGGGACCTAATTAAACTTGAAAGCTTTTGCACAACAAAGGAAATCATAACAAAAAGTCAACCCACAGATGGGGAAAATATTTGAAAACAAAGCCACTGACAAGGAATTAGTCTCCAAAATATACAAACAGCTCATGCAGCTCAGTATCAAAATAACCCAATAAAAAAATGGGCAGAAGATCTAAATAGACATTGCTCCAAAGAAGACATACAGATGGCCAAAAAGCACATGAAAAGATGCTCAGCATCGCTAATTATTAGAGAAGTGCAAATCAAAACTACAATGAGGTTATCACCTCACACTGGTCAGAATGGCCATCACCAAAAAGTCTATAAACAATAAATGCTGGAGAGGGTGTGGAGAAAAGAGAACCCTCCTGCACTGTTGGTGGGAATGTAAATTGGTGCAGCCACTATGGAGAACAGTATAGAGGCTCCTTAAAAAACTAAAAATAGAACTACCATATGATCCAGCAATCTCACTCCTGGGCATATATCCAGAGAAAACCATAATTTGAAAAGATGAATGCACCCCAATGTTCATAGCAGCACTATTTGCAATAGCCAAGGCATGGAAGCAACCTAAATGCCCATCGACAGAGGAATGGATAAAGAAAACGTGGTACATATATACAATGGAATATTACCCAGATATAAAGAATGAAATAACACTATTTGTAGCGACATGGATGGACCTAGAGATTATTGTACTAAGTGAAGTCAGTCAGACAAAGACAAATATGATATCACTTATATGTGGAATCTTAAAAAAATGATACAAATGAGCTTATTTACAAAACAGATTCACAGACTTCAAAAACAAACTTATGGTTACCAAAGGGGAAAGGTAGGGGGGAGGGATAAATTAGAAGTTTGGGATTAACATATACACATGACTATATATAAGATAGAAAACCAACAAGGACCTATTGTATAGCACAGGGAACTATATTCAATAACGTAATAAATCACAATGGAAAAGAATATGAAAAAAAATACATATATTCTTTATGACTCTTTATGAATCACTTTGCTGTACACCAGAAACTAACATGACATTGTAAATCAACTACAGTATAAAATAAAAACTAAAAAGAGTTAAGTGGCCACACATGACAAAGAATATACACTTATAAAAATAAGTTTAGAAAAGTCAATAAGGACGCAAATAACAAGAACCCACAACAAAAAATCCCTGGGGCAGGGGGAGAATCTGATTTCCAGAGTTCCCACGTTATCATATTTAAAATGTCTAGTTTTCAGCAAAAAATTACAAAACATGCAAAGAAACAAAGTATGGCCCACTCACAGGAAAAAGACCAACAGAAACCGTCTCTGAGCCCTGCCTCTGGATAGGGGGGAAGTGGTCCAGCCAGTGGGATTAGGAGTGCCACTCAGTAGGCAGCTACTTTAGACTAAATTTAAATTCAATCAGAATTCCCAAAAGCTCTGGAGAGGAGCCTGGTAAATCCGTTCTAAAGGTCGCCTCTAAGAACTAATGTGGGAAAAGCCAAGAAAGTCTTGAAAAATAGAAATGAAGAGGGACTTGGAGAAGTGTTACAAAGCAAGAGCAATTAAAATACCAGTTTAGTTAATTAGCACCAGTGTAAAATGTGAGCTATATAAATAAAACAAAAATCTGGAAAGAACCAGAGTACTTACAACCTGTGAGTCAGGACAGAGAAGGCAAATAAGACAATGTAACCAAGCTGCCTGCAGTTCCAAGGTCAAAACAGACTAACCACTGGTCTATAATCATCTGCTGTTGCAAACCCCTGTGAGAACTCCCGTTGGCTCTCCCTGGCCTCTCAGATTAAGTGTCCATCCTGGGAACAACCAAACTGGGCCAGGAGGATGGTGCTGTGACTGGCCCACCAGGGAATGTGCCAGCTCTGGGGTCTCAGCTTCTTTCTGGAAGGATGTAGGGAATGGTGCTGAGCAGACAGGAAGCAAAGCCACACTACACATGAAAATTTAAGCCACAATAAAGATCGTATTTCAAATCAGCAACAAAAAGATTAGTTAAATGGTATAAGGACAACTAGCAATTCATTAGAAAAATAAAAATCAGACCCTTACTTACATCAAGCCACATCTTGTCAAGAAAAAAGTGGTTAAAGATCAATGAAAAATTCATTTAATTTGTAAAAGGTTGTTTCATATATAGAGAAAGAATACTTAATATGTAACTAGGTGCCAAGAGGAAATCTCCTGCACTCTTATTTCTCTCAAGAAACATCATTTCTTCGTTACATGGAAATTTACAAAGCAGAAAGCAGTGGCTGAATCATTTTCTCAAAAGAAATTATTCTTGCCCCCAAATTCCTATATCTAACACTTGTGAATGACATAATTTTTAAAAATACATACCTCTGCAATGTTTGCATGCCTTACAGCCCCAAGTGACAGAAAAACCTCAACTCCAACAGGCTTACACATGACCTCAGTTCTTCCCAATACAGAGCAGCTTCAGAGCTGGTAAGGTCACCACCCTGGGTCATCACTGCCCACTTTCTTCCATCTCTCTGCTCCCCATCTTCAGAAGACTAGCTCTGAGTCACAAGATGCAACCAACGGGGGGCTTCCCTCGTGGTCCAGTGGTTAAGAATCCACCTTCCAATGCAGGGGACGCAGGTTCTAATCATGGTCGGGGAACTAAGATCCCACATGCCGTGGGGCAACTAAGCCTGCGCGCCACAACTACTGAGCCCAAGCACCACAGCGAAGAGCCCACATGCCACAACAAAGGCCCAACGCAGGCAAAAACAATAAATAATATTTTTTTAAAAAATGATGCAACCAAAGGGTTGTATCTGGACAGACAATGCCATTCTGCTCATGACTTATCAAGTCACCCAGAACTTTTCCCTAAACATCCTATGGGCCATTGCCAGAAACAGTCCCTGGTGAGGGGAGGAAAAACAGGCCACATCAAGGCTCTCCCAAAAGGAGGGAGTGCAGAGTAGCCTGCCAACCTGCTGCCAGGAAACAGGGAAAAGCAGAAAGCAAGAGGGCACAGTACCTAGCACCCTATTAGGCAAATGGTTCCTGGGTTCCTAATGCCTGGGCTACAAGCACTGTACCTCTGTAGGTAGCCCTTAGAGTCCCACCAGGAGCAGGAAAAGTAAGGGTGCACATGGCACAATTCTCAGCATAAGGAGCACTGCTGTTCTCAGTATTGCTGACCCCAGGCTTGTGGTGGTAACAGTGCTGTACCCGCCTTTGCATACTTAGTGGACATTTTCATCACACCAGCTAAACCCAAGACAAACATTTTTTTTTGAAAGGCATTGTTTGGCTTCTTTATTGAAGAGCAAATCAGTAACAATGAGAACGTTTATATACGTATGCCAGAAGACAGTAAGAGAGTAGATAAGTGATGTGATACTTTTCCAAAACCTTTTACAAAAATTTTCAGAGCTCTTTTAAGAAAAATATAGTGAACACTCATGTACCTACCACTAAGTTCAACACTTGCTATAATTTTGCTATTTTTACTTCATTTACTTACATATGCATTTTTCCCCTGGTCCACTTCAATGCTGCAGATATCATGAGCTCATCTCTCCAGTCAGCAAATGTGTCCTCAGAAACACACATTAACATTCATAACCACAATTACCACTTAAGAAAATTAACTCTAGTTCCCTAATATCATTGAATTCCCATCCCACATTCAATTTCCTCCAGTTATCTCCAAAGTATCTACATAGATGTCTTTTTGAACCAGATGTCTTTTGGATCCAATCAAGGTTCATGCACTACATTTGATCATGTCTCATTAGTTTCTCTGAATCGAAAAATCCTTCCCTGCATTTCTTTTTAAAAATGACACTGACTTGTGAAGACCAGGCCAGCTGTCTGGAAAAATACCCTGCATTCCAGATTTATCTGATTGTTTTCTCCAAAAAAGCTGTTCCTCTATCTCCTGTGTTTCCTGTAAACTTGAAGACTAATAAACACTTGATTAGATTCACATTAAATATTTTGGTAAGAGTACTCCACGGTGCAATGTAAGTACTTCATATTACATTTAATCAAAAGACATAATGTCACTGCTGCTCATTTGATCACTTGGTTAAAGTGGGGCAATCATTCAATTGTCAAGGTTCACTTTTCCCAGCTTCAGTGTGTAAGATGTCTGTGGGGGACACTCTGGCTCTACACAAATACCGCTTCCTTTCCATCTAATGATCTAGATGCACCAGAGGTTGCAAATTAGCAGTCAGTCCTTCTACATTTATGAGCTGGCGTTTTTCTACAACAGAAGTCTTCCCACAACTGGAGATGAAAAGCTGCTCCTACTAAAAGGACAGGGTGAAAACCTAGTTCTTCTAATTACAGAGTAAGGAGTTTAAGATTTGCCTCCAATGGTGGAAATGAACTGAGCTGCAGTCTCGGATTTTTGTTTATTCAAATGTGATAGTCATTTTGTCTGACCACCAAATTACCTCACATTTGACCTCTGACACATACCCATTGACGTTCACGTGCTTCCTTGGCTTTTGACCAAGATGTCCCAGGCTCACCCTGGACACTCAGGGCCCAGACCTAGACTCAGCTCTTTCTCCAGGGAGTCCTGGTGCCTTGGAGGGGGCAATGCTGGAGAGAGCTATGAAATACATAATTTTTTTAATGAGCAATATTTTCAATCTATATTTTATCATTATAGGGAGTTTTACATAAATTCTTTGATTTTTATGGTTGTCTCTTTTAAACTGGAAGTTTTGATTCCTAGTAACTTTAATAATTTATTTTTGCTTTATCCTACAATATATACAAAATAGATTCAAATAAATACCAGTATTATTAAGAAGAAAATTGATGATTTTATAATTTTTTACAGGTCTTTTTGTCCTTAAACACATCCCATTAAGGGTGTAAAATCATAATATGGAGTTCAGAAGTTTCTTCAAATAATTATTTCTTTTGTGTGGTTGAGTTGCCGATTTGATATTAAGTTGATTTGTTTTCAATTTCAGAATCTTTTATTTTTACTTTTGAATATATAAATAACTTACATTTGTTCAAAGGTCAAAATTTCATAAAAAGGTAAAATCAAAGAAAACTTGCTTCCACCCTTATCTCTACCCTCCTGTTCACTTCTGCCTTCATAGGTATTTAATAGTTTGTAGTTTATCCTTCTAGTGTTTTCCTTTGCAAAAATAAGTAATTGTGTGTATGTGTGAGAATCCTCTCAATTCTTACACAAAAGGTAACAGGCTGGATAGTTTTCTATACTTTGATTTTCTCAATAATATGTTGTGGTACAGTACTTCAAATCTGTCAGGTATTTCACTTAAAATGTATACTGTATACCAAAATACAAACACTGGTGGCATTTACTGTGAGAAATCTGTCATCATAATTATTAAGCTATGGGGAGATATCTCCTACTGACAACTATTTTGACATCCACCATGTAAATCAAACACACAACATAGGTATGTTGCTAACACACCTAAGCCTTCTTACAGAACTCAGGTACACTTCACGTGACTAATGCTGTCAGTCTGCTGCTGCAACCTGTGTTTCCAAAGGCTTCATATTACAAAACGAGTATCATTGGCATTAGACAGATTTTAGGTCACATTTTCAAAAGTTGGTACCACACGAGAATCATGACTTCCATTATTACATTATTTCTGGAGGGAAAAAAATGTATCCATATTTCCTAAATTGATAGATTTCCCCTCAGTATTAACTCCTTAGATAATGAAGTTTGGTTTTCTTCTTGAACACTTGTACATAAAACGCTTGTACAGTTTCACTCCAATATCAATTATCTGATGTTCAGTAAGTTGTGACTTTGTAAATGCTTTAATACTTCTGATGCCTTTCCCCTGTGATTTCTCTGAAGCATATAGTGGATCTGTAGGTGGATACTAATAACGTTCTCAGGGAATCTCTCTCCTAACAAGTCCTCTGCTATAAGAGAGCTTACAGTTTCTTCTGTGAGTTCTCTCAGGTGTGACAAAATGTGACTTTACACAGGAGTATTTTCTACATTTGCTGCCACTTTGGGTATCTCTCTTGTGTGAATTACCTCATCTTTAGAGAGAGTTGACTTCTTGCAGAAGGCTTTCCCACATTCATTACATTCATAGGGCTTCTCCCCCGTGTGTGTTCGCTGGTGCACCATGAGTGTTGACTTCATACAGAAGGATTTCCCACATGTCTTACATTCATAGGGCTTCTCCCCTGTGTGGGTCCTCTGATGATTAATGAGGTTTGACTTCACATAAAACGTTTTCCCACATTTATTACATTCAAAGAGGTTCTTCCCTGTGTGAGTTCTCTGATGTACAGTGAGGTGTGATTTCATACAGAAAGACTTCTCACATTCATTACATTTATAAGGTTTCTCCTCTGTGTGAGTTCTCTGATGTATGGTTAGGGCTGACTTATAACAGAAAGACTTCCCACATTTATTGCACTCATGGGGCTTCTCTCCAGTGTGTGTTCTCTGATGTTCAATGAGGTGTGACTTCTGGAAGAAATTTTTCCCACATTCTTTACATTCGTAAGTTTTCTCCCCTGTGTGTCTTTGCTGATGTTTAGTGAGGTGTGACTTCTGGAAGGTTTTACCACATTCTTTACATTCGTAAGGTTTCTCCCCTGTGTGTATTCTCTGGTGCTGACTGAGGGCTGACTTCATATAGAAGGCTTTCCCACATTCATTACACTTACAGGGTTTCTCCCCTGTATGAGTTCTCTGGTGTACAGTTAAGGTTGACTTATGGCGAAAGGTCTTCTGACATTCATTACATTCGTAGGGTTTCTCTTCTGAGTGTGTCCTCTGATGATCAGTGAGGTTTGACTTCATAGAAAAGGCTTTCTCACATTCTTTACATACATGGGGTTTCTTTCCTGTGTGATTTCTTTGATGAATATTAAGTAGCGACTTCACATAGAATGACTTTTCACATTCACTGCATTTGAAAAGTTTCTCCCCAGTGTGAGTTCTCTGGTGTATAATGAGGATTGACTTCATAAGGAAGGCTTTCTCACATGCATTACATTTGTGTGGTTTCTCCCGTGTGAGTTTTCTGATGTTTAGTGAGTGCCGACTTTTTGTAGAAGGACTTCTCACATTCATTGCACCCGTAGGGTTTCTCCCCCGTGTGAGTTCTTTGATGTACAGTGAGGATCAAATTCATAGAGAAGGATTTGCCACACTCATTACACTCATAGGGTTTCAATCCCGTGTGAATTTTCTGATGTTTAGTGAGATGTGACTTCACACAGAAGGTTTTCCCACATTCATTACAGGCATACGGTTTCTTTCCTGTATGGGATACTTGATGTATAATCAGAGCTGACTTATAGTAGAAGGATTTTCCACACTCAATACATTTGTAGGGTTTCTCCCCTGTGTGTGTTCTCTGATGATCAGCAAATTGTGACTTCTGTGAGAAAGTTTTCCCACATTCATTGCATTTGAAAGGTTTCTCCCCTGTATGCGTTCTCCGATGCTTAGTTAGGTTTGATTTCACACAGAAGGATTTCCCACAATCCTTACATTCATATGGTTTCTCCCCTGTGTGAGTTCTCTGATGATGGTTGAAGTTTGATTTTGCATAGAAGGACTTTCCACAATCCTTACATTGATAGGGCTTCTCTCCTGTGTGAATTCTCTGATGGACCTTTAGGGCTGAGCTATGACGAAAAGATTTCTTGCATTCATTACATACATAAAGCTTCTTTTCTGATTGTGTCCTCTGCTGGTCAGTAATGGCCGACTTTTCAGGGGCTTTATCACATTCATGGGGTTTCTCTCCTGTGTGAGTTCTCTGAGGGTCAGTGGGCTGTGATTTCTGGAAGGTTTTCCCACATTTATTACTTTCACATTGTTCCTCTCTTGTGTGTGTCTTCTGATGTTGAGTGAGGTGGGATTCCTGGTAAAAAGATATCTTGCAGTGACTGCATTCAAACGTTCTCTCTCCCGTGTGAGTTTTATGAAGTTGAGTGAGATGGGACTTCTTGCTGGAATTATTACCATTTTCATTTGATTCGTGGGTTTCCTCCTCCACATTAACTTCCTGATGTTTAAAGAGGGTTGACTTCTCACGCTCATTAACTTCAGAATGATTCTCCCTTGTGTGAATTTCCTGCTGGACTTTAAGGGTTGACTTGTCACTGGTATTTTCCCCCTGTTCCTTATAATCCTGAGGCTTCTCTTCAGTTTGGGTCCTCTGAGGTGTGATGATGGCTGCCTCACTAAGGACAGCTGCACCACATTCATGACCTTCAACAGGTGGTCCCAGAGGCTGAATTTTCTGTTGCCCCGTAGGGTCCTCATTATGACTTAGAGATTTTCCATCTTGGTTATGTTCATCAGATTTCTTTCCAGGATGAGTATTTTCTTGATTACTATCAAGAAGCAACTTCCCACATGCATTAATTTCATTAGAGTTCTTACTTGAATGATTTTTATCACTAATAATGGATTCTGAAACATTTTTCAAACTCATTCCATGTAAGTCATATTGACAGGGTGTTTTTCTGAAAACATTATCTCTCTTCTTAGTCAGTGTTTTTTTGTTGATGAGTGAAACTCGCCACAAATGTTTATCTTGGTTTTCCTGGCTTCTGTCTATAAGGTCATAAATAAGAAAAATTAGGTATACTTTAAAAATGCTAACACATTTCCTATGTAAATAAAATTTATTACATCAGTGATTCTCATTTTTTAGTCCCAAGCTCCTAGGATGAAATCCCCAAATCCCAAGCCTATATATCCCCTTAGATCAGAAAAAAGAAAAATAGAAAACACCTGCTATAGTGGAAAAGGGAGAGTAAAACTATAATGCACACACATATATTTGCTATTTTAAAAATAAGACCTTCAGGGCTTCCCTGGTGGCACAGTGGTTGAGAGTCCACCTGCCGATGCAGGGGACGTGGGTTCGTGCTCCGGTCTGGGAAGATCCCACATGCCATGGAGCAGCTAGGCCTGTGAGCCATGGCTGCTGAGCCTGCGCATCCGGAGCCTGTGCTCCGCAACGGGAGAGGCCACAACAGTGAGAGGCCCGTGTACCGCAAAAAAAATAAAAAAATAAATAAAATAAGACCTTCAGAACTAAAAAGAGAAGAAGAAACTAAACATAAGGAACAGTGAGCTGAGGGAAACTCATAGATAACTGGGTTATTATCCCAACGAAAACCATGAACAGGAAGTAGAGTGAGAAATATTAGTGTACATGGATTTCAGGAGAAATATCAGAGGAAGTCTTAGGTGTGGGATAAAACAAATTATCTGTACATATACAGATACAGCCCACTATCTGTAAGCCAATGGGCAAAATAAGACATATTAGTTGTTCAAGATATCCTTACAAAAATACACAATAAATATTTTTTAAAATATTTATTCCCAATCACAAGCCTTACAAGTCTGATAGGTTCTTACATTCAGAAGTCTGCTTTTCAGCTTTGGTTCTACTAAAAACTCAGACGTCCTCCAGGAAATGTATCTCTCCCCTTTCCTCCCCCGTTCTTCCCTCTCTCCCCCTCCCTTCCTCACATACTTTTTTCAAATGATGCCTCCAACTCCATCTTCTCCAACACTGAAATAGTCACTACCTATACTTTTTATTAATACACTATGGAAAGGACTAACTTTATCCAATAGCACTTGGTAACACTGAATTTCAATATATATCACACAATTTTGTTTCTTTCTCCCAACTACAGCCTATGCTCCTAGCAGGTTTTAATGTATCTCCAGTTGCCTTTGAGTCCCTTTGAGTAGACATTCAGTTGGTGGCCCTCAAAAGGCATCAGAATTACCTGGAAAATTTTCTTAATTTAATTTTTATTTTGTATTGTAGTACAGTTGATGTACAATGTTGTGTTAGTTTCAGGTGTACAGCAAAGTGATTCAGTTATACATATACACATACCTATTCTTTCTTAGATTCTTTCCCCATATAGGTTATTAGAGAGTACTGAGTAGATTTCCCTGTGCTATACGGTAGGTCCTTGTTGATTATCTACTTTATATATAGTAGTGTGTATATGTTAATCCCAACCTCCTAATTTATACCTCCCCCACAGAATAACCTGGAAATTTTTATTCAAAACATGGAGTACAGCTTCCCTGGTGGCGCAGAGGTTAAGAATCCGCCTGCCAGTGCAGGGGATATGGGTTCGGGCCCTGGTCTGGGAAGATCCCACATGCCGCAGAGCAACTAAGCCCGTGAGCCACAACTACTGAGCCTGTGCTCTAGAGCCCGTGAGCCACAACTACTGAGCCCACGCACCTAGAGCCCACGCTCCGCAACAAGAAGCCACCACAATAAGAAGCCCAAGCACCGCAACAAAGAGTAGCCCCTGCTCGCCGCAACTAGAGAAAGCCCGCGTGCAGCAATGAAGACCCAATGCAGCCAAAAATAAACAAATAAATAAAAACAAATTCATTTTTAAAAAATAACAAAACATAAGAGTATAGACTGTCATAGCCCCATGTCAATCCATGTACCCTATGAATCAATCTACAGGTAAGTGATGTAGGCCTATGTACTTAGGAAATGCTTTCTGAATAAACGTATCTATCAATATTAATAGATGAGCATATCTATTATATATTATACATCAAATTAAGGAAGAGTTAAAAAAAATTAAAAGAGGCCCCCCCAGATGGGGACAAAAGCCTCAGCAATAACCAGATGCTCTCAGGTGTCAGTATATGATTAGGTCTGAATTCCTTGTGGCTCAGCTGCTAAGTGAAATGGGAATTCTAAGAGGGGAGAGAGTAAGAAGCACTTCAAAACAAAGGTGAGTACTTGAGCTCAAACATAAACTAAGTGTAAAATACGCACAACAAGCATTAACTACATGCCAGGCACAGTCCTAAGCCCTTTCTTAAGAATCTGGACAGGCAAACCTCAAGAAGAGGTGCAGATGTGGGTAAGATGTATGAGCAGTATTTAAAAGGAGGATCAAATGGAACTTACCATAAGTTTTTTAGTAACATCAACAAAAAAGGATGAATATGGACTGATAATGTTTAAGAAGAGGTATCTTAAGTAATAGAGGACAACCCTAAGATTATATAAGGCCAGCAACAAGACGAAACAGATGCTTTAGATTTAAAAATATATACTTACAATTAGGAATGAAGGCATCAGAGAATAAGGTTCTGGTTTTGAGTAAGGTCACTGGAAGGTAAGAATAAAAGCTATAGAAGACAGTTTTCAAAAGAAAATTTAAAATAAGAGGAACTATGGACAGATCAGTATTACAGGTGCTTTTCATGGCTGTCATATACGGGAGAAGAAAAGTGTTAAAACCCAAGTAAGTGGAAATCAGGAATGTGAGAAGATTTACAATTTGGAAGAAATGATTTTAGGGTTAGTTTTTGCCACACTGACAATGAAAGGACTAGAACACCTCAAGTAAAATGCAGAGTAGAGGGCAGATGAGGTGGAGATAGAGGACGTGGGAATTTTTCAGTCACTGGGTAAAGCGAAAACCTTAACTCTTAGGAACAGATGAGGTACAGGGAAGGGACATTGTAAGACCTAGTTCTTGACAAACTCTTCCCAGGAGACAGAGTGATCGTGTGATCAAAACTGCCTGCTATTGTAAGACATCTTAATTTTTGCCAAATTTGAGCACAGAAAATGCTATTTCACTGTCATACTTTTTACTTCTCTGATTACCAATGAAGTTGTAGATATTCTCATTTATCATTTGTGTTTTTGTTTCCCACTTGTGTCTCCTTTTCATGTATGTCTCTTGTCCACTTCTCTGTTGGGTTGTTTGACTTTTTCTTATGAATTGTAGGAGTTCATTATTCAACTAACTTTTATTGAATGCTAAACTGTGGCTGGCACTATCCTAGACAGTGGAAACACAGACATGAAAGAAAAAAACCTTGTTCTCATGAAGTTTACATTCCAGTGGGAGGAAGCAGAAATTAAGTAAAATGAATAATGTATAATGCCTTATTTAAATTTCTGTTTGAGAAAAGCCATGAATGTATTTTGGATATTAAGCCTTTGCTGGTTATATATGTTACAAATAACTTATCTCACTCTATGCCATGAATCTTGAATTTTTATGGTGTTTCGTAATGAGTGAATGTTCTTAATATAATCTATTTTTTTCTTCTAAAACAGTATTTTTGTGCTGTTTGAGAACCTTTTCATAAGGATTGTACATAGATGATGATACATATATATATCAAGAGCATACATATATTCATAGTTATAAACATATTCCACTATACTTTCTTCTAGAAGTTTTATTTTACTTTTAAATTCATTTCTGTATAAAAGACATAAATGTTTTCTCCATATGAATAATTTTCTCAACAGCACTTATTGAATTACCTCCCCTTTGTCTGTTTCTCACATATCTGATTTCCATATGTGTGGAGCTAGTTCTGGAATCTTACTTCTGATCTGTTTATTCTTACATCAATATCACACTACAGCCAATAGCTAGCCCTGAATTTGAAAGGGCAAGCTCCCCCTAGTTTTTCTTAGCCTTCTAAACTGCTTTGTTTATTTTGGGACTTGGCTATTCCACACAAATTTTAAAATTTTATATCTAATGATCCTAAAATCTTAAGTCCTTTATGTTTTAATTCTATCCTGATAATCAATCCCCACTTCAGTTTTAGACTTAGTTCTCACTTAAAAATATAGCACTCAAAAACAATCTTCTGCTATTTTATACTTTACCATTTCTTGATTAAAGTTCATGTTCTAGAAGATTCTTTACAAAGAATTCACAAGAACAATATCTCCCTGCATTCTTGCATGTTCAAACTTACTGTTGTTACTTTAGCTGAATAACATTTTGTCTACATATAAAATTATTGGGATTTACTTTTAGTTCTTAAGGATTTTGTAATTCTTTCTCCACTGCTTTTAAAAGCACTGGCTGTTACTGTGGACGTCTGAGATCAACTTCATCTTTTTTCTCCCCCTTAAAAATGACTTGGGAGTTCCCTGGTGGTCTAGTGGTTAGGATTCAGTGCTTTTGCTGTCATGGCCCAGGTTCAAACCCTGGTCAGGGAACTGAGATCCCGCAAGCCGAGCAGCACAGCCAGAATTTAAAAGAAAAAAGACTTAATTCAAGTGCTGGGGATCTAATGTAGAGCATGGTGACTATAGTTAATAATATGGTATTGTACCCTTGAATGCTGTTGCAAATATATCTGAATCATTCTCACCACCCCCAAAACACACATACAAATTACCTGTTAACTACATAAGGTGATGGATGTGTTAATTATCTTAATCTTGGTAACCATTCTACAATATATGTACATCAAATCATCACACTGTACGTTTTAAATATATACTATTATATTTGTCAATATTCCTCAACAAAGTTTTAAATGACTTAATTCTTTGGTTTTGCAGACCAAAAAGAATTCTTTCTTTAAAAATCTAGTAACTTCCCTAGGATACACCATGGTGGCGACAATTCTGAGTTAGTTTCCCATAAGTTAGTCCTTTTCGTGTAGACGCCAGTCTTCTTTCATACCAGGAAGTTTCCTTGAAATGTATCTCTAAAGATTTGTTCTATTCAGTTCTCTCTGGCCTTCCACGTGGGGAACTGGATGGTGTGCGTGCTGCACCTCCGTTTCCAGTCTTCCACATGTGACCCCTTTAACTATGCCCCGACTCCCATTCCTTGCTCACTTCCTGTGCTTCTCTCTTCCAGGCCCCTCACTATGTTTTCAGCTCCTTGTGCTCCTTCCAATTCTACACATTTTACTGTCAGGATGTTTCTTCCTCCAGTTCATTCCTGAGCACTGGAAGCTTTCAGACAATCTCCTGTGTCTCTTCATCTCTACCCTCAGTGCTTATATATAGTTCCTTGTGCTTTTGCATCATAAAGGCAATTGCTTCATTAAGCTGTGAAACATTCATAGTGAGATACTTGGTCACAATATTTCTCTCTTCTATGACAATATTTTTCAGGTGCATGTTCTTCACGTACTTTTTTTTTTTTTTGCCTTTTCTTTTTTTCTCTTTCTTCCTTTTTTTTTCTTATGAAAACATCCATGCATCCTGCACTGGCTGCTTAGGACCAAGGACTTAACATTGCATTTGATTATCTTTTATTTCTCTCAGAAAACCTCTGGGCATTTTCACGTGCAAAGTCTCGTTTATCCCCCAAAGACCAATACTTTACACAGCTAAGGGTTATGTGTGTGATTCCACCCTGAATCCCACTTCTCTGCTTCTCAGAACCAAAGCAGGTAACAAGGAAGTTCCTGCGACAATCTTGCTCAATCCCTTCCTGATGTTTTACCAAGGGTTAGTCACCTTGCATTTCCTTCTGAGGTCAGCAGCCCTGGAGGTCTCTCTCTGGTTCCAATTCCAGATGCCTGTACCCAGCTTGGTTTTTTTGTTGCTTTCAACAGTTCTTCCCCTTATGTCATGGTTTCAAGTTTAACTATTTCTCAGATTTATACAAAATACCAGCCTGCAACTCATTTCTCAATCTCCTAGTTGGTTTTAGATGGTTTACAGGAACAAAGGGGGAAAACGCTGACTTCATATTTCCAATTTCAAACTAGAAATTCATTGTGTCCTTCTTGACAAGCACCTTTCTTGGCCTCCAGACATCTCTCTGGGTTTTCTTCTCTGTTAACGCTTGTGACTCCTACATGTTGTAAGGCTGTGGGTTGCAGCCTCTTTTCCTGTCTATCCACATCCACTCCCCAAGGCCCATTTATGTCTGCATACCACCTTTCAACTCATGACTTTCAAATTTAATCTGCACTCCTGTCTGTTCTCCAACTCCAGATCTGTATGTCCAAGGGCCTCATCAACATCTAAATTTGAATAATTAATAATCATCTCAAGTCACTGACGCTTCTCAAAGTCACTTCTTAAAAAATTTGCCCCGAACTGCTCCTCCCCACTTTTCCCATCTCAGTGAACACCTCCCACCCCAGCAGATTGCTCAGACTAAATACTGAGGTCATCCTTGGCTCCCCACCCCGTTCTCTCACTCCAAATCCTACCCAACAGCAAATCCTACTCTCCAAACATGGAGCCACATTTCATGTCTACCACCCCACTTCACATCTGAGCCACTGCAACCACCTCTTTGCTGCTGTTGAGAGCACTCCAGATCTGTATGTCCAAGGGCCTCATCAACATCTAAATTTGAATAATTAATAATCATCTCAAGTCACTGACGCTTCTCAAAGTCACTTCTTAAAAAATTTGCCCCGAACTGCTCCTCCCCACTTTTCCCATCTCAGTGAACACCTCCCACCCCAGCAGATTGCTCAGACTAAATACTGAGGTCATCCTTGGCTCCCCACCCCGTTCTCTCACTCCAAATCCTACCCAACAGCAAATCCTACTCTCCAAACATGGAGCCACATTTCATCATGTCTACCCCCTCACTTCACATCTGAGCCACTGCAAACACCTCTTTGCTGTTGAGAGCTGAAACTGTCAACATCCACATAGCTTACTCTCTGCATTACCATGACTACTGTTCTACTGTGTTCACTGGCAGACTTTCCTGCTCCATGAAACTCATGCCCAGGAAGAAAAAAGTTGCAAATGATTTTACTGTTCATTTCAGAAGCTTCCTCAAAACCCTTTTAAACAAATTTCTCACCTTTCCCATAGATACTATACTACTTATTCTCCAAGACCTGTCCACAAATCCTAAACTGTTAAATCATAATTATTACCCAAAGGTTATCAAGCCCCTGAATTTAAAAAATAAACTTTAAACTATGCCCTCAAATCTCATAAATAACCTGACTTTGTTCACTCTTTTCCAAGATGCTATGAAGACTGTCAGGGTGAGCAATAAATTAAGATTTGCCTTAACAATGGTGGTGGTCAGTATTTCAGGAGCCAGCATTTCACACTGTCTTTATGCTTTTACTTTGTCCACCACCCTTGTCCCTGTCCCCAGTTCTCTCTGCATAGTAGCAAAGAAATTCTTTTAAAACATACTCTTTTGCAGAAATCCAGTAATAGCTACCCAACTCGCCCCAAATGAAGTCAAAGCCCTCACCGTGTCCTGTAAGACATCATTTGGCCCCTGGCTACCTGTCTGATGTCACCTCTCACCAGCATCCCTCTCAGGTGCTCCCCTGCCAGCACTCTGGCCTGTTTTTCTCAGAGCACTTCCAACAAACTCCTGCCACAGGAACTTGGCCCTGTGGCTGTTCCTTCGCCTGGAACCCCCAGAATCCACATGACTCACCTCCTTACTTCATTATCTGCTCTAATGCTGACTTCATCAGAAAGGCATTCTCCAACCACCTTTGACAAGAGCACACCCCGCTCTCTATCTCCTGCTTTAGTTCTTTTCACCATTCTCATCACCGCTGGACGTGTAAACTTATTTATTCACGTCTCCTCCTCCTGCTAGCTTGTAAGCTATAGGAGCTCAGGGACAGTGTTTGTTCATCAGTGTATCCCCGACACCAGGAGTGTGGGTGGCACAGAATAAGAGTATCTGCAGAATGAATTAATAAATACCTGCAGGGAAAACTGAAAAAAAAAAAATAGTCCATGAAAATGGAGAGAAGATGAATACTAGAAAGGAGAAACCAAGAACAAAGGTCTAAGACGAGGCAGGCAGGGGGTCAACACTGGGCACAAGAACGGTCACCTTCCCTAAAAGTCAGGCCAGAGAGGAAAGCACTGGTACTTAAGAGTGGTGGACGGAAATGTGGTTCAGGTTATCTGAGGCAGGCTGGCTCGCCGTTCAGTTACTTCCCAAGGTCTGAAGCCCCTACACAGAATTACTGAGACAGAGACCAAAGGTCTCAACTTCTGGACCAAGCCATCTGGGTCTGCATTTCCAGTGGCTTCTTTTTTTTCACCTGATAATGACTAACTCACCTGGATCACTCCGGCATGGAAATGCTCTCTCTAATGGCCATGGCTCTTCTCCTTGCTCTAGCTTGAAGATCACCTCTGGTTTGCTGATGCAGTACCCTGTAAGATACAGGGTTAAGGCTTCAGACAAGCTGCTTGGACATCGGGGCCCTGAAGGACAATGAAGGTGCCGGTTCAGGATTCACATGATAATGGTGCCCATTTGAACCTTTCTTTAGGGAAGTGAGAACAGAAACATTCTTTCTGTGCTCAATAGCAGCAATCATTTCTGACCCATGAGCTGTACAAACATCATAAAGCTCCACCAAGGGCTCATAAGTTTTGGCAGCTAAGAAAAGAAATGCACACTGTGAGGCATTACACAGGGAAGACTCCTCACCCACGGAGACCAGGTGGCTGTAGTTTTCCAGCATCACATCCCGGTACAGGGTCCTCTGCATACAGGTCAGCTGTAGCCACTCATCCCAAGTGAAGTCCACAGTCACGTCCTTGAATGACACGGATCCCTGGCCAGCACACTTCTGTTCAAGCCAAAGAGATCAGTATTGGGTGATGTGAGAGAGATGGGAAATAATTCTTAACATGTTGATTTTGAGAGTTTACCATAAATATTATGTAGGCTGCCTGTTCTATATGTTGTTTTGTGGTTTACTTTGTGGGATAAAATGATAGCATAATAGGAAAATCCAGATGGTATATTAACTTATTAATTCAAACAAAAAAAATTGAAGTTTCTACCATGTGTCTGAAACTGTCCGAGCTTGCCAAGAATATTGAGCTAAATCAATCATTTTTATTTGGCCTTTAAGGAGCTTAAATCTTGGTTAGGAGACAAATCATACCTACGAAGACTTATCGTGTAATAACGTATTATTAGAGCTATGCTAGAATCAGTGTTATATAAATAATGTAGGAGATATGACTATTTTGTATTGTCAGGTCGGGATTCATAATAGCAGATCTTCATTAATGTGGTGCAATCACATACACAAAGTCAAAGAGGTATGAAAAACATACAGCAGTATGACAGGAACGGGAACAGGGCAGGGCCACGAGAAGAGGAAGAACTGCAAAGGTGTTCAGCAGCACATCGTGCAGTAATTCTGGACTCATCCGTGTAGTTGAGTGGTCTCCAAAATACTTCGTCACCATCCTGGCAGTAAAGTTTTGAGCACCCCCAATTTATTCATCTTTAATAAGTACTATATACATTCTGCTAATCCACATGATAATGATAAACTTAATTTATCTTTTTTTTCCTCATTAAAAGTTTAAATGTAATCAACCTACTGTTTTCTTCCCAATGGAGAAGAAAGCACTGGGATATCTTGTGCCTCCACAGGTGGGAGGTGTGACCACTGAAGAAATGAGAAGCTGGTGAAGACACACATGCAGTCACCATGGTAGCTGTAACATTTACATTAAACAGCAGCAAGGAAGATCTCAAATCAACAACCGAACATTACAATTTAAGGAACTACAAAAAGAACAAATTAAACCCAAAGCTAGCAGAAGGAAGGAAATAATAAAGATTAGAGCAGAAATAAACAAAATAGAAAACAGAAAAACAGAGAAAATGAAACCAAAAACTGTTTTTTAGAAAAAGATAAACAAGGGGGGCGGAGAGAAGATGGCGGAAGAGTAAGACGCGGAGATCACCTTCCTCCCCACAAATACATCAGAAATACATCTACACGTGGAACTGCTCCTATAGAACACCCAGAACGCTGGCAGAAGACCTCAGACCTCCCAAAAGGCAAGAAACTCCCCACGTACCTGGGTAGGGCAAAAGAAAAAAGAAAAAACAGAGACAAAAGAATAGGGACGGGACCTGCACCAGTGAGAGGGAGCTGCGAAGGAGGAAAGGTTTCCACACACTAGAAGTCCCTTCACGGGCGGAGACTGCGGGTGGCGGAGGGGAGAACCTTCAGAGCCGCAGAGGAGAGCGCAGCCACAGGGGTGCGGAGGGCAAAGCAGAGAGATTCCCGCAGAGGATCGGTGCCGACCAGCACTCATCAGCCCGAGAGGCTCGTCTGCTCACCCGCCGGGGTGGGCGGGGCCTGGGAGCTAAGGCTCAGGCTTCGGTCGGAAGCAGGGAGAGGACTGGGGTTGGCGGCATGAACACAGCCTGAAGGGGCTGGTGCACCACGGCTGGCCAGGAGGGAGTCCGGGAAAAGTCTGGAGCTGCCGAAGAGGCAAGAGACTTTTTCTTCCCTCTTTGCTTCCTGGGGCGCGAGGAAAGGGGATTAAGCGCGCCGCTTAAAGGAGCTCCAGAGTCAGGCACGGAGCTGACAAAGAGACAAGAGACTTTTTCTTGCCTCTTTGTTTCCTGGTGCAAGAGGAGAGGGGATTAAGCGCGCCGCGTAAAGGAGCTCCAGAAACGGGCGCGAGCCGCAGCGACACCAGAGACAGGCGTGGGACGCTCGGGCTGCTGCTGCCGCCTACAAGAAGCCTGTGTGCAAGCACAGGTCACTCTCCAAACCGCCCCTCCCAGGAGGCTGTGCAGCCCGCCACTGCCAGGGTCCCAGGATCCAGGGACAGCTTCCCCGGGAGAGCGCGTGTGGCGCACCTCGGGCTGGTGCAGCGTCACACCAGCCTCTGCCGCTGCGGGCTTGCCCCTCATCCATGCCCCTCCCTCCCCCCGGCCTGAGTGAGCCAGAGCCCCCGAATCAGCTGCTCCTTTAACCCTGTCCTGTCTGAGCGAAGAGCAGACGCCCTCGGACGACCTACATGCAGAGGCGGGGCCAAGTCCAAAGCTGAACACCAGGAGCTGTGCGAACAAAGAGGAGAGGGGGAGGTCTCTCCCAGCAGCCTCAGAAGCAGCGGATTAAAGCTCCACAATCAGCTTGAAGTGCCCTGCATCTGGGGAATACCTGAATAGACAGCGAATCATCCCAAGTTGAGGACGTGGACTTTGGGAGCAAGATATATTATTTTCCCCTTTTTCTCTTTTTGTGAGTGTGTATGTGTGTGCTGCTGTGTGAGATTTTGTCTGTATAGCTTTGCTTTCACCATTTGTCCTAGGGTTCAGACCATCCCTTTTTTTTTTGTTTTCTTTTCTTTTATAAAATTTTTCTTCTTAATAATTATTTTTATTTTAATAACTTTATTTTATCCTACTTTGTTTTATCTTTCTTTCTTCCTTTCTTCCTTTCTTCCCTCCTTTCTTCCTTCCTTTCTTCCTGTCTTCCTTCCTTTCTCCCTTCCTGCCTTCCTTCCTTCCTCCCTCCCTTCCTTCCTCCCTTCCTTCTTCCCTTCCTCCCTCCCTTCCTTCCTTCCTTTCTTGCTTCCTTCCT
>NC_041227.1:77196592-77218040 GCF_002837175.3 Physeter macrocephalus | reverse complement strand
ATATACGCTACCAAATATAAAATAGATAGCTAGTGGGAAACAGCCGCATAGCACAGGGAGATCAGCTCGGTGCTTTGTGACCACCTAGAGGGGTGGGATAGGGAGGGTGGGAGGGAGGGAGACGCAAGAGGGAAGAGATATGGGAACATATGTATATGTATAACTGATTCACTTTGTTGTAAATCAGAAACTAACACACCATTGTAAAACAGTTATACTCCAATAAAGATGTTAAAAATAAAAAAGATAATCAAATTTGACAAACTTTTACCTAGATGGAATAAGAAAAAAAGAGGAAAGACTCAAATTACTAAAATCAGAAATGAAGATATGAACATTACTACCGATTCTGCTGAAATAAAAAGGACTATGGGAGAGTACTATGAACAACTGTACACCAATAAATTGGATTACCAAGACGGAAAAATTTTTAGAAACAAAATCTACCAAGACTAAATCATGAAGAAAATAGGCACTCTGAATACACCTATAACTAGTATGGAAATTGGATCAGTAACCAAAAATATCCCGACAAATAAAAGTCCTGGACCATGGCTTCACTGGTTCATTTTACCAAACATTTAAAGAAAAGCTAATACTGGGACTTCCCTGGCAGTCCAGTGGTTAAGACTTCACGCTTCCACTGCAGGGGGCATGGGTTTGATCCCTGGTCAGGGAACAAAGATTCCAAATGCTGTGCAGCACAGCCAAAGAAAGAAAGTAGAGCTAATACAAATCCTTCTCAAACTTTTCCAAAAAACTGAAGAGGAGCAAACACTTCCTAACTCATTCTACAAGGCCAGCATCACCCTTATAACAAAGCCAGACATAGATGTTGCAAGAAAACTACAGACCTATATCCCTTATGATACTACAAAGCTACAGTACTAAAAATGGTGTGGTACTGGCATAAAAACAAACAGACCAAAGGAAAAAAATAGAGAGCCCAGAAATAAACCCTCAAATTTATGCTCAAATGCTTTTTGACAAGGTTGTCAAGACCATTCAATGGGGAAAAGATAGTTGTTTCAGCAAATGGTACTAGGAATACTGAATATCCACACACATAAGAATAAAGTTGGATCTTTACTTAACCTCAAATTAAAAAATTAACTCAAAATGGATCAAAGACCTAAATGTAAGACTTAAAACTATAAAACTTTTAGAAGAAAACACGGCAAAAGCTTCATGACACAGTATCTGGCTATGATTTCTTGGAAATGACACCAAAGGCACAGGGAACAAAAGAAAAAACAGACAAACTGGACTTCCTGAAAACTAAAAATGTTCTGCATCAAAAGACACTATCAACAGAGTAAAATGCAACCCACAGAATGGGAGAAAACACCTGCAAATCATATGTCTGGTAAGGGACTAATATCCAGAATATATAAAGAACCCCTAAAACTAAACACCAAAAACTCCCCAAACATCCAATTCAAAATGGACAAAGGACTTGGACATTGCTCCAAGGAGAACACACAAATAGCCAATAAGCACATGAAAAGATGCTCAATATCACTGATCATTAGTGGAATGCAAATTAAAACTACAATGAAATACCACCTCACACCCATTAGGATGGCTACTATGAAAACAAAAAACAAAACAAAAGCAACAACCACTACAAAATTACAAGTGCTGGAGAGGATGTGTAGCCATGGGAACTCTTGTGCACTGTTGGTGGGGATGTGAAACAGTACAGCTGTTACAGAAAAGGGTGTGGCAGTTCCTTAAAAAATTAAAAACAAAATTACCATACGACCAAGCAATTCCACTTCTGGGTATATACCTAAAAGAAGAGAAAGCAGGATCTTAAAGAAATATCTGGGGCTTCCCTGGTGGCGCAGTGGTTGAGAATCTGCCTGCCAATGCAGGGGACACGGGTTCGAGCCCTGGTCTGGGAAGATCCCACATGCCGCGGAGCAACTAGGCCCGTGAGCCACAGCCACTGAGCCTGCACGTCCGGAGCTTGTGCTCCGCAACAAGAGAAGCCGCGACAGTGAGAGGCCCACGCACCGCGATGAAGAGTGGCCCCCGCTCGCCACAACTAGAGAAAGCCCACGTACAGAAACGAAGACCCAACACAGCCAAAAATAAATAAATAAATAAATAAATACTTTTTTAAAAAAATCTGTACACACATGTTCATAGCAGCATTACTCACATTAGCTAAAATGTGAAAGCAGCCCAAGTGTTCATTGACAGATGAATAAATAAGCAAAATGTGATATGTATATACAATAGAAAGGAAGGAAATTTTCACATATGCTACGACATGGATGAACCTTGTGGACATTATGCTAAGTGAAATAAGACAAGCACAAAAGGACAAATACTACATAAAACCACTTATATGAGGTACTTAGAACAGTCAAAATCAGAGACAGAGAATATAATGATGGTTGCCAGGGGCTAGGAGGAGGAAGGAATGTGAAGTTATCGTTTAATGGGTACAGAGTTTCAGCTTTATAAGATAAAAGAGTCATGTGGATGGATGGAGTGACGGTTGCACAACATTATAAACGTACTTATTTAATACTATTGAATGCTTAAAACGGTTAAAGTGATAATTTTTTAAAAATTTTTTAGAATATAGCTGATTTACAATGTTGTGTTAGTTTCAGGTGTACAGCAAAGTGAATCAGTTATACATATACATGTATCCACTCTTTTTTAGATTCTTCTTCTATATAGACCATTACAGAGTATTGAGTAGAATTCCCTGTACTATACAGTAGGTCCTTATTAGTTATCTAAAAATGATAAATTTTATATGTGTGTTTTACCACAATAAAAAAACTGGGGGGGGGGAACTCCATTAAAAATAAGAGTTTGAACACCCCTCCCCACCATGTACATGGATGGAGAAAGACACACCATGATAATACTAATCAAAAGAAAGCAGGAGTGGAGTGGCTATATTATTTTCAGACACAGCAGACTTCAAAGTAAGAAAAGTTATCAAGGATAAAGAAAGTCATTCACAATGATAAAGGGGTCAAATCTCCAAGAAGAGGTAACAATTCTTAACATGTATGAACCTAACAACAAAGTGTCAAATACATCAGGCAAAAAGTGACAGAACTACGAGGAGAAACAGACGGAATCTACTGTTGGAGACTTCAACACAGCTCTATCACAAACAGCGGGCAGAAAATCAGTAAAGACACAAAGACAAACCTCATTTTACTATGCTTCGCAGATACTGCCTTTTTTTTTTAATACAAGTTGAAGGTTTGTGGCAACCCTGCATTGAGCAAGTCTACTGCCATCATTTTTCTAACAGCATCATTTTTTTAATTAAGGTATGTGCATTTTTTTAGGCATAATGTTATTGCACACTTAACAGACTACAGTACAGTGTAAACATAATTTTTATAGGCACTGGAAAACCGAAAAATTTGTGTGACCCATTTTATTATGATATTCGCTCTACTAGGATGGTCTGGAACCAAACCCACAATATCTCTGAGGTTTGCCTGTAGTTGAACTCAACAACACCATCAGTCAATTGGCTCTAACTGACATCTATAGACTGCTTCATCCAACAAAAACACAATACACATTCTTCTCAAACTCACATGGAATACTCACCAAGATGGACCACATTCTGGGCCATAAAACACACCTTAATAAATTTAAAAGAAAAGAAATCATACAATGTCTAACCTCTCAGACCACAATGGAATTAAACTATAAATCAGTAACAGAAAGATAGCTGAAAAACTCTAAAATACAAGAAGAGTAAACAACACATTTCTAAGTAACACATGGGTGAAAGAAGAAATCTCAAAAGAAATTTTAAAATATTTTGAACTAAATGAAAATTAAAAAACAATTTATTGTGTGATGCAGCAAAATCAATACTTAGAAATTTATAGCACTGAGCGCATATATTTAGAAAAAAGAAAGATCTAACATCAGTCATCTAGGATTCCACCTTAGGAAACTAGATGAAGAACAAATTAAATCAAAAGTAAGCAGAGGGCTTCCCTGGTGGCGCAGTGGTTGAGAATCTGCCTGCCGATGCAGGGGACAAGGGTTCGTGCCCCGGTCCGGGAAGATCCCACATGCCGCGGAGCGGCTGGTCCCACGAGCCATGGCCGCTGAGCCTGTGCGTCCAGAGCCTGTGCTCCGCAACGGGAGAAGCCACAATGGGAGGGGGGGAAAAAAAAAAAAGTAAGCAGAAAAAATAATAAAAACTGGAGTAGAATCAAAATGAAATTTCAAAAGAAACTGAAAATAGGAAATCAATGGAGAAAAATCAATGAAACCAAAAGCCGATTCTTTGAAAAGATCAATAAAATTAATAAATCTCTAGCTAGACTAAGAAAAAGAGAGAACACAAATTACTAATATCAGAAATGAAAGTGGGGATATAACTACAGATCCCACTGACATTAAAATAATAAAGAAATATAATGAGTAACTCTCTGCCCACAAATTTGACAATGATGAAGTGGACCAATCTATTCAAAGTCACAATCTACCCAACTCACACAAGAACAAATACACAATCTAAATAAGTCTGTATTTTTAAATTGAGTCAATAATTAATAACCTTCCAAAACAAAAAGAACCAAGCCTAGATGGGTTCACTCATAAATTCTACCAAACACTTATGAAAGAAATTATACTAAGTATCTACAATCTCTTTCAGAAAATAGAAACAGGGAATACTTCCTACCTCTTTGTCTCAAGACAAAGACATTACAAGATAAGAAAACCACAGACAAATATCTCTCACGAATATAGATGCAAAAATCCTTGACAAAATATAAAAAGAAATACGCACCACAAACAAGTGGGATTTATTCCAGATATCAAAGCTGGCTCAACATTCAAAAATCAATTAATGTAATCCATCACATCAACAGGCTATAGAACAAAAATCACATGATCATATCAAAAGACACAAAAAAAGCATTTGAGAAATGATTAAAAAAACTCTCAGGACTTCCCTGCTGGTGCAGCGGTTAAGAATCCGCTTGCTGAGCCTGTGCGTCCAGAGCCTGTGCTCCGCAACGGGAGAAGCCACAACGGGAGGGGGAAAAAAAAAAAAAAAAAAAAAAGTAAGCAGAAAAAAATAATAAAAACTGGAGTAGAATCAAAATGAAATTTCAAAAGAAACTGAAAATAGGAAATCAATGGAGAAAAATCAATGAAACCAAAAGCCGATTCTTTGAAAAGATCAATAAAATTAATAAATCTCTAGCTAGACTAAGAAAAAGAGAGAACACAAATTACTAATATCAGAAATGAAAGTGGGGATATAACTACAGATCCCACTGACATTAAAATAATAAAGAAATATAATGAGTAACTCTCTGCCCACAAATTTGACAATGATGAAGTGGACCAATCTATTCAAAGTCACAATCTACCCAACTCACACAAGAACAAATACACAATCTAAATAAGTCTGTATTTTTAAATTGAGTCAATAATTAATAACCTTCCAAAACAAAAAGAACCAAGCCTAGATGGGTTCACTCATAAATTCTACCAAACACTTATGAAAGAAATTATACTAAGTATCTACAATCTCTTTCAGAAAATAGAAACAGGGAATACTTCCTACCTCTTTGTCTCAAGACAAAGACATTACAAGAAAAGAAAACCACAGACAAATATCTCTCACGAATATAGATGCAAAAATCCTTGACAAAATATAAAAAGAAATACGCACCACAAACAAGTGGGATTTATTCCAGATATCAAAGCTGGCTCAACATTCAAAAATCAATTAATGTAATCCATCACATCAACAGGCTATAGAACAAAAATCACATGATCATATCAAAAGACACAAAAAAAGCATTTGAGAAATGATTAAAAAAACTCTCAGGACTTCCCTGGTGGTGCAGTGGTTAAGAATCCGCTTGCCAACGCAGGGGACACGCGTTCAAACCCTGGTCCGGGAAGATCCCACATGCTGCAGAGCAACTAAGCCTGTGCACCACAACTACTGAGCCTGCGCTCTAGAGCCCACGCGCCACAACTACTGGAGCCTGTGCACCATAACTACTGAAGCCCACGCGCCCTAGAGCCCACACACCGCAACTACTGAGCCCACACGCCTCAACTACAGAAGCCTGTGCACTCTAGGGCCAGTGTGCCGCAACTACTGAGCCTGCATGCTGCAACTACTGAAGCCTGTGCACCTAGAGCCCATGCTCTGCAACAAGAGAAGCCACCACAATGAGAAGCCCATGCACCACAACGAAGAGTAGCCCCTGCTAGTCGCACCTAGAGAAAGCCCACACACAGCAATGAAGACCCAACACAGCCAAAATAAATAAATAAACTCTCAGTAAACTAGGAAAAAAGAGGAACTTCCTCAACTTGATGAAGAATATCTACAAAAGCCTACAGATGACATCATACTTAATGGTGAGAAACTAGCAGCTTTCCCACTAATATAAGGAACAAGGCAAGGATGTCCCCTTTCACCACTCCTTTTCAACACTGTACTGGAAGTCCTAGCTAATGCAACAAGACAAGAAAAGGAAACAAAAGGTATACTGATGAGGAAGGAAGAAATAAAACTGTCTTTGTTGTCAGATGACAAAATCATCTATGTAGAAAATCCAAAAGAATCAACAAAAAAGTCCTGAAACTATTAAGCGATTATAGCAATTTTGCAGGGCACAAGGTTAATATATAAAAGTCAATCATTTTTCTATATAACAGCAATGAACAAGTGGAATTTGAAATTAAAAACAGTATCATTTACTTTCACTCACCCCCCCAAATGAAATACTTATGTATAAATCTAACAAAATACGTACAAGATGTATATGAGGAAAACTGTAAAACTCTGATGAAAGAAATAGAGGAACTAAACAAATGGAGAGATATTACATGTTTGTGGACAGGAAGACTCAATGTTACCATGATGTCAGTTCTTCCAAACCTGATCTACAGATTCAATGAAATCTCAAAATCCCAGTCAATTATTTTGTGGATATCAACAAACTGGTTCTAAACTTTATATAAAACGGCAAAAGACCCAGAACAGCCAAACAATATTGAAAGAGAGGAACAAGGCTGGAGGACGGACACTACCTGACTTAAAGCCTTACTGTAAAGCTACAGTAATCAAGACAGTGAAAGAATAGACAAATAGATCAATGAAACAAACCGGAGATCCAAGAAATAGACCCACATACATGTAGTCAACTGATCTTTGACAAAGGAACAAAGACAATACAATGGAGCAAAGATAAGTCTTTTCAAAAAATGGTGCTGGAATAACTGGACATCCACATGCAAAAAAATAATCTAAACACAGACTTTACACCCATCACAAAAGTTAACTAAAAATGGATCACAAACTTAACTGTAAAATACAAAATTACAAAAGTCCTAGAAGATAACACAGGAGAAAATCTAGATGACTTTCAGTTTAGCAATCACTTTTTAGACACAGCACCAAGGGCATGATCCATGAAAGAAATAACTGATAGGCTGTACTCCATTAAAATGAAAAATTTCCACTCTGTCAAAGACACTGTCAAGAGAGCGGAAAGACAAGCCACAAACTGGGAGAATATCTGCAACAGACACATCTGATAAAGGACTATTATCCAAAATATACAAAGAACTCTTAAAATTCAACAATAAGAAAACAAACAACCCAAGACTTTAAGGGACTGCTTACCAAAGAAGATATACAGATGACAAACAAGCATATGAAAAGATGCTCCACATCACATGTCATTAGGGAACTGCAAATTAAACCAATGAGATTCCGCCATACACCTGTTAGAATGCCCAAGATCCAGAACACTGACAACACCAAATGCTGGTGAGGATGTGGAGCAACAGGAATTCTCATTCATTGCTGGTGGGGATGCAAAATGACACAGCTACTTTGGGAGATAGTTTGATGGTTTCTTACAAAGATAAACATGCTCTCACTGTATGACCCAGCAATCATGCTCCCTGGTATTCACCCAATGAAGTTAAAAACTCATGTCCACACAAAAACCTGCACACGGATTCTTATGGTAGCCTTATTCTCAATTTCCCAAACTTGGAAGCGACCAAGATATTCTTCAGTAGGTGAATGGATAAACTGTGGTACATCCAGACAATGGAATACTATTCAGCACTAAAACAAAATGAGCTATCAAGCCATGAAAAGAAACGAAGAAATCTTAAATGAATATCACTAGGTCAAAAAAAGCCAATCTGAAAAAGCTACATACTGTATGATTCCAACTATACGACATTCTGGAAAAGGCAAAACAATGGAGACAGTGAAGTGGTTGGTGGGGGGAGGGGAGGCAGGGAGGGAAGGAAGGGATGAACAGGTAGAGCACAGAGGAGTTTTAAATGCAGTGAAACTACCCTGTATGATACTATAATGGTGAATACATGTGATACATTCATCAAAACCCAAAGAATGTACAACGCCAAGAGTGAACCCTAATGTAAACTATAGGTTTTGGGTGACAATGATGTGTCAACGTAGGTTCATCCACTTTAACAAGCATACCATCTGGTGGGGATTGTTGATAATGGGGAAGGCTGTAGGTGTCTGGGGGCAGGTGGTATATGGGAAATCTCTGTACCTTCAGCCCAACTTTGCTGTAAACCTAATACTGCTCAAACAAACACGAATTCTTACAAAAGCAACAATAACAAAAATACTCCACCTTGCATGATCCAAGATAGCATTCAGAGAAGGGAAAGGAGACCCCAATTCTCCTGGATGGCCCTGCTCTGTATTCAGGTAGGATGATTATCCAGTCAGAGCAGAGTTTGGTTTCCAAGCCTACCATTTGCTTATTCAGCCACAAACACGTGATGAGCACCTACCAGGAGCAAGGCACAGGGTGAGGAACAGAAAATATGAAGATGAACACGGCATGCATCTGGACTTTGAAGGGCTAATGGCCTGTCAACGCAGACACACACAGGTAATTTCCACGCAATGGACAGAGTGCAGTGACAGGGACAGCAGGGGCATTGTGGAGCACAGAGGGGAAGGGCAATTAATCCAGAGGGGACAAAGAAAGAGGAGAAGGGCTTCCTGGAAGAGATCTCCCCCAGGTTAGCTCCTGAGAGATAAACTGGAGACTCAGGAAAGGAAGTGGAGCAAGGCTCCCAGGTCAGCCTGCAGGACAGAGACATGAGTGAGATGCACAGGTGGGCGGTAACCAGATGTGTTCAGGAAGTTATGTCAGGTTTGGGGTCACTGGAGAACACTGTCACATGTTTACTCTTTAAATGTCACCTTCTCCTCTAAACTGTGAACTCCATCAAAAAGGGACCAGGTCTCCACATCGTTTTGAGCAGAGTCTGTGGCACACAGCTCAGTACCTCACACACTAATCAATCACTGTCGAATAAAATGTAGAATATGAGAATTTTTTTAAATATTTAATAAAACAAAGAGAAATAGGAAGCGGTTCTGTTCTCAACAGCCTTAATTTCATGATAAGAAGCTCAGCCTTTCCCCTGTGGAGGGCCAGAAGCTGTTCAAGTGGTTTCCAAACTGAAGTGGCATCATCTGAATAGCATTTCAGATTACTCAGGAGGACAGACTTAACCTCGGGGAGAAAGAAGAAAAAACTGTTCCAACAGTGCAGGGGAGAGAAGATGAAGCTCTGATAAGGTGAGAAAGAATTAAGTAGAAAAAACAGGTTTAAGAAATGATGACATCTTAAAGGCAGTAGAGCCTAGAGGCCACCCAGGATGAGGTGAGGGGTAGGAAGGACAGGATGAATCCCATTTTGGTGGCTTTTTATCTATTTCCACTTTTCCATCTTAATATATGAACACCCTAATAAAAGCCATGAAATCCACTGGAAAATGAAATAGGGAATAGAGAAAAGAAATACTTCACCTGGGATTTGTTCATTTTCTGTTGCTCTTGGAAGACTGTCAAAACCTGGGAAGGCATTCCTGGAAGAGGAGGAAAGAGGAACAGGATGATGAGAGCTCCTCAACGCTCTTCCTAAAAACTTCCACACGCCAGCTGGGCAACCTTTAATCCTGGAGAAGGAGAGGAAGGTTAACACCTGCCCCTTCGTGACTCCTTAAACCCACAATGTTCCCTACTCCTTTAACTATTTATGTTCCCCTCTCACTAACACAGAACTATTTAAAGCAGAATTGTTAAGCAAATGATAGCATCTCAAAATATGAAACATGATGCCTTCATTAAAACTGATATAGCAGGGGGAAAAACCCTAAAGGCTAGTCTGCGTAACTGTTTTACTACCAAGATGTTAACCCCCTGAGTCCGAGAATCCTCATAAAGTTTTGAAAAAAGGGATAGGTGCCTTAACCTTGTTTTTTTAAAAAGAAAAACTGTTTCTTCTAACTTGCTGTTTCTCAAAAGGATTTTTTTTAAATATGTATCTATTTATTTTTATTTCTTTATGGCTGCACCGGGTCTTAATTGCAGCACAGGGGATCTTTAGTTGAAGCATGTGGACTTCTTAGTTGCAGCATGCATGCGGGATCTAGCTCCCTGACCAGGGATCGAACCCGGGCCCCTGCATTGGAAGCGTGGAGTCTTACCCACTGGACCACCAGAGACGTCCTAAAAAGGATTTCTTTTAAGAGGAAACGTGTTTCCATGCGATCGTGTGGACAGCACATGCCAGGACTTCTATGTGCCTCTTACCGATTCTTCACAAGTCATTTCCCCTTTCAGGCTTTTTCCCTTGGGTCAAATGAAAATAGATAGATAATCCTGGCAAACCGTCTGGGAACTACTACTCTTGACTCTAAGAACAGGAACGACAGAAAAGCGCTGCCCACCTTCTGGAAAGAACTGGTGGAGAATGAAGGGAGGGGAGGGTGCCATTTGGGGTGGGGTTGAAGATAAAAGCTTCCCAGCTGCGGAATCCCCCAGCACCCCATCACTCCCGCCACATGTCTCACTCAGTCCCAGCTCCCTTCTCTCTTCCAAAGTGACTCACAGCTGATGGTGGTGAAATTACTCAAGCCTCGGCCCTCCGGGCGATATGCTCCTTTTCTGGGTATCTTCCGCTTCTCTTCTGAAGCTCTGATGGGTCTTGGGTCAGAGGCTGGAGGGAGTGGGGGTTCTTCCCTGTGAGATTCCCGTTCCTGGAGTCCCCCTCCTTCCGGCTCAGTAGAGATGCTCTGTTCCAGCAGAGCCTAGGGGACAAATTCACTTCAGCGGGAACCTTCATCCGGGTGCCAGATCTGCCTCTCTGAGAACACGCAGCTCCAGAGACCTCAGGCCGCACTTCTACGACCCAGAGGAGGCTGAGGACAAAGGCGGGCCGGCCGCGGCTGAAGTGCCCTCGGCCTCTGGACGGCACAGCTGCGGGGCGTCTCCGTCGCGGCCGGAGGCTGTTCCGGACGGCGCTGGGCCAGACGGATACCAGTCTAAGGGAACTAAGGAAACGCGGGATGCAAACCACCGCCGCAAGCCTCGGGCACACACGCTTCGGTTAGGTATTCGGGCCCGAGGAACGCGCGCCACGCCGCGCCGAGCAGCATCACGGGGCTCGTCTTACCTCCCCGGGCTGCGGGGCCCGATGGGGTCTGTCGCTCAGTCCTCTGGGCCGCGTTCAGGCCGCCTCGGCGATTACGAGGACGGAGACCCCGCAGCCAGCGCGGCCTCTCCCACAAACTCAGCCCTTCCCGCGCGTTCGCTCGGGACCCCCAGTCTCCCCCCATTCAGTGTGGACGCGGCCCAGGCGGCGCTGCCTCTGCCTCCGCCCCGCGCCCCTCTTCGCAGCCTCAGGAGGCCCGCGCTGACCAGGGCGCCGACCTCCAGGGCCTACCGCCCGCCCCAAGCGCGACCGCGCCCAGACAGGCCCGAGACCACCAGGGAGCCCCGCCGAGGACCGACGCGCGCCTGCGCACAGAGCCCGACGCCGCGCGTTGTAGGTCCTCTGCGAGCTCCGCCCACTGTGGGGCGGGGCCTGAGCGGGGCCCGCCCCTCTCCACCCCAACCCCCGCCACATCGCCCCAACTCCACCCCAACGCCCCCCACATCGCCCCGTCGCTCCTCACGTTATCCCCACCTCTCCTCGTCCGACCTCACCTGCCCCTCCCCCTCCACGCCCCCGCCCCTACATCACCCCCACAGCACCCCAGCCCCTACCGCTCTGCATCACCATCACCCCCTCCTGGAAATGAGGGGCCTCCTCGCAGCCGCCAGGTAGAGAGAGACTTAAGAACACAGATGAGTGGCGGGCCGGGCGCGCGCGGGCGGGGCGGCAAAGGTTCGTCATTCTGTGCGGGAGGGAGCGCGAGAGCGGCGAGGACGATCCTCCGGTGTCCCAGACCTAGCTAGAGGTCAGTATGGCTGAGCAGGAGCCCACAGCCGAGCAGCTGGCACAGATTGCGGCTGAGAACGAGGAGGATGAGCACTCAGTCAACTACAAGCCCCCGGCCCAGAAGAGCACCCAGGAGATCCAGGAGCTGGACAAGGACGACGAGAGTCTGCGCAAGTACAAGGAGGCCCTGCTGGGCCGTGTGGCCGTGTCTGCCGACCCCAACGTCCCCAATGTTGTGGTGGCCCGACTGATCCTGGTTTGTAGCACCGCCCCGGGCCCCTTGGAGCTGGACCTGACAGGTGATCTGGAGAGCTTTAAGAAGCAGTCCTTTGTGCTGAAGGAGGGTGTGGAATACAGGATAAAAATCTCCTTCCCGGTGAACCGAGAGATCGTGTCCGGCATGAAGTACATCCAGCACACGTACAGGAAAGGCGTTAAGACTGACAAGACCGACTACATGGTGGGGAGCTATGGGCCTCGGGCGGAGGAATACGAGTTCCTAACCCCCATGAAGGAGGCCCCCTGTCTCTCCTCCACCCTTCCAGCCTGCTGGCCCCAGCCTCCTCGGTGGTCTAGTGTTGTTGCTGCTTCCGCCTGTGCTGTGGGGAGGGAGGTCTACACCTCCCCTTCTGTATCCCTTGAGGTTCCCCCACCGTCCTAACCCGACCTGAGGACCTGGCAAGGGAGCCAGGCATTGCAGAGGGGCTCAGGTCCCCTGGGCCTTCTCTGTTGCCCCACCTCGTGTTCTGGCACGCCCTCCTGGTGGGGGTGGGGTGTACCACGTGGGGCCTCGTTGGGCCGGTCGTCCTCCAGCTTTCACTTCTCCCCGGTCAGTCCATCCATCTGTCAGTAACCGTCTAACCATGATGCCTTAACATGTGGAACGTGTGCCGAGGGGGCGTCACTAATCTCCTAACCCCGTGTCTGCATGAGCATGTGGTCTCCCCCAGTCCCTGCCCCGCCTGTGATCCCCGTGGCCCGAGAAGGTGTGTGGGATGTGCTGCTGCAGCTCCCCGGTCTGCCTGGGCCCGGTCAGTCCCCCTTCCCCTGGCCAGGGCTGCGGGGACGGCTCCAGGGGCTTGGGAAAGCCAAATGCCAAACCTTGAGCGGCCTCCAGTCCCATCTGGGAGGCTGGGTGTCCTCACACCTCTGCCTTCTCTGTCCCGGTGGGCAGTGCCTAGAGCCCACGGCCCCAAGAGAGAGCCCTCAGCAGACAAAACCAGTGGCCAAGCCTTACCTGTCCCGCCTGGGCCTGCCGGCCTGGAGTCACGTGCCTGGCCTGTCAGTATTTATTGCCTCCATATGTGCCGTCCTCTGGGCCCACTGGCCTGCTGCCTCTGCCCCCAGGCTCGGTGCCACCATCCCCAGCAGGCCAACCGGGACCCAGCCAGGACAACTGTGGGACCAAGCTTGCACAGCTGGAGCCGTCCCCTGTGCCCCCCACCCCACCCTGCCCCTCCCCGGTCAGGCCCGGGCCTAGAATGCATAAGAGCCTGTCCTGCTTCTCCTTTTCGGACCGAGAAATAAACTCCCCGTAAGGAAAAAAAAAAAAAAAAAGAACACAGATGAAAAAGTTAACCAAATTAGACCAGCCAAGCAATTTTTTTTTCTTTTTTTTTTTTTGGCATTGCTGCCGGGCTTGTGGGATGTTAGGTCCCCTACCAGGGATGGAACCCGCCCCGCCGCAGTGAGAGCTTGGAGTCCTTACCACTGGACCGCCAGGAAATTCCCCAAGCAATTTTTTTTTTAATGTGAATGAAAAGAAGTAAGGGGGTGCAAAATTTAAGATTCAATACACGAAAATTGAAGGTAAGTCAAAAGGCACACAAGTGAAGGGGGTGGGGGGGTGGAAGTATCTCACATTCTCCCAGAGATGACTGTGCTGAACCGTTAGGCACGCATCTTTCTGACATTTTTACCATAAGGAAAAAATTCAAAAGGATCATGAGCTAGAGAACAGGCCTAGGACAAAGGGTATTTAGCACTTTACCAAATGGTAAAGGGGCCTTTGAGATTGGTGGGTAGTATTCAATGTACTACGTTAGCTCAACCAGTGACTGCACTCAAATACAATTAGTGTTAAATTCCTAGTTCACACATTAGAATAAATGAGTTTTACCTGGATTCAAGATTTTAAAATTCAAAAGAAAATTCTTAAAGCATAGTGAATTTTAGAAATATATAATCAATAGGGAAAACATATGACAACAGAGAAACCATTAAACTAAAAACTTTATTTTAGAAAGTTACACATTTCAGTTTCAGATTAAAAATTGGAACTAAGTTTAAAGACAAACTAAGAAAAGGTCTTTATAACATAAGAAACAAAGACTTTATAATTTTAATGTATTAGCTCTTATAAATCATTGAAAAGATCAACATTATCGTCACTTCTTTAAGATATGAAAAGGGAATTAATAAAAGACAGGATGTATCAATAAGTAAACAATAAATATATTAAAAAGTCTCTTGTGATAAATAAAAGACATCAAAATTTAAGATATTTTTTGAAAGTAAAATTTGAAAAGAATAAAATAATAGGAATATCCAGGGCTTCCCTGGTGGCGCAGTGATTAAGAATCCGCCTGCCAATGCAAGGGACATGGGTTTTAACCCTGATCTGGGAATATCCCACATGCTGCGGAACAACTAAGCCCGTGAGCCACAACTATGGAAGCCCACGTGCCTAGAGCCCGTGCTCCACAACAAGAGAATCCAATGCAATGAGAAGCCCACACACCGCAACGAACAGCAGCCCCCGCTTGATGCAACTAGAGAAAGCCCGCACGCAGCAACGAAGACATAATGCAACCATAAATAAATAAATAAATAAAAGAACAGAACTTAATGCCTGTTGGGTTGAGCTACTCAGAATCTGAGGTCAGTGATTTGTCACAGCAAAGCCTAAGACACTGTACCAAGCTCTTCCCACATGTACCTCACAGCAACCCTATCGTGTATATGTGCTGCCCTATATATGTGGGGAAACTGAGGCTTTTAGAGGTTCAGTCACCTGCAGAGGTCATAAAACTGTGACCATTTCCCTCAAATTCAACTCTTAAGCATAACGCCAGATTCGTACCACTAACAAAAGTACCGGTTCCGCCATGCCGCCAGACAAACTTATGGGAGCTCCATCCAAGGGGCCACATCTCTCTTTGACCATGAGGAAGGACAGACATCCAGAATAAAGAGGCCAACTGAGTCAGAAGAAGAAACATGAGCCCGTATTCTCATCATGTCTTCTTCCCTCCTCTTATACCTAAAAAGTGAGGACAGAAGTGGGTAAGGACACAGCTGCATCTGTATCACTTTCCGTCCTTCACCTTTGAGGAGAGGAAAAAAAGCACTCATTCCCTGAGGAAATCCACCTGGACCCTCCCAGAGCTCCCTCTCTGCCCTCCTCCTTGGGCACTAGAGCATCCCGATAATGCTCTTTCTCCACATTTACTGACGAAGCTGGATTTCAGCCCAAAGGCTCTGTATCTGTGAGGGACACTGACCCTACTTCTTAGGAGAGTCTCGAGGAGCAAAGAAAGGGCAGAAATTCAGAACCACAAGAAAAGCAACCACGTCCCAGGGCACTTGGTTCAGTTAGGGGAAAAACATTCAACCTTGTTTTGAAACGAAGGGCACGCACGCGAAGTCCTGGGTAAACTCAGGCGCCCAGGCTGGATTCGAACCCCACAGAGACCAGGATCTTCCGTCACCCCAGGTTGGAGTCCCAATGATGTCCAAGGTCAAGGGTCAGAGGCAGAGGTGAGCCTCCTCCAGACTTGACTTGGGCCCGCAGGGGCACTGGGAGGGGTCAAGGCCTCGGCCCAGTTAGGGGGACCCTGCCTGCGGGTCCCCCACCTCTGTGCTCCGTGAGCAGGCCAAGGAGAGGACACCAGCCTGGGCCCGGGAGCAAAAACGGTCGGGAAAACTGCCGGTACCTGAGGGAAGGCATGCTGGGAGTCACCCCCGGGGTCCTGCCGCTCCCTGCGCGGAGATGAGCCACCCGCTGGCCTCCGGGCTCCATCGCCGGCTGACTGATGAGGGCCTGGGGGAAGGAAGCAAGATGGCGGCCGGGGAGAAGGCGGGAAGAACTTCAAAGACTCAGCCAATCCAGAGGGAGAATCGCGTGGACAGCCTGCCTCAGCCAATCCTAGGAGAGCAGAATGGCTCTTGGAAACTCTGCCACAGCCAATCCTGAGGGAGCAGAAGTGAGTGTGGAGAGCCTGCCTCAGCCAATCCCGAGGGTGCATAGGGCATATTGGGCAAGCTCTTCAACCAATGAGAGAACGCTGTTCATCCCTCCAAGGTCTCTTTGTAAAAACCACTTTAGGCTGTATACGTTTATTCTGCGGTTGCAGGAACTGGGTTGTCACTCAGACACGAGCTTGTCTTAGGAAATGTAAGTTCTCAGTAATTAATGTTTAACAGTAATGTCGTCTGAGCCAAGAAAGACTACCTATTTGGTTCTTTCTCTCCCACAAACCTGTATTCCTGGGAAAATCTCCCAGGATTCTCCAAAGGATTTAAACCATCGCAAAATGGGAATTACAGGGAATTTGGGGAAATTGTCATGCAAGCATCCTTATTTAACACCTGAAATTGGCTGTGCTGTCAATAGGATTATTTTTTTTTACTGTATTTTTTAAGATAAAAATTCACTTTTTAAAGAAGGTACAAAAAACGGATTTCAGAACAACTAAGAAACAAATTTTACTTTTATTTGCAAGTCATTTGATTCCTATACTATTTTGCTTTCTATGTAGGTGGTAATATTGCCTGCTTACTACGAAATAAATTCCTTTCTTAAAACTTTCCTCTGAGCCTCCGTGTTTGTAACAACAGTAAGAAACAACACGTTTTGAGCCCTCACCACTAACGAGCCAAGAGCCATTCTAAAAGTTTCTACTCATTTGATTCTTATGACAAAGCTGGGAGGTAGCCATTGTGTTGAGGCAACAGAGGCACAATTTTATTGAGGTAGAAGTGACATACAGTGAATTGAACTCGTAAAGAAGTATACAATATCATAAGTTTGGGTGCATGTATATATCTGTAAAACCATCCCATCAAGATAATGAACAGATCAGACTCCAAAAAGTTTCCTCATGCTCCTTTATAATCCCCCACCTCTCACTTCTCCCTGCCCCCCGACCCCCGCCAATTCCCAGGCAATCACTGCCTGATCTTTCTGTCTCTGTAGATGATTTTGCATTTTCTAGAATTTTTGAATTTTATCTAAATGGAATCATACGCCTTTCTGAATGGCATCTTGAAGGCAACATAATTGAGGTTCATCAATGTTATTGAGTGTATCAATATTGTATTCCTTTTTATTGTCAAGTTGTATTCCACTGCATGAACAAACCATTCCTTGTTTACCCATCCACCTGTTACTGGACATTTCATCCACCTGTTTCAGTTCATTCATCTTATGTAAATACCTAGGAGTTGAAGAGCTGAGTCATATGGTAGATGTATATTTAACACTTTAAAAACTGCCAAACAGATCGTTTTACATTCCCACCAGTGATGTATGAGAGTTTAAGTAGCTCCACATGCTTGCCAGCATTGGCTATGGTTAGTTTATTTAGTTATAGCCATTTTCATAGGTGGGTAGTAGTATCCTATCATGGTTTAAATTTGTATTTTCCTAATGACTGATAATGCTGAGCTTCCTTTCACATGCCTAATTGCCATCCATATAGCTACTTCAGTGAATTGTCCAAATCTTTTGCCCATTAAAAAAAAATAGGGGGCTTCCCTGGTGGCGCAGTGGTTGAGAGTCCGCCTGCCGATGCAGGGGACACGGGTTCGTGCCCCGGTCCGGGAAGATCCCACATGCCGCGGAGCGGCTGGGCCCGTGAGCCATGGCCGCCGAGCCTGCGCGTCCGGAGCCTGTGCTCTGCAACGGGAGAGGCCACAGCAGTGAGAGGCCCGCGTACCGCAAAAAAAAAAAAAAAAAAAAATGGGGTCCTTTGTTTTCTTATTATAGAAATTTTGAGTTTTTTGTAAAAGTTGAAATGCATAATTTAATTATTAGAAATAATCAGTAGATCTTTATATCCACTAATGGAATAAAATACAAATTACATAGTCAGCACAATTCAGTGCTTACAAGCTATGAGGAGAATGCAAAACAATAAAGAACAGCTTCTCTGTTAATCAAATATTTCCATTTTTATTAACTGGAGAACTGTATGGCAATCATTTAAATTGAAAAGAACTGTGTTTGGTGGTTAATACATTTAACCATTCCAGATACTTTCTTCAGTGAAATATTTATTTTCAGCCTGTTATCAGATTATTTTTATTGTTGGGAATTTTTTTAAATTGAAGTATAGTTAATTAACAATTTTATATATTTCTGGATACAACCCCTGTATCAGATATGTGACCTGTAAATGTTTTCTCCCAGTTTTATCATTCTCTTAACAATGTCTTTCAAAGTTCTTGATTTTAATAAAGTCCAATATATCATTTATTTTCTTTTATGGATCTTATATCTAAAAAAACTTTGTCTAACATTTCTAAATGTTCAGAAAATGTTCTCCTATGTTTTATCAGAAACTTCACAGTTTTAGGCTTTACATTAGGTCTCTGATCTAATTTGAGCTGATTTTGGTACCTTGAGAGAGGGGTGGATAAAAATACAGTTTAATCCAGTGTTCCAATAGGAATTGAGAAGAAGAAAATAGAATGATGGAAAGGCAATATTATAAGGTACGGTTTAAGAACTTTCCAGATTTATGAAATATGTTCATAGATCAATTCAGAAAATAAAATATGTTCTGTGCCAGACAAAATTTAAAAATACACACCTTCCCATTAGACTGCTGTCTTCTTTTATTAATAGGAGTTTTTTGAGTATTTTAGACATTGCAAATATTTTCCCCCTCTGATATCTGTTTATTGAGTTTATCTCTGGAGTCCTTCATAGTACAAATTTACAAACCTTGAAGTAATCAAATTCATCAATTTTTTGCCTCATGGTTAGGTATTGGAGTTTTGTTCAGTCCTTTCCTACCCTGAGGTCACAAAGATATCACCTACATTTTGTTCTGATAATACTATGGTTTTACTTTTACATTCAGTTCTGTAATGTATCTGGCATCCACTTCTTTATACAAGGTTAAATAGCGATCCAATATTATCATCCAGTTGCCCTAACATCATCTGCCGAAGTCCGTGCTTTCCTCCTATTGGTAGGGTAAGTTACTCCCTCTTTACGCTTCTTCTTCCACAGAAATTTATCAAGGCCTTCAAAAAGCTCAACTGAAAATTTTATTGAAATTGCATTGAATTTGGGGAGAATTGACATCATTCTTTCCAAGTCATTCCTTCCAAGTGCATGGAATACCATTTACTAGGATTGCATTAGGATTGCTGGGTTGCAATTACAAATGCAATTGCAAAGAAACACTGCTGATATTTGCAGGTTGATCTTGTATGAACACTTCTATAAGTTCTAGTATTTTAGCAATTGATTCTTATGTTTTTCTAGATCATGTTATCCGAGAAGAATGACATTTTTATTTCTTACACCACTTCTGCCCTTGCTTGGTAACTCCAGCACTATGTTAAACAGTAGCAGGATGGTGGATACACCTGTTTCCAGTTCTAAATGAAATCCATCTAATGTTTTCCCAACAAGTGTAAAGTTTGTATAGGTTTTTGTTATATACCCCTTACAAGGCTAAGGAAGTTTCCCTCTATTTCTAATTTGTTGAACTTGATCTAATGTTCTTTTTGTATCAGTTGTAAAATATGAAGTTGATGACAAATATATACAGTTTAAATAGTTATATATAACTGTAAAATATAATTAGTATATATTATTCATAGTAACATATAATATATAGGCACACTATGTGTGTGTGTATGTATACATACATTATGGATGGTGAAATATACAATTTTATATAGTTATATATACACAGAACTTGATGACTAATATGTACAGTTTAACAACATTCAAAAATATTGTTTTAGAGACATAACTATGTAGTATAACTCTAAAGACAAACACAGGAATGATTAACAGCAAATTAATGATAATAATCACTTCCATAGAGGAAAGGAAGAGAATGAAACTAGAGAGGGAAATGTAGATGAGTTCTTCTGCACCTGTAATGTTTGTTTCTAACAAAATAAAAATGTTGATGCAATATAGGAAAACATTAAGTCTGGATATAGACGAAAGATTCACGGTTATTCATTACAGTATATTCTCTACGCCAGTTATTTTTACATTTTTAGTTAAAACAACTGCATTCTGTTTTACCCACCAGGTTGCTAAAGATCAAGAGGTTTGCTAATACGTACTGTTGGCAATGGTGTGGGAAAACAGGAGCGAGTGTGCTGCCCATGAGAGTGTACACTGTTATAGTTACCTGGGCAAAACTCAGCACGAATGTACCCTCTGACGCAGCAATCCCACCCCTAGGAAGTTATCCTACCAATCACATTAACAAGTGTGGGCAGAGGACATACATGCCTTCCAGCATCGGCTGTGGTAGCAAAAGACAGGAAGCATCCAAGGTGTCCATTAAAGGGGATCTGAGTGAAAAACAAACAAACAAACAAACATTCATACAATGCAACTATGTAGCATTAAAATGAAGAGGTAAATCTCATTGTGCTAATATGGAACTAGCTTCAGGAAATATGGTTCAGAGGATAAAAGCATTGTGTTTAGTAACGCACCATTCATTTAAAAAGAAGGGAGAGATATATATGTCTTTGAATATGAACATAGTTTCTCTGATTCACACGAGAGGTTAATAACAGCAGGTGCCTTTCAGGAAGGGAATGGTGAGCAGGTGGGGCTCTGGAATAGCTATGAGAAAAAGAATAATATTTTTGCCACTCCTAAGTAAAGCCTTTTAACATGTTTGAATTTTTATGATATGCATGTATTAATTTTTCAAAAATATTAAAACATTTGTATTAATGGTCTTTTAATGTCCATGTCATCCTTTTATCTTGCCTTTATTAGTAGCAGTTTCTAAAAAGGTAGTCTGGGGCTTCCCTGGTGGCGCAGTGGTTGCGCGTCCGCCTGCCGATGCAGGGGAACCGGGTTCGCGCCCCGGACTGGGAGGATCCCACATGCCGCGGAGCGGCTGGGCCCGTGAGCCGTGGCCGCTGAGCCTGCGCGTCCGGAGCCTGTGCTCCGCAAC
>NC_041227.1:77185164-77191849 GCF_002837175.3 Physeter macrocephalus | reverse complement strand
CGGCCTCTCCCGTTGCGGAGCACAGGCTCCGGACGCGCAGGCTCAGCGGCCATGGCTCACGGGCCCAGCCGCTCCGCGGCATGTGGGATCCTCCCGGACCGGGGCGCGAACCCGGTTCCCCTGCATCGGCAGGCGGACGCGCAACCACTGCGCCACCAGGGAAGCCCTGGGCCATTATTTTTAATTGCCAGGTTTTTTCCTGTACCCTGATGTTCCTTTTTCCTAACATCCAGTTCTTATTTCATACAGGTAATGTCTTCATGAATCTCTGATATACTATTGAGGGGGGGCTTAAACAACAGAAATTAATTTTCTCCCAGTTCTGGATCCTAGAATTCCCAGATCAAGGTCCAGCAGCGTTGGTTTGTGATGAGAGCTGTATGTTCTCCAGAGAAACAGAATCAACAGGATCTACATATGGGAAGAGATCCTTATAAGGAATTGGCTCACATAATTATGGAGGCTGAGAAGCCCCAAGATATTCAGTTGACATGCTGGAGACCCAGGAGAGCTGATGCTATAGTTCCAGTCTGAGTCCAAAGGCAGAACACCAATATCCCAGTTCAAAGGGGGAATTCTCCCTTACTCAGCCTTATTGTTCTATTCAGGCTGCCAACATATTATTATATTTATATATTATATTATATATTTATATATTATATTATATTATTATATTCAGGCTGTGTTGAGTGACACAGCCAACATTTGAACTATTGATTCAGACATTAATCTCATCCAAAAACACTCTCTCCGACCAGCCCAGAATAATGTTTGACCATATATTTGGGCACCCCATGGTTCAGTCAAGTTGACAAGTAAAATTAATTATAAGAGTGATGCTTCTGGCTTGTAAAGGGCCACCTTCTTGCTGTGCCTTCACATGACACAGAGGGGAGAGAGATAGAGACAGAGAGAGAGAGTCAGAGAGAGAAAGACTCTTTGGTGTCTCTTCTTACAAGGATAATAATCTTATGGGACCAGGGCCCCACCCTTATGACCTCATTTAACTTTAATTGCTTCCTTTCTCCAAATACAACCACACTGGGGAGTTAGGACTTCAACATATGGATTTGGGGAGGACACATACATTCAATCCATAATGCTGCCTGACAAGTTATCACAATTTTGCAGCTTAAAACTTACCCATTTATTATCTCAAAGTTCTTTAAGTAAGAAATATAGGTAGGCTCTGCTGGATTCTCCGCTCAGGGCTTCACAATGCCAAAGTCAAGGTGTTGTCCAGGCTGGGCTGTCACCTGGAGGCTCCTGGGAAGAATATGTTTCTGAGCTCATGCAGGCTGCTGACTGAATTCAGATCCCTGCGGGTGTAGGACTGGAGCATCACTTTCTTTCTGACTGTGGCAGAAGAGCTTTCCTCAGCTCCTGGAGAAAAATTCCTGGGCATGTGGCCCCCTCTGTATTCAAGCCAGCAAGCACTGTTGAGCTTCAAATCTCTTTCTTCTTTTTCTGCTACCAGCCAGAGAAAACTCATTGCTTTTAAAGGTCTCGTGTGTTTAGGTCAAGCCCACCCAGTGTTGCAATACAAGGAAATGTCATTACTAGAATGATATCTCTTCCCATTCATAGGTCCCCCCAACCTCAAAAGGAAGGCAACCATACAAGGGTGAAGGTCATTGTGGGTCATTCTTAGAATTCTGCCTTCCACACTCTCACAGAATTAATCCTACCTGTGGATGACAGAATTGGCCCACACCCATGAAATTCCATCCTGCTTGTGATCTTCCTGAAGATACTAATTTATAAATCTTTAAAGTCCTCTTGTTTCCTGAATTTTCTCTGTTTCTTCCTACACCATTTTTTTCCTGTTTATTTTGGTGGTTTGTTTTCATCTAGCAGGATTCCTTCAAATGTCTGGTGGTCCTTGGCTGGCTCTTCTTGGTTGAGTAATAGATCTGCAGGAATATCTCTCTGCATATCTGAGGATTCCTGGAGATACACATATGTTTCACATGTGGCAAGTTTCCCTTTAGGAAGAGCAGGGGGCAAGGAGCAGCCACTCTGATGAGGGTCTCCTAAAAATCCAAATGAAGACGGCTTTATTCTAGGGGGCTAACACTCATATGAGGAATGTTAGATGTGGCCATTAAAAAAATGACCATGGGGCTTCCCTCGTGGCGCAGTGGTTGAGAGTCCACCTGCCAATGCAGGGGACGCAGGTTCGTGCCCAGGTCCGGGAAGATCCCACATGCCACGGAGCGGATGGGCCCATGAGCCATGGCTGCTGAGCCTGCGCGTCCAGAGCCTGTGCTCCGCAACGGGAGAGGCCACAACAGAGGGAGGCCCGCATACCACAAAAAATAAATAAATAAATAAAATAAAAAGGTAGTCTGTCTTTGCTTCCTTTGGGCTGGGGAGGTTATGGGGCTTTGAAGATTAAGATGGGCTGAGAGGCTCCCCAACTCAGTAAAGAATTGTCACTAGCTGGAGACCACCCCAAACCGGGTGTCTCTAGGTCTACATGTCACCCATTCAATGATTCATTCATTCAGGCATGTTTATTGTACAGATTGTTTTTACTAAAAAGCACTGCACTGGTCAGTGGGGAGAGATCCAAACAAACTCTGTCCTTGCCTTGTTGGATCACATGATCCTTCTCATGAAGGAGACAGTCATTAAACCAATAACACAGATAATAATGTAACTTGTGATAAGAACTGTGAAAGATAGAGCCCATGCAGTGCTATAAGAGTGTAGAACAGGGACATCTAACATAGATTAGGGGAGCAGAGAAGACATGTCCAAGGAACAGATGTTTAAACAGAAACCTGAAGGATGCTTTGCCATTTAGGACCCTTTCTGCTGCAAGTATAGAAATCCAACTCAAATGAGCTTACATCAAAAAAGGAAAACTGTTGTCTTTAAGTAACTAAAAGTCCAGGATGGGTCTTGCTAGCTTCAGACACAGTCAGACCTTTGGGCCCAGTCACATCAGGGTTGTGTCTGTTTCTGTCACTTGGCCATGTTTGCCACATTCCCTTGTGTTATAGGCTGAATTGTGTCTCTCCCAAAATATATGTCAAAGTCTTAACATCTTGTATCTCAGAATGTGACCTTACTTGGAAATAAGGTCGTTGCAGGTATAATTAGTTAAGATAAGGTCATAGTGGAGTAGGGTGTGTCTTTAGTCCAGTGTAACTGGTGTCCTTATAAGAAGAGGAGACACACAAGGAGAAAGATGCCAAGTGAAGATAGCCACATGACCACGAAGCAGAGTTTGCAGTGATGCATCTGGAAAGCCAAGGAACATCAAGAATTGACAGCACACACCAGAAGCTAGAAGAGACAAGGAAGAATTCTCCATGACAGGTTTCAGAAGGAGCATGGCCCTGTCCACACCTTGATTTTGGACTTCTAACCTTTGAACTGTGTGACAAAAAATTTCTGTTGTTTTAAGCCACCCAGTGTGTGGTGCTTTGTTACACAGCTCTAGCTAACTAATACACTTTGCCTTTGTTCTCGGGAGGCTCTCTGTAAAGCCAAAGTCAGCCATGGAATCTGCTTTTCTCATTCTTAGTCCCCACAATCTTAAGTAAGGGACAGCCTACCCTCACAGTGTTCTCTTTGCCCCAGTATGTTTTGTTATCAGTTCTCATGGGACTGCTTGAGTCTAGGAGGATTTGTTGTTGGTCATAGTTAAATGAGATTTGAACCTAAGAAGCAGTGTGGGGAAGACAAAGCGCCATTTGGAAGTCAAGTTCCAGGTTTGTATAACCAGATCAAATGGCTTCCTATCTTGGAGAAATAATTCAAGTCACACAAGTTGACAAGCAACAGGGAAGCCTCCCTGTCCCAGAAAATTCTTAAACCCTCTGGCCTAAATGATGGGCTCCAGCCCTTGCCAAGGGCAAGGTCCTGCCTAGTCAGAACTAGGGTGGGAAAAATCAAATCTTTACTTCCCTTAGTTGTAAACCTGTTAGTTCACTGGGCATTTCATCCAAAATGTGTACCATTTTCTTCCTTGTTACACCGGCATTAAGGCAGATGTACGTCTTAGGTGATAATTTTCTCCTTCAGATCACTGGGATGCAATTTAGTCCCATGGAGAAAAGTGTCAAAAGAATGTTGACTAATTTGTGGCCCTGGGCAAATTTTCCTCATCCATTTTGGTTTGTGGATGGGAAATTCTTATGCCTACACCCTGTTTATCAGTGTCCACACCCACTAGGATGGCTATAATTTTTTAAAAAAGGAAAATAATGAGTGTTGGTGAGTATATGGAGAAGTTGGAACTCGCATACATTGCTGGTGGAAATGTAAAATGGTGCAGCTGTGTTGGAATATAGTTTGGTGATTCTTCAACAAATTAAACGGAATTACCGTATGACCCAGCAATTCCACTCCTAGACTTATACCCAAAAGATCTGAAACGGGGACTCAAACAAATACCTGTACGTGAATGTCCACAGCAGCACCATTCACAACAGTAAAAAGGTGGAAACAGTCCACATCAATGGATGAATGGGTAACTAAAGTGTGGTCTATACACACAATGGAATATCACTCAGCCTCAACAAGGGAGAAGGTAGTGATACATGCTACACTGTGGATGAGCTGTGTGAACACTGTGCAAAGTGACATGACTAAGTGACTGTGGTCACATATTGTATGATTCCATTTATACGAATTATCCAGAATAGGCTAATGTACTGAGAGAGAGTAGATTCGTGGTTGCCAGGGGTTGGGAGGGGGAATCGGGAGTGACAGCTTAATGGGTGTGGGGTTTCCTTTCCAGGTGATGAAGATGTTTTGGAACTAGATAGAGGCAGTGGTGGCACAACATTGTGAATATACTGAATGCCACTGAACTGTACACTTCAAAATGGTTAATGTTATGTAAATTTCATCTCAATTTTTAAAAAGAAGAAAAAAGAAAGAAAGAAACTGCATGTGATTCTACTGCAAGGGTCCAGAACATTAGGAAGGGTGTCTGGATGAAGTAGTAAATATTGTCCTGTGGGAGAATAGATGTGTTCTGACCCCTCTAAGGTTCCTTAGTTCTCCTATGACACCTCCCAGAAGAGACAGTCCAAGTTTCTCAGATACACAAACAGATCCAGAACCTTCTGTGGATGGAAATTGCAGTGTTTGCAGGTCTTAGGCATGGAGCTTCATCCATGGTCTGGGCAGGGCTGACATATTTCAACACTGGGGATGAGGTAGCCTCACCCCACAAATTCTGGGGTCCACAAGTGGCCTCCTGTGGGGTTCCACATTGATGGCAGGGGGTAAGGATATGGTAAGTGGGTACACATACCCATTCTCACTCTGTCTAGTGTGTCTTCCTGTACTACTGAGGCTGGAAAGCAAAATACTGCATTTCCCAGACTCCCTTGCTGCTAGGGTTCTCGATTCAAATTAGACTTGGCCAGTTAGATGCGCTTGTGTGTGACTTGCCAGGTGGAGGAAAGGAGAGTTTATCTTCCTGTTGCTTCGAGCACTGTGCTGGCAAGCACACTCAAGGTGGGAGCAAGACCCTGGTTCCTCCCTGATCCAATCTGTGCCCAAAGAGAGTGCACTTAATGGCCCTGAGATGCCCCATGTTGTCTGTTCCCAGACAAAGTTCGTTTTTACATGCTGACCTGCCTTTCACCACAGCTCTGCTCTTCCATGACCAACCATTCAGTCATGTTTTCTACTCTATCAGCTTCCCCCTGTTTCACAGAGACCTACTTCCTGAAGCTGCCCATCCTCTTGCTCAAATTGTACTGATGTATAGCTGTTGGTCTGGGCAGCTATTTCTCCCAGACTAGCTCCACTGTTTCCTACATTCCAAATTTTTCTCTTTCTTGGTTGATTCTTTCCATTTCTGACATGCTTCCTAACATGGATTTAATGGAAGGTAAAATTTCTGAATTCTTGCATATCTAAAAATATAATTATTTGTCCTCATAACTAGAATAGCTTGGCTGGATATAGAATTCCAGAAGGAAAATTATTTTTTCCTTAGGAAAAAAATTCCACCTAGTAGCATTGAGCACCCCAGCACCAAAATTGTGGTCCCTATATATCATTTCCCTCTAAAGGAATCAGGGCTTTTGGAGAATTGGCTGATTACAGGGTTGGGGTGGGAGATTGTCAAGATAAGCCTGGGACATCTTGTCATACCAGGAAGTAAGGAAGCTATCAAAGATCATTAGTGCTGAGTAAAAAGACATAGGAGCCACCTTCAAAAGGCTCCAGTTAGCTATAGATGGAACAATTTGAACATTAATAAGAACAGTAACTGCAATGGGTTAAAATGATCCTCAAAAAATCAACTCTTTGAAACCTGTGGAGGATGCTAGAGAACCAAGTTTTTGAAAACTGATAAAGAAAAAGTATCAACTCAGAAACAGAGTAGAACAGTGGTTGCCAGAGCTGGGGGTGGGGGAAATGGGGAGGTGTTAGTCAAAGGGTAAAAACTTCCAGTTATAAGTTCTGGGAATCTAATGTACAGCATGGCGAGTACAGTTAACAACACTGTATTGTAGACTTGAAAGTTGCTAAGAGAGTAGATCTTAAATGTTCTCATCACAGGGTTTCCCTGGTGGCGCAGTGGTTGAGAGTCCGCCTGCCGATGCAGGGGATATGGGTTCGTGACCCAGTCCGGGAAGATCCCACATGCCGCGGAGCGGCTCGGCCCGTGAGCCATGGCCGCTGAGCCTGCGCGTCCGGAGCCTGTGCT
>NC_041227.1:77149236-77175594 GCF_002837175.3 Physeter macrocephalus | reverse complement strand
GGGAGGATCCCACATGCCGCGGAGCGGCTGGGCCCGTGAGCCGTGGCCGCTGAGCCTGCGCGTCCGGAGCCTGTGCTCCGCAACGGGAGAGGCCACAACAGAGGGAGGCCCGCATACCACAAAAAATAAATAAATAAATAAAATAAAAAGGTAGTCTGTCTTTGCTTCCTTTGGGCTGGGGAGGTTATGGGGCTTTGAAGATTAAGATGGGCTGAGAGGCTCCCCAACTCAGTAAAGAATTGTCACTAGCTGGAGACCACCCCAAACCGGGTGTCTCTAGGTCTACATGTCACCCATTCAATGATTCATTCATTCAGGCATGTTTATTGTACAGATTGTTTTTACTAAAAAGCACTGCACTGGTCAGTGGGGAGAGATCCAAACAAACTCTGTCCTTGCCTTGTTGGATCACATGATCCTTCTCATGAAGGAGACAGTCATTAAACCAATAACACAGATAATAATGTAACTTGTGATAAGAACTGTGAAAGATAGAGCCCATGCAGTGCTATAAGAGTGTAGAACAGGGACATCTAACATAGATTAGGGGAGCAGAGAAGACATGTCCAAGGAACAGATGTTTAAACAGAAACCTGAAGGATGCTTTGCCATTTAGGACCCTTTCTGCTGCAAGTATAGAAATCCAACTCAAATGAGCTTACATCAAAAAAGGAAAACTGTTGTCTTTAAGTAACTAAAAGTCCAGGATGGGTCTTGCTAGCTTCAGACACAGTCAGACCTTTGGGCCCAGTCACATCAGGGTTGTGTCTGTTTCTGTCACTTGGCCATGTTTGCCACATTCCCTTGTGTTATAGGCTGAATTGTGTCTCTCCCAAAATATATGTCAAAGTCTTAACATCTTGTATCTCAGAATGTGACCTTACTTGGAAATAAGGTCGTTGCAGGTATAATTAGTTAAGATAAGGTCATAGTGGAGTAGGGTGTGTCTTTAGTCCAGTGTAACTGGTGTCCTTATAAGAAGAGGAGACACACAAGGAGAAAGATGCCAAGTGAAGATAGCCACATGACCACGAAGCAGAGTTTGCAGTGATGCATCTGGAAAGCCAAGGAACATCAAGAATTGACAGCACACACCAGAAGCTAGAAGAGACAAGGAAGAATTCTCCATGACAGGTTTCAGAAGGAGCATGGCCCTGTCCACACCTTGATTTTGGACTTCTAACCTTTGAACTGTGTGACAAAAAATTTCTGTTGTTTTAAGCCACCCAGTGTGTGGTGCTTTGTTACACAGCTCTAGCTAACTAATACACTTTGCCTTTGTTCTCGGGAGGCTCTCTGTAAAGCCAAAGTCAGCCATGGAATCTGCTTTTCTCATTCTTAGTCCCCACAATCTTAAGTAAGGGACAGCCTACCCTCACAGTGTTCTCTTTGCCCCAGTATGTTTTGTTATCAGTTCTCATGGGACTGCTTGAGTCTAGGAGGATTTGTTGTTGGTCATAGTTAAATGAGATTTGAACCTAAGAAGCAGTGTGGGGAAGACAAAGCGCCATTTGGAAGTCAAGTTCCAGGTTTGTATAACCAGATCAAATGGCTTCCTATCTTGGAGAAATAATTCAAGTCACACAAGTTGACAAGCAACAGGGAAGCCTCCCTGTCCCAGAAAATTCTTAAACCCTCTGGCCTAAATGATGGGCTCCAGCCCTTGCCAAGGGCAAGGTCCTGCCTAGTCAGAACTAGGGTGGGAAAAATCAAATCTTTACTTCCCTTAGTTGTAAACCTGTTAGTTCACTGGGCATTTCATCCAAAATGTGTACCATTTTCTTCCTTGTTACACCGGCATTAAGGCAGATGTACGTCTTAGGTGATAATTTTCTCCTTCAGATCACTGGGATGCAATTTAGTCCCATGGAGAAAAGTGTCAAAAGAATGTTGACTAATTTGTGGCCCTGGGCAAATTTTCCTCATCCATTTTGGTTTGTGGATGGGAAATTCTTATGCCTACACCCTGTTTATCAGTGTCCACACCCACTAGGATGGCTATAATTTTTTAAAAAAGGAAAATAATGAGTGTTGGTGAGTATATGGAGAAGTTGGAACTCGCATACATTGCTGGTGGAAATGTAAAATGGTGCAGCTGTGTTGGAATATAGTTTGGTGATTCTTCAACAAATTAAACGGAATTACCGTATGACCCAGCAATTCCACTCCTAGACTTATACCCAAAAGATCTGAAACGGGGACTCAAACAAATACCTGTACGTGAATGTCCACAGCAGCACCATTCACAACAGTAAAAAGGTGGAAACAGTCCACATCAATGGATGAATGGGTAACTAAAGTGTGGTCTATACACACAATGGAATATCACTCAGCCTCAACAAGGGAGAAGGTAGTGATACATGCTACACTGTGGATGAGCTGTGTGAACACTGTGCAAAGTGACATGACTAAGTGACTGTGGTCACATATTGTATGATTCCATTTATACGAATTATCCAGAATAGGCTAATGTACTGAGAGAGAGTAGATTCGTGGTTGCCAGGGGTTGGGAGGGGGAATCGGGAGTGACAGCTTAATGGGTGTGGGGTTTCCTTTCCAGGTGATGAAGATGTTTTGGAACTAGATAGAGGCAGTGGTGGCACAACATTGTGAATATACTGAATGCCACTGAACTGTACACTTCAAAATGGTTAATGTTATGTAAATTTCATCTCAATTTTTAAAAAGAAGAAAAAAGAAAGAAAGAAACTGCATGTGATTCTACTGCAAGGGTCCAGAACATTAGGAAGGGTGTCTGGATGAAGTAGTAAATATTGTCCTGTGGGAGAATAGATGTGTTCTGACCCCTCTAAGGTTCCTTAGTTCTCCTATGACACCTCCCAGAAGAGACAGTCCAAGTTTCTCAGATACACAAACAGATCCAGAACCTTCTGTGGATGGAAATTGCAGTGTTTGCAGGTCTTAGGCATGGAGCTTCATCCATGGTCTGGGCAGGGCTGACATATTTCAACACTGGGGATGAGGTAGCCTCACCCCACAAATTCTGGGGTCCACAAGTGGCCTCCTGTGGGGTTCCACATTGATGGCAGGGGGTAAGGATATGGTAAGTGGGTACACATACCCATTCTCACTCTGTCTAGTGTGTCTTCCTGTACTACTGAGGCTGGAAAGCAAAATACTGCATTTCCCAGACTCCCTTGCTGCTAGGGTTCTCGATTCAAATTAGACTTGGCCAGTTAGATGCGCTTGTGTGTGACTTGCCAGGTGGAGGAAAGGAGAGTTTATCTTCCTGTTGCTTCGAGCACTGTGCTGGCAAGCACACTCAAGGTGGGAGCAAGACCCTGGTTCCTCCCTGATCCAATCTGTGCCCAAAGAGAGTGCACTTAATGGCCCTGAGATGCCCCATGTTGTCTGTTCCCAGACAAAGTTCGTTTTTACATGCTGACCTGCCTTTCACCACAGCTCTGCTCTTCCATGACCAACCATTCAGTCATGTTTTCTACTCTATCAGCTTCCCCCTGTTTCACAGAGACCTACTTCCTGAAGCTGCCCATCCTCTTGCTCAAATTGTACTGATGTATAGCTGTTGGTCTGGGCAGCTATTTCTCCCAGACTAGCTCCACTGTTTCCTACATTCCAAATTTTTCTCTTTCTTGGTTGATTCTTTCCATTTCTGACATGCTTCCTAACATGGATTTAATGGAAGGTAAAATTTCTGAATTCTTGCATATCTAAAAATATAATTATTTGTCCTCATAACTAGAATAGCTTGGCTGGATATAGAATTCCAGAAGGAAAATTATTTTTTCCTTAGGAAAAAAATTCCACCTAGTAGCATTGAGCACCCCAGCACCAAAATTGTGGTCCCTATATATCATTTCCCTCTAAAGGAATCAGGGCTTTTGGAGAATTGGCTGATTACAGGGTTGGGGTGGGAGATTGTCAAGATAAGCCTGGGACATCTTGTCATACCAGGAAGTAAGGAAGCTATCAAAGATCATTAGTGCTGAGTAAAAAGACATAGGAGCCACCTTCAAAAGGCTCCAGTTAGCTATAGATGGAACAATTTGAACATTAATAAGAACAGTAACTGCAATGGGTTAAAATGATCCTCAAAAAATCAACTCTTTGAAACCTGTGGAGGATGCTAGAGAACCAAGTTTTTGAAAACTGATAAAGAAAAAGTATCAACTCAGAAACAGAGTAGAACAGTGGTTGCCAGAGCTGGGGGTGGGGGAAATGGGGAGGTGTTAGTCAAAGGGTAAAAACTTCCAGTTATAAGTTCTGGGAATCTAATGTACAGCATGGCGAGTACAGTTAACAACACTGTATTGTAGACTTGAAAGTTGCTAAGAGAGTAGATCTTAAATGTTCTCATCACAGGGTTTCCCTGGTGGCGCAGTGGTTGAGAGTCCGCCTGCCGATGCAGGGGATATGGGTTCGTGACCCAGTCCGGGAAGATCCCACATGCCGCGGAGCGGCTCGGCCCGTGAGCCATGGCCGCTGAGCCTGCGCGTCCGGAGCCTGTGCTCCGCAACGGGAGAGGCCACAACAGCGAGAGGCCCGCGTACCGCAAAAAAAAAAAAAAAAAAAGTTCTCATCACAAAATATAATAGTGGTAATTATGTGAGGTGGCTCATCTGTTAACTAACCTTATTCTGGTAATAATTTTGAAATATGTATGTATATTAAATCATCACACTGTACACCTTAAACTTACACAATGTTATAGGTCAATTATATCTCAATAGAGCTGGAAAAAAATAAAATGCATTAACTTATTTTAAAAAGAAGAAAAAGACTCAAACACTTTTTCCTGTCTTTCCTTCACAAACTGTACCTCAAGGTACGAAATAGTTGACGAGGAAAAGCTTCTATTTTGGGAAGTAAGCAGGTAATACATGAGAAAGAAGTGATAGACTACAGTCATTTTGTAACCCCTAGTGAATTATCATATCTGTGCAATAATCATCAATAGTGCTAATGCCACAACAGGAGAGACATCCAGACACGTATGTGTCTCCTGATGGAAGTACACACCACCATCAATGAAGCAGTCTTGTTGGGGGGGCGACATGAATTTGATTAATTTTCAAAAATGCAGGGTAAAATGTTAATAACACGACACGTCCATACTCAGCAAAGTCCAGACTGTGGGAACCTCTGTAGGACAAAGGACCTAGTCTCCCCAACAAATAAATTCCAGGGGGGAAAAAGTAAGATTTGGGGACCCTAAAGATTAAGAGAGACGTAAGAGATAAATCAACAAATTGCAATGTAAGGACCTTATCTGGATCCTGATTCAAACAAACTGTTAAAACACACATACATATATAAGACAATGAGCAACATCTGAACACCGAATACTCGATGGTATTGAACAACTTTTGTCAGTAATTTTAGGCATTAAAATGGTATTGTGGTTTGTGTTTCTTTAAGAATCCTTACCTTTTAGAGATACACACTCAAATAGTTACAGATGAAATGATAAGATGTCTGGAATTTGCCTCCAAAAAATCAACGCACTGGAAGACAAGGAGGTCAGCAGGAGTTAGGTGAAGCAAACTTGGCCATAAGTCGACAATTCTTGAAGGTAGGAGATGGACACAATGCATTTGGTAGACTAGTCTTTCAAGTTTTGTATATATTTGAAATTTTCCAGAGTAAATCTCAAAAGTACAAAGAAGAGTAGTTTCCATAAGAATGTTGCAGGCTTTGCTCCAGTTATGCTAATGAGGAATCTGATATCAGTTGTATCTCTGTTCTTCTGCAGGTGAACTGATTTTTCCTCTCCAGAAGCTTTTAACATCTTCTCTATATCTGTTGTCCTGGATTTTCATGAGATTACCTCTATTAATGGAATTCCATTCATTCTGCACAGTACTTGGTGGACCTTTTCATTCTGAAGACCTGGGTCCATGACCTCTAGGAAATTATCATCTGTTATTTCTGTTAATTTCTTCAATCACGATTTTCTTTTTTCTTTCCTTCTGGAAAAGTTCGGTGTGGAGACTCTTGAATTCATCCTTTGTGTCATTATTTCTGCCTCTTCCTTCTGCTCTATATTCTGAGAGATAAACTTTAACTTCTAATTTTTCTTTTGGGCCATTATTTTTTTTTTTTTTTTTGTGTGTGTGTGTGTGGTATGCAGGCCTCCCTCTGCTGCGGCCTCTCCCGTTGCGGAGCACAGGCTCCGGACGCGCAGGCTCAGCGGCCATGGCTCACGGGCCCAGCCGCTCCGCGGCATGTGGGATCCTCCCGGACCGGGGCGCGAACCCGGTTCCCCTGCATCGGCAGGCGGACGCGCAACCACTGCGCCACCAGGGAAGCCCTGGGCCATTATTTTTAATTGCCAGGTTTTTTCCTGTACCCTGATGTTCCTTTTTCCTAACATCCAGTTCTTATTTCATACAGGTAATGTCTTCATGAATCTCTGATATACTATTGAGGGGGGGCTTAAACAACAGAAATTAATTTTCTCCCAGTTCTGGATCCTAGAATTCCCAGATCAAGGTCCAGCAGCGTTGGTTTGTGATGAGAGCTGTATGTTCTCCAGAGAAACAGAATCAACAGGATCTACATATGGGAAGAGATCCTTATAAGGAATTGGCTCACATAATTATGGAGGCTGAGAAGCCCCAAGATATTCAGTTGACATGCTGGAGACCCAGGAGAGCTGATGCTATAGTTCCAGTCTGAGTCCAAAGGCAGAACACCAATATCCCAGTTCAAAGGGGGAATTCTCCCTTACTCAGCCTTATTGTTCTATTCAGGCTGCCAACATATTATTATATTTATATATTATATTATATATTTATATATTATATTATATTATTATATTCAGGCTGTGTTGAGTGACACAGCCAACATTTGAACTATTGATTCAGACATTAATCTCATCCAAAAACACTCTCTCCGACCAGCCCAGAATAATGTTTGACCATATATTTGGGCACCCCATGGTTCAGTCAAGTTGACAAGTAAAATTAATTATAAGAGTGATGCTTCTGGCTTGTAAAGGGCCACCTTCTTGCTGTGCCTTCACATGACACAGAGGGGAGAGAGATAGAGACAGAGAGAGAGAGTCAGAGAGAGAAAGACTCTTTGGTGTCTCTTCTTACAAGGATAATAATCTTATGGGACCAGGGCCCCACCCTTATGACCTCATTTAACTTTAATTGCTTCCTTTCTCCAAATACAACCACACTGGGGAGTTAGGACTTCAACATATGGATTTGGGGAGGACACATACATTCAATCCATAATGCTGCCTGACAAGTTATCACAATTTTGCAGCTTAAAACTTACCCATTTATTATCTCAAAGTTCTTTAAGTAAGAAATATAGGTAGGCTCTGCTGGATTCTCCGCTCAGGGCTTCACAATGCCAAAGTCAAGGTGTTGTCCAGGCTGGGCTGTCACCTGGAGGCTCCTGGGAAGAATATGTTTCTGAGCTCATGCAGGCTGCTGACTGAATTCAGATCCCTGCGGGTGTAGGACTGGAGCATCACTTTCTTTCTGACTGTGGCAGAAGAGCTTTCCTCAGCTCCTGGAGAAAAATTCCTGGGCATGTGGCCCCCTCTGTATTCAAGCCAGCAAGCACTGTTGAGCTTCAAATCTCTTTCTTCTTTTTCTGCTACCAGCCAGAGAAAACTCATTGCTTTTAAAGGTCTCGTGTGTTTAGGTCAAGCCCACCCAGTGTTGCAATACAAGGAAATGTCATTACTAGAATGATATCTCTTCCCATTCATAGGTCCCCCCAACCTCAAAAGGAAGGCAACCATACAAGGGTGAAGGTCATTGTGGGTCATTCTTAGAATTCTGCCTTCCACACTCTCACAGAATTAATCCTACCTGTGGATGACAGAATTGGCCCACACCCATGAAATTCCATCCTGCTTGTGATCTTCCTGAAGATACTAATTTATAAATCTTTAAAGTCCTCTTGTTTCCTGAATTTTCTCTGTTTCTTCCTACACCATTTTTTTCCTGTTTATTTTGGTGGTTTGTTTTCATCTAGCAGGATTCCTTCAAATGTCTGGTGGTCCTTGGCTGGCTCTTCTTGGTTGAGTAATAGATCTGCAGGAATATCTCTCTGCATATCTGAGGATTCCTGGAGATACACATATGTTTCACATGTGGCAAGTTTCCCTTTAGGAAGAGCAGGGGGCAAGGAGCAGCCACTCTGATGAGGGTCTCCTAAAAATCCAAATGAAGACGGCTTTATTCTAGGGGGCTAACACTCATATGAGGAATGTTAGATGTGGCCATTAAAAAAATGACCATGGGGCTTCCCTCGTGGCGCAGTGGTTGAGAGTCCACCTGCCAATGCAGGGGACGCAGGTTCGTGCCCAGGTCCGGGAAGATCCCACATGCCACGGAGCGGATGGGCCCATGAGCCATGGCTGCTGAGCCTGCGCGTCCAGAGCCTGTGCTCCGCAACGGGAGAGGCCACAACAGTGGGAGGCCCCGCGTACCGCAAAAAAAAAAAAAAAAAAAAAAAAAAAAAAGACCATGAAATTCTCTGACATTCCTACTACTGAGAATTGGGGTTCTACATCCCTCCCCTTGAAATCGCGTTGACCAATGGAATATGGTAGAAGTGACACAATGTGACTTCTCAGGTGAGGTCCCAAAAGGCCATGCAGCTTCTGCCTTGTGTGTGGAACACGTTGGGATCACTGGTATCCCATCACCCCGAGACTACCACGCCACACAGGGAGGCCCACCTGGGGGCATGCTAGCCCAAGTCCAGGTGTACGATTCCAGCTGCCAAGTCTCCCCGAGCTGAGGTCTCAGACATCACGGAGCAGAGAAAAGCCAGCCCCCACTGTGCCCGTCTGAACTCCTGACACACAGAATCCATGCATATCATCAAATGGTGCTTGTGTTAAACCACTAGGTTTGGGGGTTGTTTTTGACACAGACGCAGTCAACAAAACAACAGACAGGACAGAGCTTCTGACTCCTCTCCTCCACGACTACCCATGCATCTGCAGCACGTGCATTCTGGTTGCACAGCGCCCTGTGACCCTCACACATGTAGAAACCTGGTCTCTGCACAGCCACCTCTGAGGGCACCTTCACAAGGGCACATAAACCCCTGGGATCACACACCACGCCGGCCAGGCTACATGTCCTGGACAGGGCCCCATGCCTCCCTGAGAGCTTGAACCTTCCAAATGCAGAAAGTCACGAAGGTGGGCATCCAATCTCTGTGTAACCTCCACTGTCATTTTGAAAGCTCCCAGACTCCCCTATACTGGTCAGGCCTCGACCTGCTGCAGGCAATGGAAACCCAACTCCAACCAGCTTTAGAGCAAAACGTTATCCCTGTAGGGCTTGGGCAATGGCTCTATCCAAGGACAGGAGGAATAGCATCAGCCTTCTCTCTCTGCAAATCCAAGACAGGCTTTCTCCACATGACAAACGCAGCACCTGTTGGCAACGCAAAGCACATCCCACCAACCTAGTGACCCCCCAGAAAGAGAATTTCTTCACATTGAAGCGACCAATCTAACTGCTTGGTTAGGTCCTTTACTCTCCCCTGGGCCATCATCAGGGGGTCAGCACACCCAGCGTGGGTGGGATAGGTTGACCCCAAGAAAGACTTGTTCCATTAAAGGAGTCCACTATTCTGCTCATCAACTCCAATTCCCAAAAGAACCAAGCACACACCAGAGAACCACACTGCCTGGACTTGGACTTGAATCATGGCAAATCTTGGGCAGGAGACTTCTGTGTCTCAGTTTCCTCAGAGGAAGGAAGAGAGGAAGGAAGAGAGGAAGGAAGAGAGGAAGGAAGAGAGGAAGGAAGAGAGGAAGGAAGAGAGGAAGGAAGAGAGGAAGGAAGAGAGGAAGGAAGAGAGGAAGGAAGAGAGGAAGGAAGAGAGGAAGGAAGAGAGGAAGGAAGAGAGGAAGGAAGAGAGGAAGGAAGAGAGGAAGGAAGAGAGGAAGGAAGAGAGGAAGGAAGAGAGGAAGGAAGAGAGGAAGGAAGAGAGGAAGGAAGAGAGGAAGGAAGAGAGGAAGGAAGAGAGGAAGGAAGAGAGGAAGGAAGAGAGGAAGGAAGAGGAAGGAAGAGAGGAAGAAAGAGAGGAAGGGAGGAAGGAAGAGAGGAAGGAAGAGAGGAAGGGAGGAAGAAAAAAGAAATAGAGCGATGCAAGCCATTCACCTCTCTGTAAAATGAAGAACCGAGACTAAACGGAACGCTGATGCTCCGGGTTGAGGTGGCCACGGACCACTAGCACTCTCTCACTGCGCTGGGAGTATACAGTTCCGGGCTGGAGTTAGCCGTACTCGGTGGCAATTTAGCTATATCCCCCAAGTTAAATATGCATGCCCTTTGACCCAGCAACAGCACTTCTAGGACTTTACCTCATATAAACAGGTACATTAAAAATCTACATAACTGCACGGATATATGTACAAGAATCTAGGTTGAAGCACTGTTTGCAACAGTGAGAAGCTGGAAACAACCAAACAGCCATTTATGGAGAAGTTACATAGATGACGGTATAGTCACAAAATGAAAATACTATGATGGAACAGTTAAAATGAGTGAGGTAGCTCTGTCAGGTAAGAAAGAATGTCACATGGTTAAATGAAAAAAGCAAGTCGTAAGAGAGCACGTAAAGCATGTCCCTAGTTTTACAACATTTCCATGTACATAGAAGAAATGTGCTCCCACACCTCCTGAAGCAACCGTGGTACCTGATGGCTGGATGTAGTGTGACTCTTTAGGAAATGAAAAGTGTGTACTTAACACATTTTTGCACTGTTGGAATGTTTACAACTAGTGTGAATTTTATAATCAGCAAAAAATTAAATAATGAACAAGGATCATAAAGCTTTATTTAATAAATATAACCAAAAATTTCAAAATACTTTATTCCATATGTAGCCAATTAGGAAAAGAAAAAAGTTAGAAGGAAGTGTTTGAAGAGATTACGTGAAAGGGTCAGGAGAAAGGGAGGAGGATGGGGAAATTCAAGCAATAAAGGTTAAGTGGAGACCAGAAGGCGTTCAGGGCCTCATGACTCTCAAAGCACCAGCTTTCATGGGTCACGTCTCACGGGGCACGGGGGGCTTCCCTTCCTCCCTGGCAATGATGGGAGATGCTAGACGGACATCTGTGGAAGGAGTCAGGACTCCAGGAATTTGGAAATCCTCTCAAAACCAGGAAGCCTGTCTGCTTTTTCTCTATGACCATCAGAATGGCCGTATTTCCCCTCTAAAATAAAGTATCTGGCTGGATAACTGTACGCTCTATCAGGGAATAACTTAAGTTTTCTGAATAGACTCTAAGATCCTCAAGGCCACACCCATTTTAAACTAGGTCTTAATGCCCATCTGCCACTGAAATACTGGCTTCTGTTCTGATGCCTCCAAATCACACTTGAAAAGCAAATTTACTTCATACTTCATATTTTTCAAACCTAGGGGGAAAGGATGGGAGGGTCAGATCTGGTCGTGGGGACACCAGGTGGTGAGAAGTCAATAAATCAGTTCAAAGGAAGGTGTCTGGGGCCCCGGGGGGCGGGGTGTGTGTGTCTGTGTGTGTGTGTGCGCGTGCTCTGCCCTGGCACAGAGCAGGTGAGCCTGGGGCCCCGGGGGGCGGGGTGTGTGTGTGTGTCTGTGTCTGTGTCTGTGTGTGCGTGTGCGCGCGCGCGCGCGCGCGCTCTGCCCTGGCACAGAGCAGGTGAGCCTGGATAAACCCACGTGGCTTTGGGGCCTCAGAACAGGGGTCTGGACCACCAGGAAGGGGACCTGGCTGAAACAATCCTTCACACGTCAATGTCCCGATATAGGTGTGTGTGCACATTACAAGAAGCAGGTGGCAGTGTGCGGGCCCACTGGGGACTCCCGGGAAGACACAGTGGACACAGGTGGCAGGGGCCAAAGCTCTCTTGGGCTGACTCCTCACAGGCCAATTCTAGTTTCTAAGAAGAGAAACTTCTAAAGATCGTTTGCAGGAACAAGGTGGGCCTGACGCCTTGCAGGGCCTCCCCGAGGGCCCCAAGGAGCGGCAACAACACGGAATCCAGTCACAAAGCTCGTTTGTCCACTCTTTATTAAAGCTAGGTCCTCCTGCTGACAGCTGCGGGGCGGGGCGGCTTGGGCTCAGGAGGGGCACCGAAGGCGGGTACTCAGGGCTGTGCCAGGCAGGACGGGCGCAGACGGGCCCTCGGTCCCACGGGGCTGGCGCACCTTGCCCTGGACCCTCCCTGAGGCGCCTTCTCGCAGCAGGGAGAGAGAGCCCAGGGACAGGCGGCACCGCCCAGCGCTGCCGGCGCCTCTGCGGGAACCCCTGTCCTCCTCAGCACCCCGCCCACCCCCGCCCTCACCCAGCCAGGCCCATTCTTACCACCACCGTCCAGGCCCCCTTCCCGCCCGCCCCAGCCTCTAAGCGCCCGGCTGCTGGCTCTCAGGCCCCAGGGCCATGTCTACGCTAAAACAGAAGGAACTAGGTCTAAAAGGGAATGCGGCTGCTTCAGAATTTCAGTTTTCTGGCCCCATTCACACTGGCCCAAAAAGCGTTAAAGGGAGCGGAAGTCTTGCAGGTGACCCGGTGGCTCGAAAGAGCCCAGCCTGGAAGGTGCAGCGCCGGCCGGCTGCGGGCCTTACATAGCTGGACACTTGGCCAGTCACTGAGCCACGGGCTCAGGTCCGAACCCCCAGAGGTGTACCACCGCCGTGCAGACAGCCCAGCCCACGGAGCCTCCAGTCCCTGCCCGCTCTGTGAGATGGGACCCTAACCAGAATCACCACTCGCTTCTAGTGTAGGAATGGCAGCAGCAGAGTTAAAGGGACCCGAGGAGGTCATAAGGCCCTAAAGCTGGGAGGTAAGAAACAACCCTACTGCCAACCTGTCACTTTACGCTTGTCTCTTAAATCTAAATGAGCGGCGGGCTCACAAGAGCAGGGCCCCGTGTGTCCACCCACTCAGGGAGAGGTGGCAGCCAGGGAGCCGAAGGCCGGGGCCCCTGGCTGCTGGGCTGCCCGAGGATCTCCGAGTACGCCGCCTCCAGAGGTCCCAGGCGCGAGTACCAAAGGACTCAGAGGGGAGGCTGAAACTAACACCCACACGGCCGGGCTGCTCTCGGTGCTCAAGTGGGGTGAAGACAGCGAGCGACTCTGGGGAATAAGGCTTCAAACTCCCTGGGGACCCTGCGAACACCTGCAACCCATCTGCCTGGGGCCACAACTTGGTTTCCGGCTTTCTCTCCTCCTCCCAGATTGTTCGGGCCATACAAACCATGGAAGTAAATATCCACAGTCGACACCATAAAAGCTTTCCCAGGAGCATCTCCACTTCGCCCCCCACCCCGGATTAGGGAGGAACGCCGTCCTTTGAAAACCCACGAGGCTTCCCCTCGCCACGCGCGCAGTCCTCAAAACTTTCTGGACATACTCGAAAGACCAGAAGGTCCCTGAAGTCTCCCGCTGAGGAACTGGAAGAAGTCATCAGCCAAAGCCACGGGAGTCGCCATATGCTCTGCCCTTGACCACCCCACCCTCCCTTGATGCAAGGGCTTCCCCTCCCTCGCTGTAAAACCCAGTTACTAACTCACAAGCCACCGTCCCCCGGGCCACCCATATCGGAATCCAAGTAAAATAAATAACACTTCGCCTGCCATCCCTACCGCTTGGCCTCACCGCATCGATCCAGTGATGTCGCAGTCTCTTGTCGGGGTGGCCGCCCCCTGTCCCCATCTGCTCCGAGCGCAGCTCTCCTCTCCCCCTGCGCCCCCCGTACGGCCATCTGAGCTCGGCGGCCGGTTCTCTGGGGCCGGGCAGGAGGGAAGCCCGAGGCCGGGGGGCGGTGCACCGGGGCTGAGGGGAAGGCACCGCGCCAGGACTGGGACCCTCAGCCCCCTGAGGCCAGAAGAGCAAGGGGCCGGCGCGCAGCGGCCGGCGCTCGAGCCGCAAGGTGCCGGTGGCCTAGCGGGCTGCGCCTCCGTCGGCCTGGGGCCCTCACATGATGCTCTCCTCGTAGGCGCCCGAGGGCCCCGCGAACGCGGCCGTCGGCTCGGAGCCGAAGCTCGTTCCGCCTGCGAACTCCAGCAGGGTGCTGCCGCGCTCCCCGGGCCCGGTCCCCGCGCCCGCGCTCGGCGGCCCCTTAGCGGGTGCCTCGGCCTTGGGCGCGGGGGCGGCCGGCATCTGGCCGGGCGCGCCCGCCGTGCCGCGGTGCGTCTTCATGTGGGTGAGCAGGTGCGAGCTCTGCGAGAAGCGGCGGCCGCAGTTGGCGCAGGCGTAGGGCCGCTCGCCCGTGTGCGTGCGCTGGTGTGTCACGAGCACCGAGCGCTGCGAAAACCGCTTGCCGCACTCGGGGCACGGGAAGGGCCGTTCGCCCGTGTGGCCGCGCCGGTGCTTGGCCAGGTTGGAGCGCTGCGCGAAGCCGCGGCCGCAATCGGTGCAGCGGAAGGGCTTCTCGCCCGTGTGCGTGCGCCGGTGCCGCTTGAAGTCCGAACTGTGGCCAAAGCCCTTGCCGCAGTCGGGGCAGCGGTGCGGCTTCTCCTCGGCGTGCGCCCACTGGTGTCGCGTCAGCGCCGCGCTCTGCCCGAAGCGGCGGCCGCATTCGCCGCACGCGTAGGGCCGCTCGCCCGTGTGCGCGCGCCCGTGCGCCGTCAGGTGCGCGCGCCGGCTGAAGCCCGCGCCGCACACGCCGCACACAAAGGGCTTCTCGCCCGTGTGGCCGCGCACGTGCGCCGCCAGGTGCGAGCCGCGGGCGAAGCGCGCACCGCACTCGGGGCACGGGAAGGGCCGCTCGCCCGTGTGCGTGCGGCGGTGGCGCGCCAGGTGCGAGCCGTACACGAAGCTCTTGCCGCAGTCGGCGCAGCGGTGCGGCCGCTCGCCCGCGTGGTAGCGCTGGTGCTTGGCCAGCGCCGCGCGGCGCCCGAACGTCTTGCCGCAGTCGGAACATATCCACGGGCTCTCCTCCTCGGCCAGCGCGGCAGGCGCAGGCTCCGCCAAAAGCCCCCCGACTGCAGGCCCGAACGCACGCAGGCCGCCGCCGCCCCCAGGCCCAGCACCGCCGCCGAAAGGGTCGCAGGCCAGCCCCGCGCCCTCTACCAGGGAGAGCCGGCCCCCCAAGGGTCCGGGCACGGGGCGCCCGTCGGTCGACAGCCGCTCCGCGAAGTCCGGGAGGCCCAGGATCGGAAAGCCATCCGGGTGGAGCCAAGACTTGGGGTGCATGGGAAAGTGGAAGCCGAGCGGGTGCGAGGAAGGGCCTTCGCCCTCCCCCAGGCCGTTGCCCAGCCCCAGAAACCGCCTGTCCGGCTCGGGGTCGTCCTTTCTCCCGGGGGTGGGCGCCTCCATCGCCGCCTCTCTCGCCTCGGCCTCTCCCTCGGCCTCTCCGTCCGCTTCGTCAACTTCAGGCCCCTCGGGCCCGGCTTCAGCCTCCTCGGGCCCCGCCGAGGGCACTGTCTCACAGGGCTCGCGCCGAGGGCCGTCGCCGCCGGGCTCCACGCAGCCACCGCCCCGTCGATGGCGCTGGAAGTCGGCGCGGAGGCGGAAGGCCTGGCCGCAGTCGGGGCAGCAGTGAGGCCGGTCGGCCGTGTGCACGGCCTGGTGCCGCGCGAGCGCCGAGCTCTGGCTGAAGCTGCGGCCGCAGTGCGGGCAGGGGTAGGGCCGCTCGCCGGTGTGCGTGCGCTGGTGCGTGACCAGGTAGGAGCGGCGCCCGAAGCCCGCGCCGCAGAAGGCGCAGCGGTAGGGCCGCTCGCCCGTGTGGATGCGCCGGTGCGTGACCAGGTGCGACTTGTACACGAAGCGCTTGCCGCAGTCCGGACACGGGAAGGGCTTCTCGCCAGTGTGGGTGCGCTGATGGATGGCCAGGTGCGAGCGGTACACGAAGCCCTTGCCGCACTCATCGCAGCCGAAGGGCTTGACGGCCGCGTGGTAACGCTGGTGCTTGGCCAGCCGGGACCGGTGCGGGAACACTTTACCGCACACGTCACACGTCGTCTCCGGCCGCCCGGCTGGAGCGGCCACCGCGGCCGGGAACGCCCAGGGCGCCAGCAGGCTCGCGCCCGGCTCCCGGCCCTGCAGAAAGGGCTTCGCCTCGGACCCCTCGGCCAGGACCCCGAGGCCGCTGGGGTCAAGACCCCACCCCTCTGGAGTCCGCGCCGAATCCGAGTCGTCGGGGCCCCAGGTCCCAGGCACGTCCCCCACGCCGTAGGCCGCGGACCACAGCCCTGGGGGCTCGTTCTCCTCCTCGGCCACCTCTGCCAGGAAGTCCTCGTCGTCGTCCTCCTCGTGGTCCTCTATGTCGTCGGTCCAGAACCAGGCCCCTGAAGGCGACAAGGGAAGTCCAGGAGAGAGAGGTGAGACGAGGCCGTGACAGAAGCCCCTTACAGACTCCTGCTCCTGTAAGGAGTGATTTCTGCGGGACCCCAGGCTCTTGCAGCACGGAGCCCAGGGTCAGGGTGCCTCTGTTCCACGGGAGTGAGAGGTGGTGCACGCCTTCTCCCTGAGTTAGGAGGAACTGTGCAGACAGGAGAAATGCACACGCGGGTGTCCCTCCTAGGAAGGCTGGGGTTCCCTCACCTCGTGGACTCTCCTCAAATGGCCTCAACTAATCCCTTTTCCAGACCTCCAGCTCCCTTCAGGGCTTGCCACCCTGCTGAGAATAGGGACACCTACGAATTGGGTGACCTTGCCTGTGGATTCCTGTGAGACCAGGGGTCAAGCCCAAAACAGGGGTCCAGGGCCCAGAAAAATAGACGGAGACGCCAGGTCTGTTTTCCCCAAAGCCCCTTGTCTCCTGGAGAACTCCACCCCCCCGCCCCCGGCCTGCTTGGCCCAAGGCAGCCAAGACTCCAGCACCAGCACGGCCACTGAGGACCTGCCTTTGTAACACCTAAGCTTTGCTTAGCATCCCTCCTCTGGATCTCTCCACCAGTCTCAGGCTGGCCGGCATCCAGGGCTCTCCCTCCCACCCCCAGAGCACAGCCAGAAAAGGCTGCCCTGGGCCAAGGAGACCTAGAGGGGCCTGTAGGCCCCAGCTCTCTGCACTCACCCTAAAAGGCTCCAGCAACTGTGCAGGCACAGCCCAGCCTCCCCGCTAAGCCTCTCTGAAACTTGGCTTTCTGAGTGGCTGTGCGCTTGGGAAACGGTCCCAAATTGACTAAGACTGGGTGAACTGCAAACATCTTCCCATCACAGAAGGCTAAGGACCCGCCTTGGGGTCCTGCAATCCATCCCTCCTCCACCAAGCAGCGCCCTGACCTCTCCCTTCAGTGCAGCGTAAGAATAGGGATTTGGTGTGTGAAACAGAGTGAAGTGCCTGCCATCGTGATACACCCAGGAGGGAACTAGTATCGGGCTGGCCAAAAAGTTCATTCGTGTTTGTCCGTAAGATGTTATGGAAAAACCTGAACGAACTTTTTGGCCAAGCTGATATTTACAAAGCAGGCACTAAGTCACACAACAAACAGGAAAAAAGGCCTAGTCCATGGCAGCCCAGGTGTTCCGGAGAAACTGCGTGCCAACTTCCTCGGGTACACCTTGCCCCGTGTGTGTCTACCGTGGCCGCATACACTGTACTCCACCTCACGATCCCAGCACCTGGAAGGTTCAAGCTCCCACACAGAGGCAGGAATCCCCTTTCCCAGCACTCCCGGGTCCCCTGCCGAGGCTGTGGCCGGTGTCAGCCATCACCTGACTGGGTGGGCCTTCATCGCTGAGTCCTGTCCCCAAGGAAGGGCCGGAGCCCAGGAGGGATGCCCGTCCTGACTCGGCCCTGGTCCTGTGTTCTATATGGCATCCCAAACATATGGTGATAAATCACATGGGAAAACACAGCACAGTGCTGAGTGACGTAAAGCCAGACACAGAACTGCACGGACATGATTTCTGCTCTGAAGAAAACGCGTATAAAGGGATACCAAAACGGGTTATTTTACTTCTTCACACTTTGCAATACTTTCTAAGTTTTCTGTAGTTAGTAATAATATACTATTATAGTAAAAATAAGCTTTAAATAAAGGACAGTGGTTTCCTGTTACTAAGCCGAGTTCATCTCCAACTGCCACCCACAGTGAGCGAGGGATGAGAAGTGGCTGAACAGCGCGGAAAAGGCCCCGCTCCTCACTCTGAAGCCTGGAGCACCCCTGAGGGGAGCTGGTGCAGGGACAGGCAGTTTGGGCCCACGGTCAGATTAGCTGGAAATTCTTCCAGTGAGTCTCAGAAAGGCTTTTCCCTAAGACTCTGGTGAGTGCCTGGAGTAGTTTTAATTGAAGAGTCCCTAAGGCAGGGGGATTCAAGCTGGGGAACAAGTACAATGTCTTCGTGGGATGAATGTACCCCAGGACCCAGCCAAGGGTCAGTGGCACTTGATGGATAGAAGTGGACACCCAGGCCAAATGAGGGCCCGCCAGCTGGCAGCCTCAGCTACTGAGAGCCGGGGGACAGGCTAGGTCCCAACGACTCATCCACAACACCTCTTCCTTGGGGTCTGAGAGTAGCAAAGCCCCCCACTTGGGGAGGTGATCCTGTGCCCTGCCCCCACCCCAAACATCAAACAATGCTGAGCTCTGCAGAGGGGGCTGATCCTAGGAGGGGACCTGACCTCATCACTGGCTCTGGAGCTGGCATGGCCACTTGTCCAAAAATGAGAAAATATTAAACATAAGGCAAGTTGGTAGAGGCCACCACTGACACTGAGTAAAGGACAAGAAGGGCATCCAGGTCCCTGGCAGTCAGAGCTGGCTGCACCCCGAGACAAGATCTCTGGAAAGTAGCAGGGCCACCAGAGAGGACTCAGGGGGACAGCAGCCTGCCTCCAGGCCAGGCTCTGTTCTCATCTTCTGCCACCAAAGTGGCCCAGGATCTGGAGGTCTGGGCCCCCGGGCGGGGGTGTCCACTGTCGGGGTTACCCCCGGCTGTAGTGGAGACAGGGTTCCCAGGGGGTTTGCTAGCGCCCCGGATGCAAGCCTATTTTGGATCCAAGTGAGGACCCGTCAGGTCTCCTCGTGAGACCGGGGCCGAGGCAGAGGAGATGCTCTGACAAGGGGGTCGGGGGGGAGGGCCCTTCCCAACAGTGGCCCAGAAGGTCAAACACAGCTGCCTCTTCCAGAACCCACAGGGGGAGAGCGGACAAGTGGACCCTGGGGAGGGGAAGCTGGCATTTCATCTCCCTGAGACGTCCGCTCCTAAGGACTCTGACACTGGATGAGGATTAGCTGGGCCAGGGCCCGCGCTCCGAGCCTGATGACACTCGCGGGGGCCCACCAGCGGCCCTGTGAGCAGACCCCCAAGGCGCCCCCGGTAAGTGCTTATTCAGGCACGAATAAACGGCCTCGGGGAGGAGGAGGCCCCGCAGCCACCTGCCTGGCGCACCTGCTCCCTGAGCTGCTGGGAGGTGGCCCGACCCCCGCTCTGCCCCGAGAACCGAGCCAAGGGTCTCTATGACTCCTACGCCGAGCACCGTCTGCCCCCGTCCTGTCCTGTCCCCGAGACCTGACCCCGGGCCTGGCCTCACGGTGAGTCAGCCGCAGGTCTGTTCTGACTAACCCCTCCCCGAGGAACCCAGCCACGGCACAGGGCCCAGAAGGCAGTCGTGTGCGTGAAGTCGGCGACTGCTCCGGACCCTCCGGCCAGACCGAGACTCAGGGTGGGCTTGGGGAGAGCCCCGCCCCCAGGGACAAAGGCAGGACATGGACAAGGGGGTGGCCAAAGCTGCAGGCGGGCTTCTTCCTCCCCGTCCGGCTGCCATCAGTAGCCCCTCCTCCCCTCTGAGCAGGAATCCGGTCACCCGGGAGGTGGTGGCTCCCGGCAGGGCTGGGTTTCTGCGATGGATCTGTCCTCCCCGCTGCAGGGTCCTCAGGCTGACACATCTTCCAGGAGGGGGTCCTCCCCTGAGCTCCTCTCCAGAACCACGGATCGTGCTCACCAAGCGTCAGATTCTCTCATTTTGGTGTGCTTTCACCTGACTGCTTTCAAACTCTCCCTCCCTCCTTTCCTGCGTAATGCTTAGGCCGGTTCGATTCTGCCTATCATACTTCTCTTCTGTCTTTCTCTTTCACACGAGGGGCAGGAACAGCAGTCAAGGAGGGGGATCATCCGTCCAGCACTGTGGAGACGGCACAGGTGTGAACAAAACACAGTAAGCTCTTACAGAGTCTGCTGGAGGAAGCGAGGAAGCGGGCACCTGGGCAGGACCACCCCAGGCCTCGCTGAGGGCCGCGGACGCAGGGAACGTCCTGAAGCGACGTGGGGGGTCCTGACGTCAGGGCGGTCAGAGGGCACACACGACTCAAGTGGGACCTACACACCGAGCCAGCCACACGAAGCTCACTCCAGGCGGAGAAGACAGCGGGCACAAAGCCCCGGGGCAGCTGAGAGCTTGAAGAGAAAGGCTGTCGGTGGAGCTGAGCCTGAAGAGCTCCGGGCGTGTGAGGGGTGCAGGCCCCCAGGCCGCAGAGAATCCCAGATACTGTGCCGAGTGCCCGGGGAAGTCTGGGGTGGGGGGCAGCCAGCAGCTCAGGGACACCTGCGGCCACACGCCTGACCACCTCATGCCTGGGCCAGGGGTGGGGTGAGGAAGGCAGAGGGGCAAGGACCACGTGGGCCCCAGCTGGGCCCACCACGTGCCAGGAACGCTGCAGGAGGGGCCCGGGGTAGGAGGCGTGGTGCCGCTTCAGGTTTAGCTCACTCTGAGATGCCCTCAGACACCCAAGTGGAGACGTCAAGCAGGCGGTGGGACAGACAAGGTCAGAGCTGGAGAGAGAGGCTGAGAGTGGGCGGGTTAGGACAAGCAGCACCTAAGGCCCTAGCTGGGGTCACCTGGAGAGGGGAGAGGAGAGGACACAGAGCTGCCCCGGGGCTTGCAGACATGCAGCGGCCGGTGGGGAAGCAGCCAGAGGCAGCAGAGAGACCAGGGGCACGTGGGGTCCATCCTGCAGAGCAGAAACGCTAATGCGACGAGGAAATAAGGCCAGAGCACCAGGCCCAGGTGACGAGGGCATCCTCAGCCGCAGGAAATAGGGTTCAGCCACGGGCAGGGATCTTCCAGGCGACCACACCGGGCGTTTGTAAGGAATGGGGGAGCGTACTCTCTCAGCCGGGTGAGGAGAGAGGTGGCAGGTAATGGGTGAGGACCAGGGAGCGGGAGGTGGTGGTCGAGGGGAGCCAGAGCCAAGGAGGCTTTAATTCAGCACTCAGAGGCGCCGGGGCACCTGAGTGGGCACGTTTGGCCAGAGTCCAAACCTTATGTGTGGCCCAACTTGTTAAGAAGCACGAGAGATGAATATGCTCGTGTTCTGCAAGACTATGATCTAGAAATACAAAAACTCTGCCAGGCTCGAAGCACCGGCTGTCCTGCCCAGACCCAGCAACTCGCAACTTTCAACTGGCTCAGCTGCACAGAGATGAGCGCAGGGAGAAGAGGGGAGGAAGGCACTTGGCACACAGGCTACAGCGACAGCTCAGAGGGGAGACCTCAGATGCATTCGCTCTGCCCGAGCTGACCCCAGCCTTCGCTACCACAGCCCCTCCCAGGAGACAGGTGACACGTGGAAGACTGTGTCTGCACCCTGCACCCACCTCAGCTCCACAGGGGAAGCCGGAGGTGCTGGCCCCGCGAGCCCGCCCCTTCGGCGAGCCGCCAGTCCCCAGCTAGGTTCACAGAGCACGTTGTGGGGACCACCCAGGCTCGAGCCTGCAAAAGGATCCACCCCGGGCCCCTCCAAGAAGCATGGAGAACAGGGGCACGTCCAGACCACGTCTGGAGAGACTGGCCAGTGGAGGCCTACAGCCCCTTCCTCTCCAGGTGGCTTTTCAGATCTGTGCCCAGAAACAGGGCACACCTCCCATTAGACCCTCCGAGAAACATCACCTACATCCCAGTCTCAGCCTGCGGGCAGCAACAACGTTTTTTCCAGCCAGAGCCCTCCTGATTCTGAAGGCCGGGAGACATTCCAAGAGGGTCCCAGAGAATGTGGAGACCTAGGGCAGGAAGGCCACCCCGAAACACAGTGGAAAGTAAGGCCCGAGGCCTGAACCCATTGTGGGCAAGTGACTTAATCACTACTTTAAAAGTCAGTTTCCTTGACTGTAAAGTGAGACCAATAATCCCTGCGCTGCTCCTTCACAGCGCTGTTACAAGGGCAGAGAGCACACAGGGAAATACTCTGAAGAGTACACGTGTAGGCACAGCACTGCCTATGTTCTTCTGTATTTTATTTTAAAACCTCTACAAGCCGCTCCCAGTCTATCCAAGCACGTGAGTGGCACGAGACATCCAGAGCCCCGCACTAGGCTGGCATCACCCGAGACCAAAGCCAAACACACACACCGTGCAAGGGCCTCCGCTGAAGCTCTGACACACGGGGAACAGCTCACAAACCTCCACGGAGCACCTCCACAGAACCAGTGGTCCGACGGCCTCGGGTGGGAAACTGGGAGTTTTGTTCAAACTCTTTATCCTCCAGATGAATAAAAATGAGGCCCAGAAAGCTGGAGGAACAGGGCCAGAGCCAGGTCCGAGGTCTCAGAGAGATCCGACACCCTGGACGCTTCCTGTATGTCTCTCTCCAAAATCTCCTCTCTGGAAGGTCCAGGGCTGCCAGCCCAGGCCCTGACCCTGGGCCGCCCAGGGAGAGGAGATGGCCAAACGGGCGGGGAAGCCGTTCAATCCTGGGAGCCGGGAGCCCAGCTCCAGCACTTCAGGTCAACGGTCTGCTGCTCACCGGGCCCCTCTGAGCCGGTAACTTGACAACTGACCCTCACACACACAAAAACAATCAGAGGCTCAAGGCAGGGACAGGGCATCATTGTTAAAGATTCGTAACAGGAGCCTCCAGGTTCTCTAAAGACTCCCCAGCCTTTGGGCCTCTGCAGACCAGAACCAAGAGGAGCCAACCCACAAAGGCAGAGGTGAGCCCCCGGTGCCGCTGTGTCCCCACAGAGGCCCCCCAAGAGCGCAGAGCAGCGGCACCAGGGCCGCGCGCTGGGGCCGCAGTGCAGAGCGAAGGCAGAGGCCGACGTCTGGCGAAACCCACGAGACTCTGTGTCACGCTCACCTGTGTAGACGCCGGTGACGATGTCTCCCTCCTCGGGACGGGGGCCATCCGGGACCCAAGGCTCCTCTCCTTGCTCCAGCCGGAAGATCAGATCCGGCTTGGGGATTGGGTATCCTGCCCCGGAAAAAACAGGCAGCAGCTGCAGGGCTGCGCCTGCAGGCCCTGCCCTCACCCACACAGCACTGCCACCACTGGGTCCTCTCCGGCCTTTCCAGGACCAGCCTTCCCGCCTCCCCGCCTGCGCTGGGAAATCCCACACTCCCTTCTCTCTGGAGCGCTGCCCTGACCCCCACCTCCCCTGTCCAGCCCGCTCCACACACTGCCATCTTCAGGGTGCCCGCCCTTCTCCTCCATCACCTGACTCCTCACCCCTTGAGGCCTCTGAGGAGTGTACAGCACAGAGACCAGAGCGGCACTGCAGCTCCCCAGAACGTGTCCACCTGGGTCATGGCGCTGCTGGGCCATAGCGGGCCCCCCCGCCAAGACACTCCCCGGCCCAGAAGCCAGGCTGGTCCCTAGGGCTTCCCTGGGAGGCAGGCTGGCTCCAGCACCTCCTTCTCCAAAACCCTGGGGCTCCAGAAACCACGCTCTCAGACAGCTAAGCCCCTGGCAGCCATCGCGCCAGGATGCCTCTTGGGGACGAAAGGCTCTGCTCACCCAAGGACACCAGGATCCCATAGTTCTCCTGCATGACTTCCTTGTAGAGCTCCCGCTGGTCCGCATCCAGCCTTTCCCACTCCTCCAGGGAGAAATACACAGCCACATCTTCAAAGGTCACCAGCCCCTGGAAAACAAAGAACCCCGGCCGCTGCCCTACACTGCCCCGGCGAGCGGCAGGGGCGCCCCACGAGGAGAGGACAGGAGCGTCCCACGAGGAGAGGACAGGAGCTCACTTCAGCGGACACTGAGCTGACCCTGCAACGTGGAGGCCACGGGGACACAGCCCAGCAGCCGCAAGTCTACAAACAGCCGACGGAACGAGGGGCTCGCAGGCCTGTCACAGCCCTGGGAGGCAAGAACCCCATTCCCACCCAGAGATTAGGGGCTCAGGCTCAGAGAGGGAGAGCGCTCAGCTCCGACGGGGCAGAGGCCGGACTCACACTGAAGTCCAGAGACAGTGAAGCCCAAGACCCCATGTATGCGCTGCACGGGCACCTCGCCCCCTCCCACTTCACTGTCTGCCTCAAGCCAGAGGTCACATCGGTGGCGCGAGGGCCCGTGCCTTGCAGGACAAGTGGCACCAACTAAACTGAGTGTGGGCACTGGCGCCCAATCTAACGGGGCTCAATCGGAAACCAGAGCCTGGACAGGTGGCAGGCACTCCAGGAAAGGGCACAGCTTGACCCTGGGGGAGAGCCAGGGCTGACGGAACTGTGCAGGCTGCAGGCGAGCTGGTGGTGGGCAACGTGATCAGGACACTCCAATGGCCGGGGAAGGGCCGGGCCCCAGGAGAGCGGAACCGTGTCCCACGGGTTTGGGGCCGGAGACTCCCCGCTGCTTCCTGCGGCCCCGTCCTGGCCCACAGCCTGGGCTCGGCCTGAGGACCACAGTGCCACTGCCCTGCCAACAGGGGTCTCCAGGACAGCGGGTGCCAATCCCCCTGGGGAACCCAGACTGGGTAACTGAGCCCCAAATAAAGGGGCGGCTCACCTGAGACCCAGATGTCAGGAAATCGTCCTCATCCTCTTCCTCCTCTTCTTCGTCCTCGTCCTCGTCCTCGTCCTGCTCCAGGTCCTCATCCCTCGACATGGCTGGAGCCCGGGGGGCCTGCAGGGCTGAGGGGAGAGACCTCTTGGGGGCCAGCCTTTAGCATCAGGCCTCACTGCCCTGGCCGACGTCCGTCCATCCAGCTGCCAGGGTCAGCAGCTCCTGGCCACTCCCCCTTTTCAAAACCTGGGCCCTGGGCTTCCCTGGTGGCGCAGTGGTTAAGAATCCGCCTGCCAATGCAGGGGACACAGGTTCAAGCCCTGGTCCGGGAAGCTCCCACATGCCACAGAGCAACTAAGCCCGTGCGCCACAAATACCGAGCCTGCGCTCTAGAGCCCGCGAGCCACAACTACTGAGCCTGTGTGCCCCAACTACTGAAGCTCACATGCCTAGAGCCCGTGCTATGCAACAAGAAAAGCCACAGCAATGAGAAGCCTGTGCACCACGACAAAGAGCAGCCCCTGCTTGCCACAACTAGAGAAAGCCTGTGCACAGCAACGAAGACCCAACGCAGCCAAAAATAAAAATAAATCAATGAAATAAATTTTTTTTTTTTTTTTTTTTTTTTTTTTTTGCGGTACGCGGACCTCTCACTGCTGTGGCCTCTCCCGTTGCGGAGCACAGGGTCCAGACGCGCAGGCCCAGCGGCCATGGCTCACGGGCCCAGCCACTCCGCGGCATGTGGGATCTTCCCAGACCGGGGCACGAACCCGTGTCCCCTGCATCGGCAGGCGGACTCTCAACCACTGCGCCACCAGGGAAGCCCTAAATAAATAAATTTTTTTAAAGAAGAAAACACCCTGGGCCCTGCCACTCCAGCTGCACCCCGTCGGGTCAAAGAGCTCTTCCAGGCCTGCCCACCCAAGCCACCCCTAACTTCCTCCCCGAAGACGAGCTCCTTTTTCTTACCCTTTTCCTGAAGACCTGGGGACTCGGCATCCCCACCGCAGCTAAGGCGTTCCCGGGTCCCCGACGCCGGACTCTGCTCTTCTGCCACCACCGCCTCCGCATCGGCGTCCTCCGCCTCCGCCTCCACCTGCTGCCCCGGCCCTGCCTGCACCCCGTCCGCCTCCAGCTCCTCTGCCACCTCTCCCACGGCCTCGTCCTCCTCGGCCTCCACCACCATCACCTCCTCCTTCGCCAGCTCCCCCTCCTCTTCCCCCTTTTCTTCCTCCTCTTCTTCCTCCTGATCAGGATCACATTCCGACCCGTCCTCCGCCCTCTCCCGCTGGGCAGCTGGGGAGTCTGGAGTCGTGTGAAGGGCCGCCATCGTCTCTGGAAGGGAGCCTCAGCTCGGCCTGCAACACAGACAGGCGACGGTGACCAGCCGCCCGGCACGCAGCCCTCTGACGGAGGTGGGGTTGGTTTGCCCCGCGATACAGTAACAGCACCGGAGCTGAGGCACGACTGGAGCTCTTTCCACGATCTCATGTGGCACAACCTAGATTCTGTAACAGAAAAGCTGCCAAAGAGCCCCTCACCGTGAGCCCCGTTACGCGGCCTCAGCTCTTTCTTGCAGGCAACGACAGGCCTGGTGTGAACTGCCATGCTTTCTTGGAGTAAGCCAGGGATTAATCCCAGGTTTTTATCCTCAAGAACATGGAAGCATCAAGTCCGGGCAACACGCCCGAGGGTGGCCCAGCCTGCGTTTAGCTGAAACGGGTGCACACA
>NC_041227.1:77131996-77148736 GCF_002837175.3 Physeter macrocephalus | reverse complement strand
CTGTCACTTGCAACATTAAGAGGGTTGACTAACACACTCATCAACAGATCGTTATAGATGTTCAGTCTTTTAACATTCTCAGTGCATTCTCTTCATTCATAAATGCATTCGCCAATACTGTTTGACTGCCTACCATGTGCCAGGCACAGTGCTGGGTGCAGATAATCTTATGGGTCAGCTCCTCTGAGTTTCATTTCCCAGGGTTCTATTTCATGGCGATTCTACACCCAAGTCAGTACGAAACCCTATATGTGAGCCAATATGTGCGCCATACCCTCCGCCCCCATTCCTCACCAAATGACAGGGTGTGACAAGCAGGAATGTATTTCTCTCTCAATGATACTAATAAAATAGCATAGCCCCATTACACACCGCCTTTCCTAACAATCAGTTAATGTTTACTAGGTAGTGTGCTCCATGTTTTTACATATTTCATTTTACTTTCACAGTAACCCTCTGAGGTGGGTTTTGTTATCTCCTTTTTACAAATAAAAAGTCTAAAACTCAGGAAGGTTATGTGACTTGCTTGATGGAAAATCAAGTCTGTCTAAATCCAAAGCCCATCCTCTTAGTGGAAGTATCTTCTTTGTTTTGCTTAACATGATTTTTAAAAACATCTATCAGCATTCCAGGGGCCACAGATTCTGGTGACTTCGACATAAAGAACGCCCTTACCTCTTTTCTCACCCCCTTCTGTTCCTCCCTGTGTTAATCTGCTTAGGCTACCATAACAAAATACCATAGACTAAGTGGCTTAAACAACAGGCATTTATTCCCTCACAGCCCTGGAGGCTGGAAGTCCAAGATCAATGTGTCAGCAGGTTGGGTTCCTCCTGAGGCTGCTCTCCTTGCCTTGCAGATGGCCACTTCTCGCTGTGTCCTCACGTGGCCTTTTCTCTCTGCATCACTGGCGTCTCTTCTTGCAATGACACCAGTCCTATTGGATTAGAGCCCCATCCTTATGACATCATTTAACCTTAAATACCTCCTCAAAGACCCCATCTCCAAATGCAGTCACCTTCTGAGGTACTGGGGGCTAGGACTTCTGCATATGAATTTGGGGAGGGGGACACAATTCAGCTCATACCACCTTCTTACCAGGTGCCAAGGATATAATAGTCCTAGTTCCAAGGAGGCCTCAGAGATCTCTGGATTCAGCTGATATTCCACAGAGAAAGCCTTCAATCAAGCAGGATTTACTCACCTTCTCCCCCCACCCTCCATCTGCAAACTTCTATGTACCTGCCCTCATCTTCATCCAGTGATGTTCAGGCATTGCTCTCAACTGCAATTCGGAGCTAATTCTTTGTCCCATATCCCCGCCTCCCCAAGCTCCCAGGGGTCCCAACGCACCTGTGACCACAAATCATTTTCCACTGGCTCTTTCCGCTTCACCAATAAACATCCCTCTACCTGCAACCCTCAAAGAACAGTCTAGATCCCAGTGGCTCGTGCCCTCTCACTCCCTCCTTTAGACCAGATTTTTCAGAGCTGTTGTCTACACTTGCTGCCTCTGCATCCTCACCATCCACTCACCTCTCAGCACACAGCAGCCTGGCTTTCTCTCCTGTCACTCCCCTGAACCTGCTGTCGCCCGGACAGGAAACCACAGGAAGCTCTAGTTGTCCTTATCTTCCTTGACCTTTATTTAAGCAGCGCTGGGCACTGTTTGCCCTCCCTCCGCAAATTCTCACACACCCAGGTTTCAGCTAGTAGATGTCTACTCACTGATAACCCACTCATCAGCCTGATTTCCCATTGGCCCATCTGCTTCTAGCCTTTGCATACAGCAAGGTTCAATAAGTGCCTATTAAATCAAACAAATAACACAAAGGTGAGGGCGACCAAGTTGCTCAAGAAAATGAATGGCTCCTTTCCGTGAAACGGTTTGGCCACGTGTATCCAAAGCTCTAAGGCAAGGGTTGCAGACGGAATGCCCACAGAGGCTGGACAAGGAATGCAGACTTATGAAGAGGGTGGTGTAAGAAAACAACTACACAGGACCAAGGATGACAGGTAACTGACATGGAGGGACAGGGAGAGACAATAGGGAGGGCTGGAGAGCGGATGCCGTGTCTGTGGGGGCCCCGCTGCACCCTCTAGTCAGTGGACCTCCATGTGAGGAGGCACACCTTGGGATGCCTGATCTTCAGGCTTTCGCAAAGGAAGCTAGAAATCCAGATTTCTATTTCAAATGTCCTAATGAAATGTTGGCAACCAATTCAAAACTTTAAGGAAGATGATCAATTGTGAGCCAAAGAAAACATTTCTGTGAGCCAGATGGAGCCCAGCTGTGAGTTTGCAGCCCCTGAAATGAAACATTTCTGCCAGTTGACTCCTTCAGACTACCCTGCGGTATAGTGGTGTACCCCCTAAAAAGGGATTTGATTCACTTTTAGATGTTAGCAAGGGAGCTGTGTTTGAAGCTAGTTGGCCGTTCTGGTTTCTGGATGGAAAGATGCTGATTACCTTATTTTGAAGATGCTCTTTGTTTTAGGAAATTCACCCAGATGATGGGCCGTTTAGTCACAGGCAGGCAGGACCCACGCAGTGTTCTGCGGGGAAACTGTGACGTCACCAGGAAACCAAGTGCTATGGCGTAGACCATTAGCTTAAGGGTCTGTTGATTGTGCAAATTAGCAAAATCTTTATCTTGATAGTGCCCTAAAAGGGAGGGAAAATATTTTCTGTAAAGTGATGTTAACTGGATTCCTGATGTCCCCAGCACTGAATAAAAGCACTGATTGTGTGTTCTTGGACCATGTGGGGTGAGTGGGGGGTTTCCACAGAAGGAAATGGATGACCCCAATGTCCAACATCTAGGAGCTGGAAGGACTGGAGGGTGCAGAAGAGGAGAGCCCTCGAGGGAGGAGCTGGGAACTCCCCCACTAGCGGGAGGTAAGCTGGGCCCTGCGGGGAGAGGCCCTGATGTGGGATTAGAGCATCAACCTGGAAGCACTGCCGTCCCCCTCTGAGCTTCAGGCAGACACCGTCGTGTGACCTTATTTGTGTTGGCAGGACTTGTATGTGTTGGGGGGAATTGATTCAGGAACGCAAATAGCTTGGGCGGAAGTAGTGGCTCTGAGTGTAAAAGCTGGGCCGAGGTGTCAGGCCGCTACCAGAACAGACTTCCGGCACATGGCCACATCCTTCAGGGATTCCTGCAGAAGCTCCTTGAGGAGGGGAACCCCAGGAGAAAGACCAGACTTCCTGCCGGTTTGAGCCATTTCATCTGTTTTGCCGTTTCTAAGCGTCTGTTATCAGCCATTGAATCTACTTCATGAGAAAGTTATCCTCAGGTCGTCAGGGTCTTTAAGCAATCATTAATCCTTACTGGTGAAGGCATTTGCAGAAAGTTGTTCTCTTCAAATAATTTCATATTATTCCTAAGTGTATATGTGCATGTGTGTATATATACGCACATAGTCCTTCTGAGAAATCATGGACTCAGACACGTAATGGGCAGAAATAAATCTCAGATCTAACCTCATACCCATTCAGAGATTTACATTTTCACAACAAACTTACATGCAAAGAGAAACAAGAGAAAAAGGAATATGATTTCATGTCATTATATTACACAGCAAACTGAAATGTGTACAGAAGGTTTGGCTGATGCTTACTTAGAACTGAAACTCTATCTCATAAGCTCAAGAAAAGAGTGAAAAGAAATTACAAATCTCTTAGGTATGACTGTGTCATTATGAGCCAACAAGCCATGATTTTTTAGCAAAAAAAAAGTAGCTCACAAAGCCTAGTCTGTGTGTACCAATAAAGATACACACATACTATACCCAAAATGGAGGGAGAGATGAAAAGAAGACAGCTTTTTCAAAGTATTTGGGTACTTCCAGTGTTTAACTTTCTACTGCTCTGATAAAAGATCGTTTTATGCATTTGTTTCTAAGAATGAAAAGTGGTCGTGTGCTCTGAATCTTTTTCACTTACGAAAGAAAAAAAGGAAGTGACAGGACCCCAGTCATTGCTAAAATACACAGGTATATGCTGTATGTAAATATTTACACAATTTGGCGGCATCTCACTATACAAATCAATTTGTTTTGCGACGGTTGCCAATAAGTGGTCCCAAATATTGAGTAATCTGATACTTTTACACTCATCGGTAGGTAGAAGTATTTGAAATACAAAATACTTGCAGTTTTCATAAGTTACATATTAGTTACCCAAAACCATCTAAGAATCCCAAAAATAAATTAGAAGATTTACACCTGTATCAAGAATATAGAGCCATTTCTCATTTGCTCAAGAAATTCATCGCAAAATCTTGATTAGCCTTTCCTTACACTAAGCACCAAGTGATATTTCTGAAAAATGCTGTGTAAATGGACACTAATAATGCTGGTTCAGGAGCTGAAGTACTGAGTGGTAAGGGATCGCCTGTATAGGAGACATTTTTTTATCAGTTTCTTTTCATGCTTCATGGAAAACTCCATTCTGGGAAACAATCAGGCCCATTGTCCCGTAGCTGTAGAGCTTCTGCCTACTGAAAGGCTGGCAGCTGAGTTCTTGTGTTTCCCTGGGGCTCCCAAAGTTTCCACCCCTGCAGAATTCTTATCTTCACATCCTGAATTGTGATTCTGTCTTGCTTCTTGCACCTTCTTTCTGGGATCATTTTCATTCTTCCTCAAGTACATTTTTTACTTTAGAATTTTTTTTGTAGTCAGGGTCTGTTGGTGGTAAATTCTTTCAGTTTTTGCATCTGAAAATATCTTTGTAACTAGCCACGTTCTTGAAAGACAGTTTTAGTGAATATACAGTTCTGGGTTGACAGTTATAGTTTCTCATCAATTTGAAGATGTTATTCCACTGGTTTCTGACTTCCATTTTTTATATTGAGAAGTCAGCAGTAAGTCTAATAAGCATTCTGTTGTAAAAGGTAGGTGTATTCATTCACCAGGACTGCTGTAACAAACTACCACAAACTGGGTGCCTTAAAATAACAGAAGTATACTCTCTCACAGTTGGGAAGACCAGAGGTCCAAACTCTCATCAGCAGCATTGCCTCCCTTCTAGCCTCTGGTGGTCATTAGGTTACCAGCAATCCTTGGCATTCCCTGGCTTATAGATGCCCCACTCTATCCTCCACCGTCATGTAGTGTTTTCCCTGCCTGTCAGTGTCTTCATATGATAGGGTGTGTGTGTGTCTGCATCTCTGTGTTCTCTTATAAGAACACCAGTCATTGGATTAGGACCCACCCTAATCCAATATGACCTCACCTTAACTAATTACATCTGCAAAGATCTTATTTCCAAATAATATCACACTCTGTGGTTCCAGGTGGACAAGAATTTGCAGTAGGGGAGGGAGCATTATTTGACCCAGTACAGTAGGTTGTGTCTCCACCATAAATATATCAGATACACAGAAAAATTTCTGTGCTTGATTTCAAAGCTTTCTCATTGCTCTTGACATTCTTCTGTGTCTAGAAAGATATTTCATTCTCTTTTATTTGTTTGTTTTTAATGAAAAAATTTTTATACAGTGTTTAAAGTTTACTTTCCATTTACAATTATTACAAAACATTGGCTATATTCCCTATGTTGTTCAATAGATCCCTGAGCCTGTCTTACACCCAATAGTTTGGACCTCCCACTCCCCTACCTCTATATTGTCCCTCACCTCCTCTCCCCACTGGTAACCACTAGTTTGTTCTCTATATCTGTGAGTCTGCTTCTTTTTTTGTTATATTCACTAGTTTGTTGGGGTTTTTAGATTCCAGATATAAGTGGTATCATACAGTATTTATCTTTATCTGTCTGGATTTTTTTTTTTGGCCATGCCACACAGTTTGTGGGATCTTAGTTCCTCGACCAGGGATTGAACCTGGACGCTGGCAGTGAAAGTGTTGAGTCCTAACCACTGGACCACCAGGGAATTCCCTGACTTATTTCACTTAGCATAATGTCCTCCAAGTCCATCCATGTTGCTGCAAATGGCAAAATTTCATTCTTTTTTATGGCTGGGTAGTATTCCATTGTGTATATATGACACATCTTCTTTGTTCAGTCATCTGTTGATGGACACTTAGGTTGCTTCCATATCTTGGCAATTGTAAATAATGCTTCTGTGAACACTGGGGTGCATGTATCTTTTTGAATTAGTGTTTTTTTGTTTCTTTTTTCTGATATATGCCCAGGAGTGGAATTGCTGGGTCATATGGTAGTTCTATTTTTAGTTTTTTGAGAAACCTCCATACTGTTTTCCACAGTGGCTGCACCAATTTACATACTCACAGTGTTAGAGGGTTCCCGTTTCTCCCCTTCCTCTCCAACATTTGTTATTTGTGTTTTGTTTGATGATAGCCATTCTGATATGTGTGAGGTGATATCTAACTGTGGTTTTGATTTGGATTTCCCTGATGATTAACAATGTTGAACATCTTTTCATGTGACTGTCGGCCATCTGCATTTCCTCTTTGGGAAAATGTCTGTTCAGTTCTTCTGCCCATTTTTAAATTGGGTTGCTTGTTTTGTTTGTTTGTTTGTTTATTTTTAAGATTGTTTTGATGTGGACCATTTTTAAAGTCTTTATTGAATTTGTTACAGTATTGCTTCTATTTCACATTTTTTGGGTTTTCTGGCCATGAGACATGTGGGATCTTAGCTCCCCGACCAGGGATCAAACCCACACTCCCTGCATTGGAAGGCAACGTCTTAACCACTGGACCACCAGGGAAGTTCCTGGTTGCTTGTTTTTTTGATGTTGAGTTGTATGAGCTGTTTATGTATGTTGGATATTAATCCCTTATCAGTCATATCATTTGCAAATATTTTCTCCCATTCAGTAGGTTGTTTTTTTTGTTTTGTCAATGGTTTCCTTTGCTGTGCAAGAGATTTTAAGTTTAATTAGGTCCCACTTTCTCATTTTTTATTTTATTTCCTTTACTTTTGGAGATGGATATGGAAAAATATTGCAGTGATTTATGTCGAAGAATGTTCTGCCTACGTTTTCCTCTAGCAGTTTTATAGTATCCAGTCTTACATTTAGGTCTTTAATACATTTTGAGTTTAGTTTTGTATATGGTGTTAGAGAATGTTCTAATTTAATTCTTTCACATGTAGCTGTCCAATTTTCCCAGCACTACTTACTGAAGAGACTATCTTTTCTCCATTGTATATTCTTGCCTCCTTTGTCGTAGATTCATTGGCCATAGGTGGTGGGTTTATTTCTGGGCTCTCTATCCTGTTCCGTTGACTATTTTTCTATTTTTGTGCCACTACCATACTGTTTTGATTACTGTAGCTTTGTATTATAGTGCGAAGCCAGCACAGCATCACTCTGCTTCATTCTGTGGGTTAAGGTGAGTCACAGGCCCAGCCCCGACTCTGGGTGGGAGAGACTACATACGCACATGCATACCAAGTGGCATGGCTCACGGGGGTTACCACACATGGACACCATCCTTGGCAGGCTATTGTGAAGGAAAGAGGTGGAGAGCTTCTTTCTCTAACCCTTCCCCAGATTTTGCTCCTTCAATGCAACCTCAGAGTAAAATGTCTAGAACCCCAATTACAGACTTCAGTGGTCCAGCTGTCCCAGGCCCTCAACCGAGACCTTCCAACATGATGACGCTGTTCCAGTACCAGCCAAACCCCACTCACTCTTCACATACAGGGAGTCCTCTCATGGGCTCACAGGATTGTCTGGATCTGGGCTTCCATTGCTTCCCCTCCAGACTTCCCAGACAAGTCTATATTTGCTGACACTGCAATTCAGACATTGTTCAAATACTCCCCCATCTTGCCCCATAATCAGCAAGACTCTGCAACTCCAAATCTCCCCTGGGAATTGGGGAATCATTGTGGGGAGGCCCCCCCCTACTCGATACCACATCTGCTCTGAGCTTCACCTCTAGAGTTTGGACTTATGGGTGACTTCCCCCCCTTATTTTTACCTTTTTTTTTTTTTTTTTTTTTGGGGTAGCGGGCCTCTCACTGTTGTGGCCTCTCCCGTTGCGGAGCACAGGCTCCAGACGTTTTTGTGGTACGCGGGCCTCTCACTGTTGTGGCCTCTCCCGTTGCGGAGCACAGGCTCCAGACGCGCAGGCTCAGCGGCCATGGCTCACGGGCCCAGCTGCTCCGCGGGCATGTGGGAATCTTCCCCGACCGGGGCACGAGCCCATGTGCCCTGCATCGGCAGGCGGACTCTCAACCACTGCGCCACCACGGAAGCCCTATTTTTACCTTTTTGTATTTTCAAATTTCCTATAATGAGCATGGACTCCTTTTTACTACAAAAAGGATATTAAAAAAACATTTAAGAAGGGAATTCCCTGGCGGTCCACTGGTTGGGACTGCCGAGGGCATGGGTTCGGTCTCTGGTCAGGGAACTAGGATCCCACAAGCCTTGTGACACGGCCAAAAAAAAAAAAAGAAAACAAGTTTAAGAAGTACCATGGAAAGATGATGTTCAAAAAGAGTTAATGATGTGGAAGAATGGTTATTTTTAATTATTCAAAAACAAGGTGCAATTTTACATTTTACTATATATGCATATATATAGTACATTTTAAAAAATAAATTTATTTTATTTATTTATTTTTGGCTGTGTTGGGTCTTCGTTGCTGCACGCAGGCTTTCTCTAGTTGCGTCAAGTGGGGGCTGCTCTTCATTGCGGTGGGCTTCTCATTGCGCTGGCTTCTCTTGTTGCGGAGCACGGGCTCTAGGCCCGTGGGCTTCAGTAGTTGCGGCTCGCGGGCTCTAGAGCGCAGGCTCAGTAGTTGTGGCACACGTGCCCAGTTGCTCCGCGGCATGTGGGATCTTCCCGGACCAGAGCTCGAACCCGTGTCCCCTGAATTGGCAGGCAGATTCTTAACCACTGTGCCACCAGGGAAGCCTGTAGTACATATTTTTTAAATGACAGGACAAAATACACGTTGGCAGGCTACTTACCATGAAGTGAATGAAGCTTAAGCTCCAGGCCCCCTCACTTGCACAGGCTACTTTGAAGACCCTGGGAGGGGTTCTAACTATGCATTCCCAGGGTCATGTGTTTTTACAAATTTTGCAAAAGTCAGATATTTGAACCACAATTGGTTAAGATCACTGACTCCACTCTACCCACCCCCGCACATTCTGAGTGTTCATGGAGAGACCCCAGGCATTTTTGTGGTCTGGCTAAGGGGAAGTTGCATTGGGGACATATTCGGTTTAGGTTTAGTGGGACACATTTAGAGGACCCACAATCCTGTACACATCCAGTTATGTGACTGCTAGCTGTCCCGGTGTCTGAATGGCTTCCAGGAATACCTGTGCCAATTCACCTGGGGCAGGTGTAAGGCCAGAGGTCAGATCATGACACAGACTCGTCCCATAGCACATGTCAAAGGCTGGGCTCTTTGGAGGCAGATATTGAGATAGAGCCTGTGGTGCAAGAAGTTTACTGGGGATCGAAGCCTGGGTGCGGAAGGAGTGAGAACGTGAACCTCAACACAGGCCTGACAACAGCCTTAGCCGACCAGGTGGAAGCTCTGGAGCAAGGTTTGTCCACGGGGGTATCCTCTGTGAGCTGAGGGGCAGGGCCTTTATGCTCAGTGGCTGGGTATGGCTGCCCTAGGAAGGGCATGACCTTGGATGAAGCAGCTCCCACCAAGAAGGACCCCTTTTTCCTCCTTCCAACCTTCCTGGGTCTGGCCTGTGTTCATCTCTTCTGGCCAACTCCAGGCACCCTCCATACACAAGCCATAAAACACAAATTACACTTTCAGCCATTCCGCACCTGTGTTAAATGCTCTGATATTTGCATTCAAAACTGACATGGCTCTATATAAAGACAAACGGTAAAATTCATGATCATAGTTTAACATTTTCTTTTTTCTTTACTTAGAATGACATGAAACAGAACAGGAAGCAAGTCGAGAGAGACTGCAAAATAAAGGGAAAAGGTTTATATTTTAGAACCTTTAGCAGCAGTTTTTTTTTTCCTGCTTTTGAACAATCAGGGAACCCACGTTTTCATTTTGCACTGGGCCCCGCAAATTATGCAGCGTATCCTGTTTGTCAGCTTCGTTCCGTTAGTAATTTCTTGTGATTTATTTTCACATCCTACAGAAATGTTCGTTTTCTACCTAATTTTGCACACTCTTTGTCAAAGAGAGTCCCCAGAATGGTAAAATCTTCAGATCCCCGCATAAGCCGCACCCTCCGCGACACCCCAATATCCCCCTTATCTTGAGTGATTCAATCACATTAATTTTCCCCCCCCTCATACTTTTTCATACAGTAAGCCTATAGAGCTCTTAAGATCAGTGGGAGGGGGAAAAAAATCCCCCCCAAGAGAGTGTCATTTCAAAAACTAAACGAAATCGCTGTCACCCGAGGGGAAGCCGGAAACCCGGCAGGGGGCAAGTTCGCAAGCATTCGGGGTCCTGCGTAGGGGTCCCCGGAGCCTGCCCTCCCTCCCGGCCTGCTCCCGGAGCGTCCCCTTTAAGGGGCGGGGCAGGGGCGGGGCCTGGCGGCCACCCGCTCTCCCAAGCTGCCCCGCGCGCGCGCCGGCAGTTCGGCCACGTCCCTGGCCACGTCGCGCCCGCTCTCGCCATCTTCGCAGCTTCCTGTCTGTGGCCGCCGCCGCCGCTGCCTAAGCCGCGGAGCCTGGGGCCGCCGCGCAGACCGCCGCCGCCATGAACATCTTCCGGTTGACCGGGGACCTGTCCCACCTGGCGGCCATCGTCATCCTGCTGCTGAAGATCTGGAAGACGCGCTCCTGCGCCGGTAAGCGGCGGGCGAGGCCCGGGAGAGGCTCGGGCGTGGGGCCGGGTCTCTGGGAGGACCAGGCGACCTCGGCTGCCCCACGGCCCGCGGGCCTGCGCCGGCCCGACACACTCCCTCGGCTGGCCTGGCGGGCGGCGGGGCCCGGGGGGAGCCTGCGGCCCCTCGGGGTGGAAGCTCAGGCCGGGGCGAGGTGTCGCGGCGCTGGGCCCAGCTCTGCACTTGGTCGGCTCGCGAACTTGAGCCGTCGGAGCGGGGGAGGCGCCAACTGGACAGCGCGGGGCCTTGTTCTCTCTGAAAAGTTTGGATGGGGGGGCGGGGGTCCGGCAGGCGCGGCCTCCGCCCGCGGCTTTAGTGGGCGCTTTTCCGAGCGCCTGTGTTGGGGATCCCGAGGTGCGGGGAGCCCGCGAATCAATGGGACGCGCGGGAGGAGGATGGGCAGGACGGCGGCGGCTCGGCCTGACGTGGCAGACTACCCAGCCCGGTAGGTGGGGCTGGTGTGGGGAGAGGTCACCCTGCTCCTTCGAGGACTGGCCTTTACGTTAGGGTGTCCGGGCAGGCCTGTCCCTAGAGTCCTGTGGGTTTCCCCCCAGCTCTCGGGTCCGGGATCACGCCCGCCACGGGAGGAGGGCGTATAGGGAGGTCTCTAAGCGAATTTCTTGGGGCAGTTAATGCTGCTTTGAGGGACGATCTAGTTTGTCAAACTCCGAGTGCCTTCATCTAATAACGGGTTTTCTTCAACCTGCGGCGCGGCGCCGGGTACCGCCGAGGTCTCGTGTGGTCTCCTGTAATTCCTCACTCCACGTCACCAGTGAGTTGGCGGCTCGCTCCTCGGGAATACACATTTAATGCTCACACTGCTGGGAGGCAGTGAGACAAATCTCTCCCGGCCAGTAGTTGCGGGGTTTTGCATTTCATTAACCCTAAAAGCTTAAGAATGGCGAATTTTAAATGATTTCTTAAAATTACAGCGTCTTCCTTAAACATATTTTTGATGCCATGGCCTCGGTATAATAACGTTTGATGAATTAAAGAGCTTAATTTTTGCAGAGACAGTAAAAGATGGGGTCCCAAAGGACCTGGGTGGCAGAGATTCCATTTACCTGACTGATTTCTAAATATTTTCACCTGTCAAGGAACACCACATCTTTGGCTGCTGTCTTCAGGCCTCACCTGTCTCCCTGGAACATAGCTGAAATCCAGGAAGTAAGCAAAACCAAAAAAGACCTTTGAACAATCAAAGTGGATGTTACAAAGTCCATGTACTGAAGCTGGTGTGTTTGGCTTGGAGGTGATCTCTCAATTTATGTATAGCTCTGAGAGGTTCAGTTGTATGATTTCCAATGACAGCGAAGTAATTTCAGCGATTGTGATAGCTGACATTTAAGCGCGTGCTGTGTATTAGGTAGTGAGCTAAGTACCTTATATGGCTTATCCCATGCAGTCCTTGAAATAACCTTATGAGGTGAGTGCAGTTGCCCCCATTCCGTGGACCAGGGAACTGAGGCTCAGGGAGGTGAGAAAATTAGTGCCAGGGTTGGAACACAGGTGATCAGTAACTCACAATTCAGGATTTGAATAAATATCTATTTGGCCTGAATAATTTTGTTTTAAATTATTCAAAATTATTCAGGTGAGTAGTTTAGGTCATTTTCTGTTGCACTCAGGAAATGTTATTTTCTATCCCTGCTTTATTGAGCTGTAATTGACATATAACATTATATTAGTTTTAGGTGTACAACGTAAAAATTTGATACGTGTATTGTGAAATGATTACCACGGTAAGTTTAGTTAACACCCATCACCATTCATAGGTACATTTTTTCTTCTTGCATGAGAACTTTGAAGATCTACTCTCTTAGCAACTTTCAAACATACGATACAGTGTTGCTAACTACAGTTAACCACTGTATGTTACGTCCCCAGGATTTACCCTTTGACTACCTGCACCCATTTTGCCCATCCCCCCACCAGAAAATGGTACTGTTAATCTTTATTTTTGCTCCAAAATCTTTGTGTGAATCTCTTTATCCTTCACATGGTCCTCAGAATGCCCTCCTTGTCAAGTCATTAAATGTTGAAGCACGCCATCTCCTAAATGTGTATCTAAACTAAGATGTTGGGGGGAAGTTAGTGCAATGCTGAATATAGAATTCTTAAGGGAACCTTGAGTAATAGGAGAAAGTAAGGAGCTTTGCTGTTTTGTTTGTTTTTAAATATTCATTTAGAACATTTTTAAATGTCCTTATTTGGGAGATTTAGGAGCATCTAGGAAAATATAAAATACTTCAGCCAAAATAATAAGGAAGGTAAATAGGTGAGTTAAGTTTGTGTGCGTTTGCCCAGTATTCCAATAGTTATTAAACTATCGTCTTTATCAGACTTAGATCATTTTAGTTCTTATATGTGAGATTTCCTGGCCTTGTAAAAATCAAAATCACCAAGATCATTTATTCAGAATTAAATTCTGAATTTGACTATCTGCCTTGTTTTTCCATCCTAATTTAAAGTTGTTTAGAGAATTTTGAAAGAGTAAGAATTTGATAGGAGGTTCTCGACTAAAATAGGAGACATGTACATTCAGGTTGTGTTTCTCACTTTGAAAATACTGGTATTGGGGTTCATTTTAGGATTTTGGCATTTGTTTTGAACACAGCTGCAGCTGGGGCTTCCCTGGTGGCGCGGTGGTTAAGAATCCGCCTGCCAGTGCAGGGGACACGGGTTCCAGCCCTGGTCGGGGAAGATCCCACATGCCGCGGAGCAACTAAGCCTGTGCACCACAACTATTGAGCCTGTGCTCTAGAGCCTGCGTGCCACAACTACTGAGCCCGCTTGCCATAACTACTGAAGCCCACGCACCTAGAGCCTCTGCTCCACAACAAGAGAAGCCACTGCAGTGAGAAGCCTGCGCACCGCAACGAAGAGTAGCCCCCGCTTGCTGCAACTAGAGAAAGCCCGTGTACAGCAATGAAGACCCAACACAGCCATAAATAAATAAACAAATAAACAAACAAATAAATAAAAACAAACATAGCTGCAGCTATAGAACCACGGGGCTTTTTCTCCTTAGGGTAAGGGATGAGACAGGTGAGTGAGGAAGATTCTGTTTTCTTGAACGACTGCCTTAAAGGACCTATTTTAAAGTGAGGGCGGGAGAGTTGATCTTGGTTTAGTTTGAACTGGCATTCTCCGGTGTCTGCCGTTGTCATGACAGAGGGGTACCCAAATTAAGTGTGAGTTCCTCATCTTCCTGAACTGTGACTGCAGCAGGATCCACAGTATGCTCAAGTTGTCACTTTACTGTCTTCAGCACTGACCTGGGTAGTGTTGGAAGAGCAAGCCTTGGTTTGTAGGTGAAGGATTTCCTGTCTACATTTTCCTGTAGGCTGATAGTTATTATTAGTACTGTATCTATTGTGCTTAAAGTACTAGTGGAGTTCTTCTGAGCTCCTAGGCTCCCAGCCATCCTCCTTTAGTCCTCCCCTTCCCTCCTCCACCTATTGCTTAGATTGTTGTCGTGTAAGTTGCAGACTTTTCATTCTCCTGAAGATGACAGCAATGTACAGTGTACCTGCATTTCTTGTAATTGGACAGTTTATATATACATATATATGTGTGTGTGTGTATGTATATATATATTTGCCTTTATATTTTGAATTTATTAGGAGATAGTTTTTTTGCAATGAATGTATCTAATTTACAAAAAGCAGCCATTTTCTTGACTCTTAAATGTGTTGAAGTTTTAGGTTTTAATATGTTTCGTCTTAAATTGTCTGAAGTAGTACGCAGTGTCTGGTATTTTGATTGATTGGTTGATTTTTGTAGTTGCTTTTCCAGATGTGGGGAGTTTTTTCCCTCTTTTTTTTTTTTTTTTTGTTTATTGAAGTGTGGTTGGTTTACGGTGTTAAGTTAGTTTCAGGTGTACAGCAAAGTGATTCATATATATGTGTGTGTCTGTATGTCTATATATATATTCTTTTTAAGAATCTTTTCCCTTATAGATTATTACAAGATATTGAAACAGAATGTCCTTGTTGTGCTAAACAGTATGTCCTTGTTGTGACAGTTTATATTTTTGAAGTACATGGAAAAGACCTCCTCTTTTATTGTCACTGAGCACTTCAGGAGGCTTTTGCCTCACATTCCCAGCTCCCTCTTGGTAGCAGCTGTCACCTTTGTTCTTTTGCGTGCCAGTCTCATGAGTAATCGTTGCTCTCACTTCCTGACCACCCACCATGTGCAAAGGCACTGGGGACGCAGTCCAGAGCAGCAGCTTGTTGCTGTCAAAGTTTCTGCTCTCAAGAAAGCTGCAATTTAGTTGAAATCATAAGACATATATAAAAAGATAAAAACACAGGGTATCAAACCATATAGCCAGTAAATCCTATGGATGTGAAGTGGCAAGAAAGGCCCTAGGGAAGGCTCCCTTAATTTTCCAACAAGGAGGGTATAAGCCCTGTATGAGGAAAAGTATGAAGCTTTGCTAATGGACATAGAAGGTGACCTTGAATGTATGTTCATACCAGTGTCCTGGATAGGACCAGGCAGGCTGGTGAGGAAGCAAGATGATTTGTCTCCCCAAATTAACTTACTAATTCAGAATATCATCAAAGTTAAAAGATAATAAGCCAAGAGAAATAATCTGCAATATATCTAAGTGACAGAAGGTTAATATCCATAATAAAATACTCCTACAAATTAAAAAAACCAACCTGATAGATAAATGGGCAATGTTGGCAGTTCACAGAGGAATAACAGAAGGCCAGTTAAACATGAAAGAATGCCTTGCCTCACTAGAAGTTAGGAATTTAGATATTAAAATAGCAGCGCATGCCATCATTTGCTGCTGGGTGGGAAAAAGTCAGGTTTACAAGATCTGATGTAGGCAGGGGTGTGAAGTAAGGCATATTCTCATCTGGTGTTAAGGAATATGTAAATTGGCACAGCCTATGTAGAGGAAATTTGACAGTGTTTCAAAACAAAGTGTTTATTTTATCCCAGCATTTCTAGGGAATTTGAACTACAGAAATTGTCATATATGTGAACAAACTATATATAGGTATAAAGATGTTTGTTGTACATAAATAAATACAAAACACTGTTTATAGATACAAAGATGTTCATGCAGTGTTTATAAGAACAAAAATTGTACACACCCAAATGTCTATTAGTGGAAGGGTCACACAAATGTCGGTACCTGCACACTGTGGAGCACTATGCAGCCATGAAAAAGAATGAGCTAGAAGTATTAACAGGAGAAGGTATATCTGAAACACTGCGTTAACAGAGCACATTGTAAAGCAAGAGATTGTATGGCCCCATTTTAAGGGGCAAACGTGGGTACACATATAAATACACATATAGAAAGCAGCTTTAACAAAAAGCCTGGAACGTTGCACTTAAAATGGAGGTGGGAGGGGTGTTAAAAAGGTCCTTTTGATTTTTATTCCATGTATGTTAGTCCAGTTGGTATTTTTAATAAAATGGCATGGATTTCTCTGAAAACAAGAAAAGATGGCAAAGTGATACATAGTAATAGCTGTCATTTATTGAGCATTTTCAGCATGGCAGGTATAGTCAAAACCACTTTTTCCAGTAGTCCCACAATTTGGCATAATTTGTCCCCATTTGACAGATGCAGAAAGTGAGGTTTAGGGGGGCCAAGAATGTAATGGGCCCTGACTTACCTGGTGCATTCAAGGGCTGAGCTTGAACCCAGACCTTCTGGCTCCAAAGCCTCTCTTTCCCCAAGTCCCAAGAGCTGTGTTATGAGTCAGGTGCTGACTGTTGGGCTGCTGGTTCCAGGGTAAGTTAATGGCCTTTAGGAGAGCATCTGGATCCTTTGAGACAATGGGTCAGAGCATGGTGCCTGGGACCCTTGTTGAATGCTGCCATGCAGATTATCCTGGTAGTCTGACCTACAGTGCTTGGTTGCATCCCAGCTGTTGCCAGGACAAAAATAATTCATTGAACGCTTTTCTGTTTGGTTGAGGGCTTTGTTCTATAAACAAT
>NC_041227.1:77113557-77131496 GCF_002837175.3 Physeter macrocephalus | reverse complement strand
GGCATCATTGCGACTGTCGCGGTCAGGTGAGGTCTCCAGTCTTCTCCTGCAATTTCTCGTCCAGAATGCACTCGAGATGGAGGTAAACAAATACCTTCTGAGTAACTGAGGTGGCCCAGTGTCATGCAGGCTTCCTAATATAGTTAGAAAGGGATCTTTTTGAGTAAATCATAAAAATGCGGAGGCACTTGTTCATACACGAGGAATAGTTCATCTCCCGTTATGCATTTATTGATGTAGTTTCCTTTCTTACCGGTTCTCATTTTTCTGCATTCCCTCCCTTCCCTTACAAGAAGGAAGAGACCTGAAGACCAAAATAGGGCAAAAACTGAAAGTAGGACGTGAAGAAATACAGGGTCTGGAATTGCTGCAGGAAATAATCCGCTGGAATAAGGTTTATGCCCTTTCCAGAGTAAAAGTCTTACAGATGATCTAGTCACATCCCCTCATGCTGTAAATAAGGGGATGGAGACGCCCGCCGCCCTGCTGAGCCTCTCAGTAGAGGCCGTGGCGGCCCTTCCTGGGCCACCTTCCAGGAGCACACGTGCTCATGGACCCAGGGCGCCTTGCGCATGGTGGACAACCCAGAAATATTGAAACGTATGAATGAAAGACCTGTGAGGGTATCCCGTGGCACAGGAAGCCTCCTCTGGTTTTACCGAGGGGAACCCCGAGACCCTGGGGAGTAGGCCTGGGTCAAGGTCAGGGACTTGCATGCCCAGGCCGAGGCTCTGCCCAGCAGACACTTCCCTTTTCCTTTTGTGGCTTTTGGGGCTCTGATCTTTGTCGGGCCTGGGTTGGCCACGGGCTCATAAGGAACCTTCTAGAAGAAACAAGTTGCCCGCCTCCGCCAGGTTCTGGGAGATCACCATCTTCCTTAGTAACAAGAGCCACAGGTTGTACAGATGCCGAGAGCGACCCCACGGGTCGCTTCAGGGCTGCAGCCCCAAGCCTTTTCCTCTCTCTGTGTCGCAGCTGGATCATCATCGCCTCTACCGCAGTCACCATTGTCATCGTCTTTGACCCGCTGGGGGGGAAGATGGCTCCGTATCCCTCTGCGGTCCCCCATCACCTGGATAGTCCTGAGTCCAGCCAGTTACTTAATGGCCTCAAGACGGCAGCTACAAGCGTGTGGGAAACGAGAATCAAGTTCCTGTGCTGCTGCATCGGCAAAGACGACCGTACTCGAGTTGCTTTTTCGAGTACGGCAGAGCTTTTCTCAACCTACTTTTCAGTAAGCCGACGGGGTCTGCTCTGGTCTCTTTCTGGTCTGTTTAAGTAAACACTTCTTTTGGGAAGATGAGTTCTCTGCATTTTGAACCCGTCTCCCTGTTGACATAAACCACCTCCTGAGAGTGAGTCCTCCGCGGGTGCCGCGGGTGGAGGTGTGCCCTGGGGTGAGTGCCCGGGAGCTCCCGGGAGCAGGGACCCAGGGCCCTGGGCTCACGGACCCCACGCCCTGGTCGGCGCGTCCCGGTGTTGACGCCCATCTGTTACACAGTCAACATTTTGAATTAGTTCTTAAGGAACTAAGTAGTGGAACCTGTACGTTTTGAGAATCATTTGCCAGTCTTTTGCTACGTTCTTTGTCCAGCTGGTCCTCAGCAGATGCCAGGTCCCGGCAGTGTCATGCCTCCGAGGTAGTATCAGACCCTGGTTTCTTACAACTTACGGCATGATGGAAGTGACAGATGATTCTCTTTTTAAAGACAGTTGCAATGCAGAAGGGTGTCATGGTTCTAGAGCAGTTTCTTCAGTGATGTGGAAACATTTGTTTTTCTTTCACATCCGGTTTCTCTTATAATGATCTCTGATAAACTGCTGTTATGTTCAGTACTGCAGCCAAGTGAGAGAGAGGAGTTCTCTTGACGTCGTGCCCACCTGCCAGTCTTTTTCTCACCTCTCTGTGGCGTCCAGGGCTGCCCTGTTCAAGGCTGGCTCCGTAACCAGCAGCCTCCACACAGGGATGAGAGAAGTGTGTCCCCCTAAATAATTTCAAAGGAGCGCTTCAACCTGGTCGTAAGGTTGTTGAAAGAAGGAGGAAGAGAATCTGGCTGTCCTTAGAGGACGTCTTAACCTGCATCGTGGGCAGAACCGGTGGCTCGAGTGGCCGGGTGGCCGTACCGAGTTTCTTGTGGACTCCCGTCTGCTCCGTGTCGCTCGTGAAGGAGGGTCAGGCCAGGCTCTGGACACTCACTCTGTTGCTTTCCTAGTCTGAGGGTCTTGTAGAGGCTCGTGCTGCCCGGTGAGTGTAAGTCCAGTCTCACACATCTCTGCCGTGGACTCTTTCAGCGAAACCTTCTCAGCATCTTGAGCAGTAAGAGTGCAGACCTGGGCCAAAATCAGACGTTACCCCAAAGAGGACGAATTTACCCATTTCCTCACCCACTCTACAGGCGACGTGAAGTAGATTAAAAATAGCTGACTCACTTGACGTGAAATCTGAGGACAGAGATCAGTAAAATATTTATGTTCTCGAGCAGGTTTGTGTGAGGGCAGGATAGTAAGAGATACGAAGCTCACACGCAGGAGTCCTGAAAGGAAGATATTTTTTAAAACACCTTTTCACACATAACTGTATGTGTATGTGTATGTGCATGTGTGTGCACGTGAACTGCGTAAAACCGGACCCTTGGGAGCTCGCGGGCCGTTCCCGCTGGGTTTACGATAAGCCGCTGTGGTTTCCCACCCAGGACACGGACCTGGTGCCCAGCGACATCGCAGCAGGGCTCGCTCTTCTCCATCAGCAGCAGGACAGCATCAGAAACAACCAGGAGCCTGACCAGGTGGTCAGCCGTTCCCCAGAGCCCTCCCAGGTGAGCCCGTGTCTCTGTTGAGTTGTACAGTTTTGACATTTACACCTACTTGTAAATTTTTTTTTAAAAGCAGCAGTTTCAGGAGCAGTTGATTGGACTCTGACTTGTGGCTTTTGCTCGTTGTGGTTTGTCCCCTGTCTGGGGAGGCATCTCCTCATCGCCTGGAGTTCAGGTAGAGGAGCCCATTCCTGGCCCGTTCACCACCCGTTGTATTTTTTTTTTTTTTTTTCCCCTGAGATTCTCTTTGAGGAAACTGGCTGTTGTCTGCATGTCGAAAATTCCCTCTGGGGTGGGACCTGGTTCTCCCAGAGTGTGTTTGCTCTCGTCTCTGGGTCTAGGGAACAGATACAGTTCAGCTTTGCTTGACGATTGCTTTCCCGCCACAGACTCCTGTGCTTTTGAAAGAGAAAATTGCATGTAGATCGTGTGCCTATCTCTGCACCTAGCTCCCAGCAGCCCATTTGTTGCAGTGGCGTCTGCACCTGCATCCAGCAGGAAGTCACCGGCTTATTTCACCAGGAGTCAGAAAAGTCATTAGGGATTTTTGCTGCTAACTTCTGCATTCTCCTAAAATGAGAGGTTCATCTGTCTGTATTTAAGGCCCAGTTTTCCCAGTGGAAGTCCTCCGAGATGTCTATTCCCTGAAGAAAGAAAGGGAGGAATCAGGAATTTGAGTTCAGGTTTAAGATCATAGTGTGTTCTACTATTTATCAAATAGATAATCCACAAGGACCTACTTTGTAGCACAGGGAACTCAATGTCTTGTAATAACCTATATGGGAAGAGAATCTGAAAAGGAATAGAAATAGGTGTATGTATAACTGAATCACTTTGCTGTACACCTGAAACTAACACAACATTGTAAACCAACTATGCTCCAATATAAAATGCAAATTAAATTAAAAAAAAAAAAGATCATAGTGTGTTGATCCTCTCCTTAATGGGTTCCCCTAAACAAAACGCTTTTTTTCTTCTCTTACAGGAAGCTGATTTGGATGCAGAATTAGAAAACTGCCATCACTATATGCAGTTTGCAGCAGCTGCCTATGGGTGGCCTCTCTACATTTACAGAAACCCTTTCACAGGGCTGTGCAGGATCGGTGGCGACTGGTAGGTCGGCACCGTCTGAGGCCTCCATCCTCATTCCGCTCCGGATGTTGCTTGCTGTGCTGTCCGTACTTTATTTTCTAAAAATAATCACATTTCCCTGTTTAAAAAAACTTTGAAGTATTTCAAAAACCACGAGAGCAGTGCTAAGAACGCCCATGTCCTTTATCTAGAATGACCAGTTGTGACTCAGTTTTGTCACGTGTGCTGTGTCACTCTCTCCATAAATACGTGTTTTCCCCCCGGAACCATTGGAGATGCAGTTGCGGGCATCGTGCCCCTTTACCTCTGATTACTTGCAGCTTGTATTTCTTAAGCACAGGGTCTTTCTTTGCCATAAATTACAGTACAGTTATAAAATTCAGGAAGTTTATCATTAATCATTAGCTATTCCAGTTTTTCCAATTGTTCCAGTAATACCCCTTGTAGCACATTTTCTTCCAGTCCAGGAGCGTGGATTGCATTTAGCTGTCATGTCTCCTTAGTCTCCTCCAGTTTGGAACAGTTCCTCCGTCTCTCTTTTTTTTTTTTTTTCAAATCTTTCACGATATTGACGTTTTGAAAAGGACAGTCTGGGTATTCTGTAGGCGGGCCCTCACTTTGCACTTGTCCGGCGACTTCTTCGCGACTAGGTTCAAGTTACGCATCTTTGGCAGGAATGCTCCACGCGGAGCCTGCGTCCTTCTTACAACATCATATCGGGAGATACCTGATGCCGGCTTGTCCCATTCCCGGTGATTTTAGGGTCTCTCCCATCCTTGTTGGTTTATTTTTTGACTATGTAAAGCATTAATAAAGAAGTCAGACTGTAGTAAGACGTGTCCACAGAAGTGTCATTTAAAGGCCACTGTCGGTTCGCCAGACTGAGCTCTGCGGACTGTCAGCGGGCGCCCTCAGGTTTGCTAGGAAACGGGACGGCGGGGGGGGGGGGGGGGTCTTCCTCGGTACGTGGCTCTGGTCGGCGCAGTAACGCCTCTGCCCCCGTTTTAGTTGCAGAAGCCGGACAACCGATTATGACTTGGTTGGAGGTGATCAGCTCAACTGTCACTTTGGCTCCATCCTGCAGACGACGGGGCTGCAGTACCGGGATTTCATTCACGTCAGCTTTCACGACAAGGTACAGTGAGCAGTGCTTCCTAACTTCTCCTGGGTCTTGGAGTCCTTCGAGATTCTGGTGGAAGTTAATAAACTATTCCCCTGGAAAAATGTGCGGAGACACATACACAGACACATACTCACCCCAAGTTTAGCGCACTATCTCGGGGTTCACAAACGCTCTTGAAGCCCCCCAGGTTTAACATGAGATGGGGCAGAAAGTCTTCATCAGAGAGACTATGCTGCGTTTCACCTGAGCCCATTTTTAGTGAAGAACAATGAGTCGCCCTCGGCAGTAATCCCACACAGGTGTCGGGGTTGATCAATCCCAGTCTGGGTCTGAGCTCCATCCTATCAGTGCAGTGCAGTGCGGTGCGGTGCGGTGCAGTGCGTCTCACACTTGGGAGGGTCCCAGGGTCGCAGGGCTGGTTAGTGAACCTGCGGAAGCCAGTCTGTCTGGCGTCAGGGACCCGTCCTGCATTGCTTCGTGGCTCCCCACGTGGTCCTCCCAGGCACCGGAAGCCCAGAACCTGCAGCCAAGCACAGCGGCTCTCACATCTGCTGTCTGCTGGGATCTCCTGGGGAGCTTTTAAAACTCAGAAGCCCAGGCCAGACCCCAGATGAATGAAGTCAGAATCTGCGGCGATGGGACCCCAGCTCGGGAGCCCCCCACCGTTCCAGCGCACAGACGACTCAGGGAACCACTGGTGTCCTGTTCTTGAGCCCCCTGGCTCCCAAACTGCTGCATTTAGACAGTAGGTGCAAAAGTCACAGCCCATCCCAGTGAGGTCAGCGCGTCCAGGATCTTGCTTTCCTGCCCGCAGAGAATCTGGGGCCCAGCAAAGCGCAGGAGCCCGTGAGCGCTGTGCTGCCCTGTCGCTGAGTGGTGATGACAGAAAGAGCGGATGGGGTTTCCAGGAGGTGATTTTCCACAGAAGGCTCGTGACTGCTCTGTGGGCTCTTTCAGGGAGCCCCCGACAAGGTCATCGGCAGAAGTCCCCCTCCTGCGGAAACCAGGGTGGTGGAGTCGGCAGTCTGTCCTCTCCTGCTGGCTCCAAATGCACGACCGTTCACCATGCACAGGTGGCCGTCCCCGTGGTGTCACACCAGCCGGAGGACAGCACACCATGCTGTCCTCCTTAAAGATGAGGAAACGGGGTCGAAGAGAACTTCAGACATTTGCTTGGGGCCCCACGGCAGGAATGGTGCGGAGCAGAGTTCCTGAGGCAGGTCTGCCTGACCCAGACCCTCTCGCCGCTCCTTCGGGAGCTCCTGCAGATGCGAAGGCGGGAGCCTAGGGTTTCCGCTGGACCTGCGGTCGGTTCTGATGCAAGTGGGTGCTTACGGGGCCCAGAGCCTGTCACCCGCTGCTCGCACTGACCCAGAGTGGAGGCTCTGGTCTTGCCCACTGAGACGGCTCTGTCCCCTGCCCCCGAGGGTAAAAGGGTCTCGGGTTTAGAGAGCCTTTCATCCCGAGAATCCGAAGTCACACTGTCTACCGAGGATGGGCAGGGATGGGGGTCAGCGCCCCCTCCGCGCCGCGCTCGCAGGCGCCGTTCCTTAGGCGCTCTGGGCTATCCAGCCGTGTCCGCACGCGCCGCGCTCACGCTCGCTCCTCTCTCCCAGGTGTACGAGCTCCCCTTCTTAGTGGCCCTGGACCACAGGAAGGAGTCGGTGGTGGTGGCTGTGAGGGGAACCATGTCTCTCCAGGTACGGAGCCTGGCGCGCTGGCCCAGGGGACTGGGGGCGGGCAGTCAGCAGCTCAGACGCCAGGAGACCCAGCTTTCCTGGAACTGAGGGGAAACCTTCGTAAGTGACAGCATCAGACACAGGGAAACACCAGGCGTGGCAAACAGGGAGGCGAGTCCAGGGCTGTCAAATATTCCCTTTGAAAAAGCAGATAAAGCCATTTCCTTTTAACCGAGAAATATTGGAAACTTAGACGCTGGCAGGGCTGGGCTCCCCTACACCCAGGCGGGTGCCCGCTGGATTCCCTGGGCCCCCAACCCGGGTGACCCTCCCCTTGAATTTTCTGCACCCGAAGCCAGAAAGAACAGTAGGTTAAGTCATGCAGTCCAAAGTCAGCCCACCTTAGGTACCCCCGCAACCTCCCCAGTTCCCGTTGGGGGTCTCAGCCGGCCCGACGCGCCTGCCCCCGGCTCCCCTGGCCGCTGCTCCCCCAGTGCCGTGGGAGCCAGCACTGCCCAGCCCCACCCAGCGGTCCCCTCCCATCCTGCTCGGCCTCTGCCCCACGGAGACACCTGGCGACTTTCTTCTCTCCTGTGTCGTGCTTTTTGGTCTCTTCTTGGCTGTTCCTCCGTCTCGTTTCCTACCTAGTTTTCTCCTGACCCAGGAAGTGAACCGAGACTCCACCCTCTTCTGCTTCCCCCCACCCCCCACCCCCCACCCCCGACCGTGCGCGGGCAGCCTTGCCCCCGCCTCGCCAGGAGCCGTCTGGGTCTGCCCGGGCCCCCGGGTCTGCTCTCCCGTCAGGGCACCGCCCGCCCCAGTAACCATGCGGCGCCCCCTTGCCCCCCAAGAAGCCGCAGAGCTGAAGTTGTCTCCGGCTCTCTCCTCGCTTCCTGCCCAGTCTGTCGCGTGGGGTCCTGCCCGGCCCCTCTCTGGCCCGCCCCCTCCAGTCCCAGCACCGCAGCCCTGGTTCTGGTCCCAGGCCTCTCTTTCCTGGGCCCGCGCGACAGGTCCTCTGCCTCGGTCCCTGTCTCTCGTCTCGCGTCTCCCCAGTCTGTCCTTCGTAGCATCCAGAGGACTCTTTCTAGAACGCGGTCAGACCTGCCACTGCTCGCAGACCTCTGGCAGCTCCCGCTGCGTTAGGCACGGTTCCTGGTTCTTGCTGAGGCTCTTGTCAGCGCTGCAGTGCAAGTCCGCAGCCCTGGCGGCGCCAGAGCCACCTTTGGGGCCCCTCCCCCCGCAGGTGGGCCTCCCTGGGTCCCGGGGACACACCAGCCTCCCGGGCTCTGCCCGCGGCCCCTCGATGCATCCAGAGTCGAGTGCCCGTGAGCCCAGCCCACCGCCCGCTTCCTGTGCTCGGATGCCTCTGCCCTGGGCCCTGCTGCTCCCCTGGGTGAGGAGGCCAGCCTCTGTTCTCTCCTCTGCTTCCTGAAAACCAGCTTTTCCATCAGGCTCTGGCTCAGGCCACCTCCTCCAGGAAGCCCCCCATGCCCTGCAGCGCTCACCCCTCCTCTGCTCTGTGTGACGTGTCTCTTACCCTCTCTTAAGTTTCAACCAGCCGTTGACTGGGCCCCTGGAGGACGGGAACCATGCTTTGCTCAACACCCTGGCCCAGGGCTCTGTGCTTCGTGGGTGCTTAGGTGCTGTGTGCAGGGAGTGGGGGCAGAGGGTGCCTCTTAGACGTGTCCCCTCCCCAGTCTTCATGTCTGATTGCACCGTGGGTCCCTCAGGAGCTTCCTGGCCACCTGGCATCTCTCCCGAGTTCAGGCACCCGGGGTCCGATTCTCAACAGCCTGAACCAGGGGACTGTCCCACATGGCCACCCTCAGCTGGCCCAGCCCAGCTGACGGCCTCTTCCCACGCACTGTTTCCAGGACATCCTTACGGACCTGTCAGCCGAGAGCGAGCCGCTCGACCTGGAGTGTGAGGTGCAGGACTGCTGGGCACACAAGGTAGGAGCCGAGGCCGTGTGGTCTGGAATGTTCTGTCAAGGGGAACCTCAAAGGCGCTGGAGTATTTTCAGCTCGGCGTCTCCCGCGTTAACGCTGCTCTGCGCCAGGTGCTGTGCAGCACGACTTCTTTGTTTTTAAGAGAAAGAAGCAGGTTCATAGCGATTGCGTCACTTGCCAGTAGCTACACAGTTACCGGAACAAGTGTCAGAGTCGGCATTTGAATGCTTTTCTTCCTGTGTAATTAAAGTAGTACGTCCTCATGGTGAGAAAAAGCTTTAGCGCAACACAGTGCAGGCAGACGCTCCCTGACATGCAGACGCTCAGCAATTTTTCGCAGGTCACTGCATTCTCTGCGTGTCACAAAACCGAGCTCCTGTTTCACTGTTACTGTGCTGGGAGGGGGCACGGGGTGCATAAGCTCCTGCCGAAGGGATGATGGGAGGAGCGCGGCCTGCTCAGAGCAGAGTTATTTCCCTCCGCCAGCCTCTGGGGACCACCATTTTACTGTCTGTGAATTTGCTTGTTTTACGTTCCTCATATAAGTGGAATTATACAGTATTTGTCCTTTCATTACTGGCTTATTTCACTGAGCACATGTCCTCGAGCTTCATCCGTGTTGTCGCGTGTGTCAGAATTTCCTTTGGCTGTTGTAAAATTGCCATGAGCGTGGGTGTGCAGATAACTGTTGGAGTCCCTGCTTTCAGTTCTGGGGGGAATATACCCAGACGTGGGATTGCTGGGTCTTCTGTTATTTCTCTGTTTAACTTTTTGAGGAACTAGCAAACTGTTTTCCAACACAGCTGCACCATTTTACATTCCCACCAGCACAGAACATGGGTTTCCATTTCTCCACATCCTCATCACTTTTCTTTCTTTCTTTTTTTTTTTTTTTTTTTTTTTTTTTTTTGAATATAGCCATTCTAGTGGCTGTGAAGTGGGTATCTCACTGTGGTTTTGGTTTGCATTTTCCTGATGACTAACAAGGCTGTAGAGCTGAGCGTTTTAACGTTTGAGGGAAAGTCTGAGATGATTCCTTCCCTAAAGGCTACAGCGGCTGCTTCTGGGGAGAAGAATGTCGGGGATGGAGGGCAGTGGCCTTCCACTATTTTTATAAACTTCGTGTGGCTTTTAACCAGAACATGTATTACTTCTGCGGTAATAGTTTTTTCACATGTTATCGCCAGAGTGCGGTGCTGGTAATTGAACCCCAGTGTCCTGTCTGGACAACTTTTTTTCCTTCCAGGTTTTTTTGTTATTGTTGTTTTTTGGGGTTTTGGTTTTTTTTCTGTGCCTGGACACTTCAGGGAAGAGCCAGGGTGGAGGCTTTTGGCTTTTGTTCTGCCGCCAGTTAGGAGCTCGACAGTCCTGGGAATGTTAACTTTTTTCCTTTATCCCTTAGCTGTCTTTTCATACCTCAATTCACTGACAAGTCCAGTTTAACTATTACTGGGTGTGCATGAAGAAAAACAAATAAGAAATTTAAAACTTATCATAGAGACGCATCAACTAGCCAAGCACAGAATACCCTCAGAGCCCTGTGGGCTCAGCTGTGGCTCTGGTCTTAGAAGAATTTGGGCCGCAGACCGAGGTTTTGTGCCTCCACAAGCTGCGACCCTGCAGGCCTGGCCGGCTCTCAGCGGAGGCCTCCTCCGGCACCGTTTTGTTCAGTGACAGCTCTTGCCCTCCCGCCGGGAAGACAGCTGCTCAGGGCCTGAGGGCACGGACTGTTCTCTGCTCTTGGCCTCGGTACCGAGTTTTGGCTCTGATGCTGTCCACGATGGTTGGAGTTCAAAGCTGTGCAGCTCAAAACGGTCTTGGCGTTTCACCTGTAACACTCGTGCCAGGGAGACTCACAACCGGCCGAGTTGTGGTCCCAATGCCGAGTGGCTCTGGCTGCCCAGAACCAGACACGCGGTAGGTGCCTGATAAATGGTGGCGGAAGTCGACAGCATCGCGTGGCGGTGGGGGGAGGAAAGGGAGATCTGGCGGTTTGTCCAGAAGTGCCGTCAGACTGTGCACAGCATGTTAACCCTTCAGACCTCCTGGTTTCTCATGTACGAGGCCAGCTTCCGCATTCTGCTCACAGGGTTATAGAGCTGTTGAATCAGGAATTTGCAGCAGCTTTGGAGAGGGGCACAACAGTCTCCCATCTTACGTGGAATTTCTCCCACTTCATCCTGTTGGAGGTTAGGCTGCTGGGCCGGTGGCCAGGCCCGTCCCGTGTTGTCCTGCAGGAAGCACTCCGAAAATGGTTTTGGTTGACAGGGTTGTCTCTCCTCGATGGGAACCACTTAATTTTCAAGAAGTCTGTTTCGTGAGATAGCTGTATTTGTTAGGAAGCTTTACATTCTATTTTTTGAAATTAAACCAAAGCCTGACCTCCCTCGAACTCACTTCCGATGGTCTTAGTTCTGCTTTTGCAGGAACAGTGGCTACTTAGTCACTGTCACTGATTCAGAACTTTACATTTTAACATACTTGCAAAAGATCAGCTGTTTATATAATCTAAACGTGACGGACCACGGGGACTTGGCTAAAGTAAATTGTGGGACGTCCATGCAGCAAAATACTCTGTAGCTACAGAAGAAGCCTCAGAAATATCCACTGACACGGAAAGATGTTCCTGACGTCACCTCTTCGCTCATGGAAATATTTTTTGAGCCCCTGCTTCATGCCAGGCTCTGTGCCAGGTGCCAGGAATACAGCAGTGAGCGGTAGATGTGCCCGCCGATCCCAGGATGCCTTTCCTGTCTGGGGGGACAGAGTCACCGATAGGAGACACTGTGTAGGCCTGCCCTGTCTGACAGTCACCAACCACCTCTGCGTCTGCACTTTCAGGGGATTTCTCAAGCTGCCAGATACGTTTACCGACGACTCATCAACGACGGGATTTTGAGCCAGGCGTTCAGCATTGCACCTGTGAGATTTTAATTCTTCTTTTTTTTCCTTTTCTCTGCCATTAGCTGTTTGTTTTCTTAACCTTTACTCATTCTGCATTTGCCCCCTAGGAATACCGGCTGGTCATCGTGGGGCACAGCCTGGGGGCAGGCGCCGCGGCCCTGCTGTCCATCATGCTCAGAGCCGCATACCCACGAGTCCAGTGTTACGCCTTCTCCCCGCCCAGGGGGCTGCTGAGGTACTTCTTTGTTTCCTTTCCTGTAAGGAGATGCTACTCACGAGTCATTTGGTCACAACTGGTCTCTTATCTGCAAGTTAGTTAACAATTTCTTATCCTCGGGAGAAGTTTGTTTCAACGCCCTGTCTGGATGAAAAAAGACTGGATAGCTTTTCATAGGTCTGTCTAACCATAGCTTTGATTTTATTTTATTTTTTTTAAACTGAGGTATAATTATATTAGTTTCAGATGTACAACATAACGATTCGATATTTGTATATGCTGTGAAATGATCACAATAAGTCTAGTTAACAGATAGTTACAGGATCATTTTTCCCTGTGAGGACAACTTTTAAGATTTACTTTCTTAGCAGCCTTCACATATGCAGTGCAGCATTATTAACTGCAGTCTCCACGCTGTACGTTACATCCCAATAACTTACTTATTTTATAACTGGAAGCTTGTACCTTTGGACTCCTTTCACCCATTTCACTGCCTCCCCTCCCACCCCCCGCCTCTGGCAGCCCCCAGTCTGTTCTCTGTATCTGTGAGCTTGGTTTGTTTTTTTCACTTTTCACATATAAGTGAGATCATATGGTCTTTGCCTTTTTCTCTCTTATTCCAGTTAGCATAATGCTCTTAGGGTCCATCCAGGTTGTTGTCCATCCACAAATGGCAGGATTTCGTTACCTTTTATGGCTGAATAATATTCCATTACACACACACACACGTCTTTATCCATTCATCCGTTAGTGGACACTTAGGTTTTTTCCATGTCTTGGCTATTGTAAATAATGCTGCAGTGAACATGGGGGTGCAGGTATCTTTCAAGTCAGTGTCTTCGTTTTCTTTGGATAAATACCTAGAAGTGGAATTGCTAGATCATATGGTAGTTTTATTTTTAATTTTTTGAGGAACCTCCATACTGTTTTTTTGTAGTGGCTGCACCAGTTTACATCCCCACCAACAATGCACAAGCATTTCCTTTCCGCCACATCTGGCCAGTGCTTGTTATTTCATGTTTATCTTTTTTGGATAATAGCCATTCTGACAGGTGGGAGGTGCCATCTCGAGCTTTGCATTTTCATTTGATTTGCGTTTCCCTGATTAGTGATGTTGAGCATCTTTTCACGTACCTGTTGGCCATCTGTATGTCTTCTTTGGAAAAATGTCTATTTAGATCGTCTGCCCTTTTCTTTTGGACACGCGGCATGTGGGATCCTAGTTCCCGGACCAGGGATTGAACCCTGCAGGGGTCACGCCCCCTGCAGTGGAAGCTCGGTGTTTCAACCACTGGACCGCCAGGGAAGTCCCCGTCAGATTCTTATTGCTATTGAGTTGTATGAATTCTTTATGTATTTTGGTTTTAACCTCTTATCAGGTATATGATTTGCAAATACTTTCTTCCATTCAGTAAGTTGCCTTTTCATTTTGTCAATGGTTTGTTTCCTTTGCCGTGCAAAAGCTTTTTAGTTGGATGTAGTCCCATTTGATTAGACTTTTGTTGCCTTGGTTTTTGGTGTCAAATCCAAAAAATCATCACCAAGACCAACGTCAAGGAACTTACTGCCTATGTCTTCTTCTAGGGGTATTCTGATTTCAGGTCTTAGATTCAAGTCTTTAACCCATTTTGAATTAATTTTTGTGTATGGTGAGATAGTGGTCCAGTTTTCCCAACATCATTTATTGAAGAGACTGTCTTCTCCCCACTGTGTATTCTCAGCTCCCTTAATTCACCGTAAGTGCATGGGCTTATTTCTGGGCTCCCTGTTCTGTTCCATTGATCTATGTGTCTGTATTTATACTAATCATCATACTGTTGTGATTACTCTAGCTTTGTATTATATTATGAAATCAAGGATCACAATATCTCCAGCTTTGTTTTTCTTTCTCGAGATTGCTTAAGGCTATTTGGGGTCCCTTGTGCTTCCATATGAATTTTAGTGTTGTTTGTTCTATTTCTGTGAAAAATGCCATTGGAATTTTGATTAGGATTACACTGAATCCGTAGGTTTCTTTGGGTAATATGGACATTTTAGTAATAATTTTTTTAATTCATAAGCACAGAATACCTTTCCATTTATTTGTGTCTTCTTCAGTTTCTTTCATCAGTGGCTTCTAGTTTTCACTGTGCGGGTCTTTCACCTCCTTGGTTACATTTATTCCTAGGTACTTTATTCTTTTTTTTTTTTCAATATTTATTTGTTTGCATTGGGTCTGAGTTGTGGCACACAGCATCTTCGTTGTGGCGCATGGGCTTCTCTCTAGTTGTGGTGCATGGGCTCTAGAGCGCACGGGCTCAGTAGTTGCGGCGCAGGCTTAGTTGCCCCACGGCACGTGGGATCTTAGTTCCCTGACCAGGGATCAACTCGCGTCCCCTGCATTGGAAAGCGGATTCTTAACCACTGGACCACCAGGGAAGTCCTATTCTTTTTGATGTAATTATAAATGGGATTGTTTTCTTAATTTCTCTGATAGTTCATTATTAGTATATAGAAACGCAACAGTTTCTGTATGTTAATTCTGTATCCTGCAACTTTACTGAATTTGGTTACTAATTCATTTTTTGAGTTTGAAAATTACATTTTTCTTTTCTCATTCAACATACTTAATCCTGTATAATCTTTGGCCTGATGACAGAAGAAATCTGTACGGCCATTAAAAAAAAGAAATAAAAAATGAAAGGGGTAAAAATTAAATTTGTATCATAGAATTTTTGAAAAATATCAATAAGTGGAGAGATCAAGATCTATCCAGAAATCATCACTGTAACTATTTAGGTTTGCTTTCTTCCAGCTCCGTGTGTGTGTGTGTGTGTGTGTGTGGATATGTGTTTTTCTAATACTCTATATACATTATATCCTTAACTATTCTTTGAGAACATGTTTTTTAATTAACTACTTAGTTTTCTACCATCTGGTTACACCACTTTTATTTATTCCCATACTGATATTTACATTCTTTTCATTTTTTCATTATTATAAATCTATCAATATCTTTATACATAAATGTGTACCTTTAAAAATTTTTTAAAGCTCTTTTAATATTAAAACACAGAGTTATACATATAATAAGACACGAAAGTGACTTTTTAAAATAACTCATTGTTTTTATTCAGTGAAACAAAGATAAAACATGTTTTTGAGAGTAATAAGCAAACATCCATACAACTTGGATGCATTTTGCTGTGTGAAAGAAACCTGACACAAGAGACCTTACTGTGTGATTTCACTTATATGACATTAAAAAAAAAATTTTTTAAATAAATGTATTTTATTTATTTATTTTTGGCTGCACTGGGTCTTCGTTGCTGTGTGCGGGCTTTCTTTAGTTGCGGGGTGCAGGCTTCTCACTGCGGTGGCTTCTCGTTGCGGAGCGTGGCCTCTAGGTGCGCGGGCTTCAGTAGTTGTGGCATGCAGGCTCAGTAGTTGTGGCTCATGGGCTTAGTTGCTCTGTGGCATGTGGGATCTTCCAGGACCAAGGACCAGGGCTCGAACCCGTGTCCTCTGCATTGGCAGGCGGATTCTTAACCACTGCACCACCAGGGAAGTCCCTATATGACATTTTAGATAAGACAAAACTATAACAGGAGAAAGATCTGTGGTTGCCTGGGGTTGGGGGTGGGATATTGCAGAAAGACACAGGGAGCCCGGGGGGTGATGGAAATGCTCTACATCTTGATTGAGGTGGTTGCTAAACAATTATATACATTTGTCAAGAGTCATCAAATTGTACACTTACAATGGGTATGATTTTACTGTTGTAAATTACACCTCAATAAAGGTGATTTTAAAATAGAGCGGGCTTCCCTGGTGGTGCAGTGGTTGAGAATCCCCCTCCCAACTGCACTTCAGAAGAGTTTAGGTTGTGAGGGAAAAAAAAAAAAAATCTCCCATCAGAAAAGATTTCTAAGAATTGCACCATGCTCAGAGGGGGGAAAAAAAAAAACCTTTCCTCTCAATACTGATTGTCTTGTTTCTTCTCAAGATGAACTTTCATTAACTCTTTCCTTCCATGCCATCAATCTTCAGTAAACGTCCACAACACAGAAGGGGCATACAGCAAATCAGAACTTACATAAGACATGATCCATACCCTTGAGCTTTCACTTTAAAGTAACTACGATCGGGCTTCCCTGGTGGCGCAGTGGTTGAGAGTCTGCCTGCCGATGCAGGGGACACGGGTTTGTGCCCCGGTCCGGGAGGATCCCACATGTCGCGGAGCGGCTGGGCCCGTGAGCCGTGGCCGCTGAGCCTGCACGTCCGGAGCCTGTGCTCTGCGACGGGAGAGGCCACAACAGTGAGAGGCCCGCATACCGAAAAAAAAAAAGTCACATACCTCTGCACCCACCCAAGTGGAGAAATGAATGTTGCCAGTGCCTTAGAGAGTCCCTGTGTGTCCTCTCCTTTCCCGTTCACAGGGAATCACTGTCCTGATCTTTGTGAAAATTCTTCCCTTGCTTTTTTTTTAAATTAAAAAAAATTTTTTTTTTTAATTTTTGGCCACACCATGCGGCCTGCAGGATCTTAGTTCCCCAACCAGGGATCGAGCCCATGCCCCCTGCAGTGGAAGCGCAGAGTCCTAACCACTGGACCACCAGGGAAGTCCCTTCCCTTGCTTTAAAAACTAGTTTTACCACCTGTATACATGTCTCTACATAGTTTAGATTTGCATGATTTTGAAATTTAGAGAAAGGGAATTATACTTTTTTTCTGTTTTTTTTTTTCCCACATTGTTTGGTGTCTGAAATGTTATTGTGTACATTCTCGTTATGTTTCATCACATATCACAAATTATCTGTTCTGCTGGGGATGGACATCGGGCTGTCACAGACGTGCTGGGTCATGGAGTGTGCACATGCTCGCGCTTCGCGTGTTGTGGCTGCACCCATTCACACCTCACCAGCAGCGTGCACACCTCTCCACATTCTAATACTTTATTAAGTGTCCAGTTTGAACATTTTGGCCAATCTGATGGGTGCGCAGTGATGTTTCATTGTTTGATTTGCATTTCCATGATGAAGTTGAGTCTCTCCATATTTTTATTGAATTTCCACTTTCATGAAGTTCCTTTTGCCCATTTTTCTATTGTATTGTCTATTTTTTTCTCACTGGTTTGTATATATATTCAGTACATCAGTTCTTTGTTGGTTCTAAGTATGTGTTGTAAATATACTCACTCCCTTGATGTGTCTTTTTACTTTCTTTGAGTCAAGTCTTTATCAGTTCTTAATTTTAACATTGACTAATTTGTCATTATTTTTGGCTGTGTTGGGTCTTTGTTGCCACACGTAGGCTTTCTCTAGTTGCTGCGAGCAGGGGCTACTCTTCATTGCAGTGCGTGGGCTTCTCACTGCAGTGGCTTCTCTTGTTGTGGAGCACAGGCTTCAGCAGTTGTGGCACGTGGGCCCAGTAGTTGTGGCTCGTGAGCCCTAGAGCATAGGCTCAGTATTTGTGGCACACGGGCTCAGTAGTTGTGGCTCATGGGCTCTAGAGTGCAGGCTCAGTAGTTGTGGCGCACAGGCTTAGTTGTTCTACAGCATGTGGGATCTTCCCAGACCAGAATCAAACCCATGTCCCCTGCATTGGCAGGTGGATTTTTAACCACTGCACTACCAGGGAAGTCCCAGGTCTTCGTTTTAAGAAATCTTTCTCTGTCCCAAGGACATGCAGCTAGTCTCCTATCGTATCTTTTAAAAGCCTTTTAGTCTGACCTTTCACCATTCCCTAGGTCTTTGATCTATGGTTAATTCGGGGTTTTTTTGTGTACAGCATGAGGTAGAGATTCAGTTTCATCTTCCAGCTCACACCTTGAGTGCTCTATCTCAGCACTGTTTATTAAAAGCCCATCCTTCCCCTACTGCTGACCTGCAGTACCACTCCTGCCCTGTGCAGATTTTGTCTGTGTGGCTTCGTTTCCACCATTTGTCCTAGGGTTAGACCGACCCGTTTTTTGTTTTTTGTGTTTTTTTTAATAGAAATTTTTCTTCTTAATAATTATTTTTTATTTTAATAACTATACTTTATCCTACTTTATTTTGTCTTCTCCCTTTCTTCCTTCCTTTCTTCCCTCCTTCCCTCCTCTTCCTCTCCTCCTTCCTTCCTTCCTTTCTTGCTTCCTTCCTTCCTTTCTTCCTTCCTCCCTTCCTTTCTTTCTTCCTTCCT
>NC_041227.1:77014585-77110054 GCF_002837175.3 Physeter macrocephalus | reverse complement strand
CCCCCAGCCCCGCCCCCCATTCCCTGCATCTGTGCAGCGCTGTCCCCGCCTGAGCATCCCTCCCTCCTCGGAGCCCCTCCCCCTCGGCATCCGGGTGCAGTGGGTGAACCTTCCCCGTGGCCCAGGGCTGCGCTCGTTCCTCGCCACCTGTCCTCTGCCTCCACTCCTGGGGTCCTTGAGGATGGAGATGACACCCCCACGGGAGCGGTTCTGAACTAATCACTTGAGTTCATCAGGATTGGCTGGGACAAGCACGCAGCTCTCTGCTCACCTCCACGCTTTATCCGTCTTGTTCCACATCTTCAACGCCTTCCCTCTCTCTCTGTTCTCTCCAGCTGCTCCAATACTAACCATCCGCTAAGAACAAGCTCAATTCCCACCTCCTCCGTAAAGCCCTCCAGGACTACCCTCTGTTGATTCTTTTCCCTCTGAGATCCTAGAGCACGCTATACCAACCAGTTTTCAGGGGGAAATTCTTTGCCTCTCCTCCTGTGTGTTCATCTTTTCTCTCCAACTCGACTATAGCGTTCTTGAACGGAAATCAGTATTACCGAGTGACTGAATATACTTTTCACGAGTAAGAAAATCAACTTAGGATTTTTTAACTTTACAGTAATGCGAAAGCAATACGCATTCAGTAGAAACTACTTCGACTTTTGAATTTTGAGCTTTCCTCGGGCCCACCGTATGGGGAAAGACACTTCCTCCTGATGCTGGGTGGCAAAGCCCCAGCTCCCCACCAGCCACGCGACCACACCAGGAGACAGCGGATAGATGCAACCACCACGGACCCAGACAAGCACTCTGCTTGTCAGTACAGTAGTCAATAAATTACACGAGATGGTCAGCACTTTATTAAAAAATAGTCCTTGCATTAGATGATTTTGCCCAACTATAGGCTAACCTAGGTGTTCTGAGTGCACTGAATGTAGGTGAAGCTAAGCAGTGATGTTTGACACGTCAGGTGTATTAAATGCATTTTCAATTTATGATATTTTCAACTTACCATGGGTTTACTGGGACGTAACCCCATGGTAAGTTGAGGAAGATCTGTACAACAGAAGCAGCAGCCAAGGAACCAGTAGGAGAAATAATGGTTTTTATTTAAAGACAGTCACGGCATGGAAGCAACCTAAGTGTCCATCAACAGATGAATGGATAAAGAAGATGTGGCACATATATACAATGGAATATTACTCAGCCATAAAAAGAAATGAAACTGAGTTATTTGTAATGAGGTGGATAGACCTGGAGTCTGTCATACAGAGTGAAGTAAGTCAGAAGGAGAAAAACAAATACCGTATGCTAACACATATATATGGAATCTAAGAAAAAAAAAATGTCATGAAGAGATTAGTGGTAGGATGGGAATAAAACACAGACCTACTAGAGCATGGACTTGAGGACATGGGGAGGGGGAAGGGTAAGCTGTGATGAAGTGAGAGAGTGGCAGGGACATATATGCACTACCAAATGTAAATTAGATAGCTAGTGGGAGGCTGCCGCATGGCACAGGGAGATCACCTCTGTGCTTTGTGACCATGAGAGGGGTGGGATAGGGAGGGTGGGAGGGAGGGAGACGCAAGAGGGAAGAGATATGGGAATATATGTATATGTATAACTGATTCACTTTGTTGTAAAGGAGAAACTAACACACTATTGTAAAACAGTTATACTCCAATAAAGATGTTAAAAAACAAACAAAAAAAGCCCATCCTTCCCCTACTGCTGACCTGCTGTACCACTCCTGCCCTGTGGGAGGCGTCCATGCTCACTCTTCCCCTTGCTTCGTCTGACTCTGCTGATGCCACACTGGGTTAAGTACCTTAGTTGCCTACCCAGTGCTGACATCTAGTAATGCAAATCCCCATGGCTTTTACTTTTTCAAGAGAATCTGGCCAGTGTGTTGCTCTACCTGGAATCTCTTATTTCTCTTCCCCTTTAGAGGGTGGAGAATAGAGTGGAGTTCTGTGAACACTGACCTCTTCCTAACTTGGTACAGTTACTTGCTTTCTCTTGGAAGCCTTCTGTGGGCAATATAATCACCTTTTTTTTTTTTTTTAATTGCAGCAAATCCCTTTATGAATACTCTAAGACCTTCATCGTGTCACTTGTTCTGGGCAAGGATGTGATTCCCAGGTGAGTCTGCTGGCTGCCCTGTCTGGGCTTGGGCTGGCGGGAAAGGCAGAGTGCTGAGCCTCAGTCTGGTCTTTTGCTCAACAGGTTAAGTGTGGCCAACTTGGAAGATCTGAAGAGGAGAATCTTGCGCGTGGTTGCTCACTGCAACAAGCCCAAGGTAACTCAGGGCGGGGGGGGGGGGGGGCGGGGCGGAAGAGGACCTGCAGGGGTTAGGGCCTCCCCACCAGGCTGTTTGTGGCCTCGAGAGGACGTTTCTAAATTCAGAGCCTCATAGCACAGGGCACTGATGCTGCTAGAAGCTGTTCTACCCCCGGCACAGACTGTTGGCTGCTGTTCTGCAGAGGACGCCTGAGAAGCAAATGGCTAAACCAAGTGCAGGGAAGCTGCAACCAGAACATACTATACTAGAACCATCCCTGTTTGGTTAAGTGATTTGGTTTTTTGTCGTACTTCTTAGTCCTGTCGTGACTAACAGCGTTCTGATGGTTTTGGTCCCAAAGCTTAGAAAACAAGGCTGCCAGATACAGAGTTTAGGAGGCGCTGGTATTGCTGGGCTGTGGAATATTACAGTCGTTACAAATATAAATGCATTTGTATTTACCGGTAGAGAAAAATATCCATGATGTTTTGAAGAGATTTTTTAAAACGGCAGGATTAAAAATGCTTCTTAGAATATAACCCAAGGCAGGGGTAGGTGACGAGGTATATATAGATTTCACCAAAAAAATACACCAAAATGTGGTTTTATTTAGATAACGGGACTAGAGATTTTTCACTTAACATCTTTGTTTTGTGACATTTTGTTGTTGTTGCTAATTAGAAAAAAAATTTTAATTTAAAAATAAACTTCATCAGCTACACTCCCCCCAAATTAAAAAAAAAAAATTTCGTATCTAATGTCTTTAAGGGTAAAGGGTAAAACTCGTTTACAGGATTGCCTAAAAAGAATTAAGGGTAATTTTTACTCAAAATCTGCCTGAATTTGGTTTTTAAATATTGCTTCAAGTGTGATGGCGTCACTGCCTCAGAGAAACCCGAGTTTGGGCCCCTGACCTCCACACTCCTAAGATCCGTGTTGAAAAACAAAGCAGCCAGGCTTCTGTGCCATGTGGGGTTGCCGCCACCAGCTCACGGGTCCCAGGAGGCCTCCGGGGACCGTGAAAGCCTCACGGAGTCACACGCGTGCCGTCTTCTTGGTCTCGCCCTCAGTACAAGATCCTGCTGCGCGGGTGCTGGTACGAGCTGTTTGGAGGGCACCCCGAGGACCTGCCAACGGAGCTGGATGGGGGCGACCTGACACAGCCTCTCCTCGGCGAGCGGAGCCTGCTGGCGCACGGGTCCCCGGCCTACAGCTTCTCCAGCGACTCCCCGCTCGAGTCCCCCACCAAGTACCCCCCTCTCTACCCTCCCGGCAGGATCATCCACCTGGAGGAAGTGGGCACTTCAGGGAGGTGAGTGCGGCGGGCCTGACGTGGTCAGTCACCCACCAGCGGTGAGGGGAGACTCGGGGGCGAGACCTGAAGAGATGCTCAGCTTTTCTTCTTTCAGGTTTTCCTGCTATCCTGCTGCTCAGTACAGCGTGAAATGGTCACACGAGTCGGAATTCAGCAAAATACTCATCGGCCCAAAGATGCTAACAGACCACATGCCCGACATCCTGATGAGAGCCCTGGACAGTGTGGTGTCCGACAGGGCTGCCTGTGTTTCCTGTCCAACCCAGGGAGGCTCCAGTGTGTACGTGGCGTAACCAGGGCAACTGGGAGCTGCTCGGGCCGTGGACGCCACTCTTGTCCCGACAGTGACTTAACATCTGAGTGATTCCCACGGTGCCAATACCTGGATGTCCATCGATCGGATTTCAGTGGTCTCCTAAATGACTAATTTGAGAAATACTTCTGACCACAATATTCACACAATCAGGAGCCAGGAGAGCACTGAGGTGACGGCCCCCCCGAGACTGAGCGGGCGTGACGCCCTTTCCTGTAGGCCTGCTGATTCCCGGGAGTCCCACAGCCAGGTTTAAGGCCCTAACCGATCTGTAGGCGCCCGCCCCTCAGGCCACCTTTTCAGTGACAGGGTCCTGCCTTAGGAGTTGGCACACAGGTGTGCAGTGTATTCTGCAAACTGGACTTTCCTGCCTGCACAAACTCAGTATCAGTTGCAAGGGTGCCGACTGGGGCTCTGTCACGGGTGGCACTAGGCGAGGGTCAGCCCTGAGCTCCGACTGGGAATCAGACGAAAGCAGGTCGGGGAAGCGAGCAGAGACTGCTCTTCCTGCCCTCCGAGTGCCCCGTTCCCTGTTCACACTGCTTGTTTCATCAGCCTCAGGGCGCTGGCCCAGTTCTCGTGGGATATTTGCGGAGGTCGGCCGGTGGATTCAGAGTTTAAAAAAAAAAAAAAAAGCACTTACATATCATGAGTGCCTGCACAGCCATGAACTCTTCCAGTGGGTGTTTCTGGGAAGGTCTATTTTACTGGGTAGTTTTACAACAGTCCTGTTTTAAACATCTTTTTTGTGTCCACTGTAAACAACAAACGGAGTCTTACGTTTTCCTGGAGCTCCGGCTAAAGACTGAAGATTGCCCAGGCGTCTGGCTGTGCTCCACCCCCGACCCAAACCCTGTAAAATGACAGTAACGGGATTCCTTTAGAAAGCATAAACCCACAAGGACGGGGGGAAGAAGAGACAGGAACAATGAGATGGCCAGAGATAAGCGGACACCTGGGTGAAGTGGGGAAGGAAAGAATAAATCCGGTCTACAAACCAGATGCCCCAGGCACCTCGGACCCGGGGCGTGAAGCCAGCGGGGGACCGGCCAGAGTGACGGCTGGAAGAAATCTGGCTCCTCGCTTGCTTCAGGGTCGAGGGGGCGCTGGACACCAGCGCAGTAGAACAACTCCTCCCACTTGGCTCCCAGAACCTTCAAGAAGATGCTCCAAGGAAATCAGACCTCTAGGGATACCTACCCCCTCAGGGCCTAGTAGCTGTCACAGCCATACCACCTTAGCTTTTGAAAACCTGCAAAGGTCTCTGACTGAAAGGCCGCGGTAACATCCAACTGCTACAAGTTTCGTTTCTAAACATAATTCCTGTACGTTCCTAGCGGCAGAAAGGAAAGCAATCTCCAGCACCTTGAACCACACTGCCCTGGCGTGACCCACCTACGTGCTCAGTGTCTGGTCTGCTTTTTAGTTTTCAGTGTTCAAGCACGAGCCAGGGATTGCCAGACACTTGGGGAACAAAGGACCAAAAGAAAGAGACATGGGAGAAGCTTCAAGCCCTCCCAGCTACATACAGCTTGGGAACAGAAAGAGTGCTGCAACCACAGAACTGATCCACAAGGCTGAAAAATAGTATTTAGGGAAAAAAGAACTCCTGGACATGAAAAGTATACAAAATGAAATCAAAAGCAGCTGGGAAAGGGATACCTGAATAATGGGAGACAAGCTTCCAAACAGAACAAGCCCACCAAGCACAGGGTACGGGAGACAAAGATCCACCCAGGACATGAAGACACACGGCAGACCCCACAAGACGTGGAGATAAACATACCGCCCCCTGCAGTGCAAACGGCCAAGACGACGGGGAGAGCTGCCTTCAAGAAGCCGAAGAGAAGTTATTTCCAGCCTGGAATTTCAGACCCAGCCAAAAAGTATCAGGTTAGAATGAAGTTATTTTCAAAGATACAAGTGCTCAAAAACATAGATGACCCACATACTCCTCAGGAAGCTCTTGGAGAATCTGTCCATCAAGGTGAGAGAAAGTAAATTGGAAAACAAGGAGTTAAGATGTAGAAAATAAAAGATCAGCATGTAAGAGAAGTGGTGGTCAGAGGGTTCTGTGCCTTTAGGGAAATGAAAACTGAAGAAACACGTGATACATCCGAATGTCCTGAGAGATTTAGACAACAGATGGAAAAGGCACAGTTAATCAAGTATGCAGAAAACAAAGCAAATAAACTAGTACTCCAAAAGAACCAAAGTTGTGCAGAAAAGGCAGACTGTTACTACATGGCTCAGCCCTGAGCGTTTACGTGGCAGTTGGTAATGCAGACACTGAATATCAGCGCCAACCCAAACGACTGTACTGAAGGGGTGGGAAAGGTGTGTTGAGGCTGGGGTTACGGCTGGTTAAGAGCTACTGCATCCCCACCGGGAGGGGACGTCGTCGGTGGTGGCTGGAACTGACAATCCAACGGAGCACACAGCTTAGCCTGAGCCCCGGGGAGGGGAGGGGCTGACAGCTCAATCAGGCATCAATGGCCAGTGACTGAATTGAAGCCTCCAGAAAATTTGAAGGGACCTGGTTTGGAGAGCTTCCGAGTTGGGGAACACATGAGATGTGGGAAGAGCCGTGCACCCAGGGAAGTGCCCAGCCCTTCCTCCATACCTTGCCCTCTACATCTCTTCCGTTTGGCTGTTCCTGAGTTACATCCTTTTATGATAAACCAGTGATCTGGTAAGTAAAAGAGAAAAAAGCAAGCATATGCTTTAGACGTGTGAAGACAAGTATGAAGAATTACCTAAGAGAACGCAAAATGGGTGCCTCTGGGGAGGGTGCGAAGGGGGAAGACTGCTGTTTTTGTAGCAAACCTTTAGATTTGGTCTTTAAACTGCATTATTTACCTTTGGTTAAAAAAAATAATAACTCTTCCAAGCAATAAAAAAGAAAATTTTAAAACTGCTTCTAACATGAACTGTTGATAGTATAAGTTTAGGCTCCAGAAAGGATCTTAAAGTCATACCGTCAGTCCCCACCTTACCAGGCTGCCAGCTCGGGTTCCAATATCTGCATCTTCAGCCCATAGCTCTGGCCCGAGATGCTGACACACGTCCCTGCGTGGACATCACACGAGTCTCGCCAACATTCGCCAGGTCTCAAACCGAACGTCACTCAACGCCCCCTCTTTGTTTGCTGGCTCCTCCATCTTCTCCCCGTAGAGGGACTGCTCCCTGTCCCCCCCACCATGAAAAGAGGCATTGGAAATGAACATCCAACGACCCAGGGTTTTACAGGGAGGCAAACAAACACATACCCCAGCAGGTGGCTCCCCAAGCTCTCAAGAACTCCAGTATTACCAATCATGATTCAAGGATTTATTAAGTCATACATGCAAAACATACTGCTAATCGCATTAGCAAAAGGTCAATCAATGTAAAAACACTCCACAATTCTGCAACTGTCAATTTAAAAAATTTTGTTCTAGTGGTTGAAAGGTCCAAGCTCATATTCTTGCCAGTGGGTAAGTTGTACAGAACTTTGTTAGCACGAGCACGGGGTTGACAGAACCTCACAGACCCCAAGGAACATCGTTAGGGCAAGGACAGGAAGCGTGTGCACGCTGTGAGGCAAGAGGCGGCCAGTGTTATTAGTCCAGGTGCAGTGTTGGTGATCTGGCAGGGTTTACAGTTTAAGAATATCTAAGTATTTTAAAAACTGTAAAGCTGCAACATAGGATTTTTATACCTAGTTACTAGAAAACCAAGGAAAGCACTTACTAGCTTTGGATAAGGTAACATGAAGACAGGAATGCACTTTTACTAATCTACAAAAAAATTTTTCTAATGCATATTCAGAACGATTTTATAATACAAGGAGGCATATTGCTCATTAAGAAGGGGTTCTATGAGGGATAGGTAGGTTTAAGGAAAAGAGAAAGCTTAAGAAAACACTTACTGATAATACCAACCTTTCTTCATCATCTACTGCATTTGACAGAAATTAACCTTTTAAAACTTTTACCTGTGACACTTTTAATAGTTTAATTATTACGTAGACAATGTGGTGTAAATTTCCATATTTTGTTAAAATACTGTCTTCATCCTCTGATCACAAGTGTTCCACACACTCCACCCAGTGCACCCACGGCCAGAGCAGAATGCTTCATCAGAGGCAGCACGGTAGTAAGAGCTCTGTTCAAAATCTCACAAAAGCTAATACACTAATTTGTTCTAAAAAATCTCACTATGAAATCAAAAAGATTGATCCAAAGACCTGAGCTGTTACATTCATTCATTATGATGTAAAGTACAATGTTAGGTAGTGAACACAGACTGGTAAATCAGGATGCATTAAATGACAACGTTTCAGGAAGGAGGCTGTACTGCTCTTCACGTCTGAAACTCATTAGCGAGCGTCTGCATCTCCTGCCTCAGAAGCTACAGTCTCTTCCAAACAAAGGTCTTTAAACAGTTTAGTGGTTAGTGTTCTTAGCCCAGCAGTGCAACTTAGTTCACAAGGTATTTTGGCAACTCTTAATCTGAGCAAGAATAGGGGCTTTGAAAAATAAGGCTTTAAGGAAGCTTGTCATTTTAGGGCTAAACTTTAATAGAATGTGAAAGTTTGAACTCTTACACTTTAAACAAACAAAACCTAGAAATTACTGATTGGTTCAAAACGGTTTTATGGAAAAACTAATCTGTAACAAAAACTTGGCATTGAGTGCGAAGGCTCCACCGTTTGAGCAAAGCGTACAAAGGGTCCTGGGGGACGGGACAGGCGGGAGGGGCCCGGACATTCACAACAGCAGGCATTTTCTCTTCCTCTTCTTGACGGGGGGTGGGCAGAGAACCGCCCGGATAGCTTCATCAAACACCGTCTTGAGACCTCGCTGCGTGAGCGCCGAGCATTCCAGGTATTTGACGGCACCTGTGGGAAACACAGCCTCACCCTCAGATCAGAACGGGGGCGCCCCCCACCCTGACATGGCACCGAGGGCCCTGCTCTGCGGGGTCCCGAAAGGCAAGCCAGACCCCGAGTCCACTTCCCCAGGCGGGACTGCAGCCTCCATCACGAAAATAAAAACGTGGGCAAAGCAGACATGACAATGGGGGTTCCATACCGATCTCCTTGGCCATGGCCAAGCCCTGTGGGTAGGTGATGGGTGTCAGCTTCTTCTCCTTCAGTTTCTCAATCGTGTCTTTATCATCCCTCAGATCAAGTTTCGTCCCCACCAGGATGATAGGAGTGTTGGGACAGTGGTGTCGCACTTCAGGGTACCACTAGGCACCAGCAGAGGAGGCAGTCAGCCTCTCCTTGGGAACCGCCCTCGCCTGAACTGTATCCACACAGGTGCCCAACTGCATCAACCACCCACTTGGTCACCGCATCCCCTCGCCTAGCTCACACCCTCCAGAACCACCGACTGGCTGCGGTGTGTCCCTAGCCAGCCTGGAGCCCAGGACTCACACCCCTACTGACAGTTCTACTTGTCCGTGAGAGAGGAGAGAGGAGGGACGACCCCCACCCCCCGCAAACTACTTTGTTTTTGACCCGGTTCTTAGGTCATCTCAAAGTCCCTTACGTATTCAAGGATGAGAATAAAACTATCTGGACCCAGGTCTCAGCTCTGCCTCCATTACCCCCACCAGACACGTCCCGGATCCCAACTGAAGGGCCTCTCACCCGTCATTTTCACTAAGTTCATGAAAGATGCCAGAGTAGAAAGTATGGTCATTATTTTTATTAGACCGACCCCGAAGTGCTTCATTATTTTAACCAGGAACACGGCACTTCTGAATCAGACCTTGAGGCTTTAGAACTCTGCATACTCAAGTCCTGTACCTAAAAAACTGATTACTTATGTAAAAAATTACCTAAATAGTAGAATTACTAAAATCAACTTAAATAACTGAAAGTTTCTATCAGTAAATGGTATTTTATTTTTTAATGTTTCTTCCTGAGAGTAACATTATGTAACAAAATATTTTTCTAAAAAATCCCACTTACCTTTGCACGAACATTTTCAAATGATGCAGGACTCACAAGAGAAAAGCAAATCAAGAATACATCCTATAAAAAGAAAACACAGGGAGGTGTTTAGAAAATCGTCTTACAGTGAGGAATGCACTTTGCTTCCTGAGTGCTGCTGGGAGGGAAGCATGGGACCAGGGCATACGCTGCACACCAGCAACCGTGGCGCAAGCCTTCTCCCCGACACGCCTGCAGTGTAGTCAGACGCTCCCAGACCAGAACCAGCAATGTGAAGCACCAGTTACCAGTGAGAAGGGGAGGACGAAATATGCTAGAAGTTACTCGAGGCTACAGAGAGACATCAAATTTAGACCCCTGGGAGGCCTCTTTTCCATCCTTCCCAACTCCCACCGGGAACTAACTTAATGCTCTGTTACTACACGGGGACAAAAACGAGTGTCAGGTACTATGGCAATATTTCTATAAAACTTGGTTTCAGTCCGTCAAAAGCAGATTCAAATTAAAAACTGTTATCCTCAAATGGTATGCTTTTCATTACGCTCCCATCAGAATCTTAAGTACAAACATTTTTAGATGGTCACTGGGTTCCAATTAAGCTGCTTCTTAAAGAACTGCCGTCCAAGTCCCAGGCACAAAGCCGGGTCTCAAGAATTCGCTAAACAGGCACGTCCCTCTGGGAGGGAGGACGATCTGGTATGTAAGTGGCGTCTTGCCAGCTGTCAGAGCTTCTCAGACCCAAGCGGGGCCTCCGGAAAACTTGCACCGTATTGGGTAAAAAGTGAAATTTGGGACTTCCCTGGCAGTCCAGTGGTTAGGACTCCGCGCTTCCACTGCAGGGGGGGAAAGGTCTGATCCCTGGTCCAGGGAATGAAGATCCCACATGCCACAAGGCGTGGACAAAAAAGAAAAAGTGAAATTTAAATATTTACCCATATTAAAAAATGCCTAAGAGTTTCTAAAATGCTAGATTTATGAAACACTTTTCTGGAAAAAGGCAATTAGGCTACTCCGTGAAATGCACACAGTTCCCAAGTTAACACTTTCGATCATCCAGCTGATATCTTGTACCTGAAAGGGAAGAAACATCCCACACAATAGCGTTTCGTAAATGACACTGAAAATGCTAGCACATGCACAAGCTTGTCCAAGAATCGCCACAGCATCTCGGCACCTGGGCTGATCACATCATCTCAAAGCGGGGGTGGGTTAGCTCACCAGCGCTGCGCAGCCTCGCCCACAGGCCCTGCACCAGACACCAAAGTGGGAGGAAGGAGGGCCCAGAGCGTGGTTAGTCCCGCTCCCGTCAAGCACTCGGGCCACGTGAGCTGCAAGGTAGAGCCTCCGCACTCCTTCCCCAACCAGCCTGGACAGGGGCCCTTTCACGACAGCCCCTCCTGTCCCCTGGGAGGAGGAGGAAAGCAGTTCACACACTGCTCTGATTCAAGCCAGTAGGTAAACTGCCAGGCAAAACCCCAACCTTGAGTGCGTTAAATATAAAACACTCAAGGAACGTGAGGCTCAATAGGAAATCCTAGGAAAACTAAGTGAAACGAGAGAACAGATAAAGCTTGAAACTGAAGTCGATTGAAAGTTTTACATACGGCAATCGGCTTGTCTTTGCCCCTGGAGGGTATATCCTTACCATACGTTTCTCCAACCTAGTAATGCATGAGAACTTTGTTTGAGTTTAGTAAAAAGCGAGAAGAAAAATCAATATAACCAGTTACCTATTCTTCATCTGAATTTTGTCTCAACCCTCCCAAGGGATCTAAAAGCAGATGATGATCTAGAGGGTCTATAACGCCAGGCGCTGCTGAATCGCTCCGTCACCCTGTGAAGGTCAGAGACGGTGGAGACTGGGGCGCGCCTTCAACCTGTGGTGGCACAGGGAGGTTCCTTCCCCAGCATGAAGCCCATGGCTTCCGCTCAGCAAGGACGTGCCAGAGGGGTGTCCCACCCTCAGCGAGGGTGTCCATCAGCAACGGCACACCTCTCAAAGCTCAAAGCTCCCCGGCCAACTTCGCAGACAGGAGCCCAGCTGGAGCCAACAGGAGACGCGGCCGTGTGCACAGCAGGCCTCTCGGCCGAGACGCTGTCCAGGAAGGCGGCCGGGTGTGAGGGCTGTGACCTCACGGGAGTGCGGCTCAAATTCAGGGACCTGCTCTACTGAAAGGACAGCGCTGCTCCCGCCCCCGTGTGCATGGAGGGGCCGCCCAGAAGTGACCGCACTTCCAGCGTGTATCACTGTGCTTTCAATTCACTCCTCTGTTCCAATAAGAACTGAAGACTTACTCTTCAGCAACAGAGAACCTGGAATTCTAGAATCAAGAGAAAGGCGAGACAACTATTTTAATTTCATCTCACTCAAGCTTCTCCGATTTACAATTTAAAGCGAATGTTAAAGTTTCTCTAACTATTCTGATTTCATCTTTGGGCTATTTTTGAAGCCTGGTCCTCCCGAGACCCTGAAGTGATGCCAAAGCTTCACTGTGATACAGGGACTCATGGGGATCGGCCACAAAAACTCAGCTTCAAAATATCCTTTAACCACATCTGTTCTACCCTTTTCCATCTTTCAGAACATCTTTCTAATGGAGAAGAAACGTGCTTTCCGTCCTATGTTAACGTGACACCGTCTGCCTGTGCCTTCCTCTCCCTTCTGCCTCCAGCCCAAACGCGGCTTGAAGAAAACGCCTCGAGCGCTCTGACGACTAACCGCCCAGCGCCCAGTCCCTCCGGCTCTGCCCTCCGGCCTGACGCCCCAGGCCCGACGCCCCACGCCGTTCGCACTGTCCTCCTGCCCTCAGCCCTCCTCACAGGGTCACTCCGTGTCCTGGAGCGGCGTCATTCCTTCTGAGCTGCTGTCTTGGGTCTCAGGCCCATCTCCCCTTGGGTTTGAAGGCTACTCTCCCTCCATGGCGGCCTGTCCTCCCCACACCAGACACCCCTGGGCCTCCACCGACCTCGACTCCCGTGCCGCAGCCTGACCTCCCTCACAGGCCCCAAAATGACAGCAGCCCTTGGCGCTCCTGCCCGCCTGCCCGTGGCGCCGTCCGCAAATGGACCAGCCTCTCCCAGGAGAATGAGGGGGCTGGACCTCACCGCTCTGAATGATGACACTGTGCCCACCACCTTTTGGAGAACCAAGTGGAAGCTAATGGTTTAAACAGTTTTAACTCAGCTACACAGAGGATGCCAGGATTAAATGACCACAGGAAACACACGTCTCTTTGTAGGTCACAAAGACCTAGAGAGTGGGGAGATCTTGGTATAAAATCATCCAGTTGGCCCTTCAGGAGTGGGTCAGGGCAGAGTCACGGATGAGCCACAGAAACAGGCCTGCAAACCAGAGACCGGGTTTTATTTAGTACAAAGTTCAGAGGTTTCTCTCTGCCAAGAAGAAATCCAGGTGCCAGCCTATCACTTCCAGGGTCCGCTCCTCCTGGCAGGACAGCATGGCCCAAGGAAGGAGACCCTCCAGGCCCCAGCAGCTCAGCGCTCGGGGCGGCCCTCAGTAGCCAAGATAACCCTCTTGTCTCCAAAGGAGTCCAGGCAGGCACAGCTTTAACTGCTAGTTGGGTGCCCGCCCCACTCTGCTCCTAAGCTGGCGAGGGGTGGGTTACACGCTGCGGTGCAGGTCCACTGCCTTCCCCAGATGGGATGTGAAAAGTTCAAGTCCTGGCCCCGAAAGGACAACACCCACTTGGATTTCAGGCCCCCACACTACAGCCTGATTCAATGTGTCACTTACCTAGGTGTTCTTCGGCATTCAAAGCGGGGATCCCGCCTCCTCACCTGGGACTTACTGCGAGTGACTGCCTCAGGGGAAGCCGCCGCACCCTGCCCTGGGCCCCCTGAGTCACAGCAGATGGTTCTCATTTCTCAGTAGAGACACGCCGGCCTCCCACATGTATCCAGTTGACTGGGGACTCCTACTCTACCACTCAACGCAGATGCCTTTGAAACCTGGCCTCAGCAAGCACCCACTGGGGATGGAACAGTTTCCTAAACTATTCTACTGAAAAATACTGAAGAATTCAAACCATTTGGTGACTATGGGCTGATTTTTAATACGTAATCATAGTTAACTTTTACCTGGAGATTAACTGAGAAGCCAGCCAATTCAAGCTTCCCATTTTATGGTTTTGGTCTTTGTTTAGCACTCTTCCTAGAATTCAGCTAAAGGACAATCAGCAAAAATCTACAGCTTAAAGAAACTGTGCTTGAACTTCCCTGGCGGTCCAGTGGTTAAGACTCCACACTTGTAATGCAATGGGTGTGCGTTCAACCCCTGGTCGGGGAACTAAGATCCCGCATGCTGAGGGAGGGAGGGAGGGAGGAAAGGGAGGAAAGGAAGGAAAGGAAAGGAGGAAGGGAAGAAAGAAGGAAGGAAGGAAGGAAAGGAAAGGAGGAAGGAAGGAAGGAAAGAAAAAAAGAAACAAACAAACAAACAAACTTGGCAATTCCTCTAGCAGAAAGCACATGGAAAAGACAATAAGTTTTGCTTGGAAAAAGCCGTATTTCAAAAGCAAAAAAACAAGATCTGGGTAGACTAGAACTAATTAGTTCTTTCCACTCACACTCCCCCCACCCCCAAGAACAAAGTGATAATTAAATCAGTGCAAGGGCGGAGGCCAGACTTCTCGGGATGTTTCCCTGACCCCAACACCTCTGGCTGCCCGGCTCGCTGAGAGCAAGTCCTGCATCCTCCTCTCCTCTGGATGCAGCTCGGAACCGAGGGCCTCCCCACATCTACCAGCACAGCTACACCAACACAAGGAGGAGCCCCAACAGCAGCGACACGCCTGGGGCTGTTCCCCGTGCTCTACGCTCTACATCTATACTCATCCAGCCCTGCGAGGAACGGGGCAAGACTAGAGGTGAAGAAATCTGCCCGGTCACAGGGCGAGGAAGGGGAGGGCGGAATTTGAACCAGAGGAATTCGCTCAACTGCCTCTGTGCAAACTGCCCTGGCCAGTTGGTCACTAACTCTCCAAAGCTGCTTTAAAAAGCACTTTTAAAACAAAGAACAGACATGTAACAAGAAGAAAATGATACAAGTAAGACAACTGCTTATGGAGAGAAAAGTGGCTCTGACCATGTGTCCACCAGCTACTGCCCCATATAATTAGCTCTGGTAAAGAGATGAGCTACTAGCTGATAGGCAAGCAAACCCAATCTAACAGTTTTCTAACTGGACACAGTGGACACATTTTTATAAAGCTAAAACCTCAATCTACATTGAGAAGATTTAGGTACTAAAGCTGCAAAAAACGAACATGTATTTTATAGAAAAACAGTATTAAACCTGTCAGATTGGTTACTAACTTGATCTAAAGAAACCTTAATCTTCACTCTGCTTGATTTGATTCTGTGGTACGAAACTGTCACAAAGCAAACTGATCTGGAAACTAATTGCTCTTAAACTATTTAGCCAAAACAGAACAGTAACTACTTCACACAGCTGTCCTAAAACTACACGGAAGAATGTAAAACGCACAGCGCCATAGTTAATAACTGGTAATGCTCAAAAAATAAAAAGCAAAATCCTGGTTTGCATCTAGGCAGATATTCACTATTGAACTAATTGAACGTTATTGGTTATTACTCGATATACCCAAAAGATGGCAATATAAGCAAATCCAGAGGTGATATGAATTAATTAAATAAACAGGAATTGTAAAGAACAAACTAAAAATCAGTCATGCTCCTTACCGTTTGCGGATAGGATAGGGGACGTAATCGGTCATAATCTTCTTGTCCAGCTGTATCCCACAAGCCCAGATTCACCGGTTTTCCATCCACCATGACATTGGCAGAATAGTTGTCAAAGCTGTGGGACAGAGTGAAAATGGCTGGTCTCTAGTCGTGGAGCGCAAGGCACAGACCTGGGAGCCGAGTGGGGCCCAGGCTGGGGTTGCAGGGTAGAGAGAGCTGGAGGCCGAGGCAGGCCCAGAGGCGGCCAGGCCCACAGACGCCCAGCCCAGCCCGCAGGTGCGAGGCGAGGCCTCCCAAGGGCTGAGAAGCACAGGGAAAGCGGGAACTGGAGTGCAAGGGCAACAAAGGCAGCGCTTGAGAACAACACCCGAGAAACAGGAACAAGCTACTAAATTTAACCAAAACAACTCGCTGTCAGCAATAAAAACCTGCGTGCCTTTAATGAAGAGAACATTAAGGTTTTACTCCCCAGGAAGAAATAAAGTATACAATTAATCTCTCTTTCAATCCCCACGTGTTGACTTTTCCAGGTACACGCGTGAGTCATTCTCAGTTAGGGGCACGCCAGGACGGCTGCACTGGCAGTGTTTCCAGAAGACACCCCTCCCCCAAGCTGAGCCGTGGTCATCCACCCTGCGACCAAAGTGCAGGGTAACGCAAAGCAAACTGGATCTGAGAAGCTACTGTGTAACGTTTTCAAAGTGAGTTCACACAGGTATTTAAAGTAATTTGAGGCTGCTACACCCAAATGAGTCTGTCAGAAGAGGAAGCCTAGAAGGCCTACAGGCTGACAGGGGGAAAATAAGGTTGACATTAAAAAATTACGGCGAGTACCATGGAGTAGCTCATTAAAATCTGGCATCACAAGGTAAACCAGGGCAAGTGCCAAGCAGAATACAACACATCAGCCTTTAAAATAGAATTCCAGAATTAAAGTTTGCATACTTAAGACTAAAACTTAGGATCTTACTACACCGTGACAGCGAAGTCATGGTCTGAGTAAGTTCCATTGTGATTTATAAAAGTTAATGACCAAACCAGCTTTCATAAAGAAAAGGTTTCATATGCTGTATTCCTGCTTCAGTGGGAAGATGATAGATTAGTCAATAAACTGTACTGGGACTTTTTTTTTTTTTTTCAACCTGTGAAGAAGAATCAGGTTCCTGCCTCATACCATACCAAAAAATAAACTCTAAATGAATGAAAAATAAAAACTTCAGCTACAAAAATCCTACAGAACATTTTTAATAAGACATTAAACTCAGGGAAAAGGCAGAATGGCATGTTTACATAAAAAAGCAGAGGACGCCATAACGAAGTTCAAAGACAAATGAGAGACAGAGGGGTAATTATGTCTCACACACACAAGTCCCATCAGTAAGAAGAATTTTCGGTGGAAAAACAAGCAAGGGATTTCAAAAGGCAATTCACAGAAGACTATGATACACGGACAGTAAACATTCAAAAGATTTTAACCTCACCGGTGACCAGAAATGCAAATGGTGAGGTCACTTTTTTCAACTCATGTTAACCACAGTATGTATGAAGGGGGTGTTTCAGTCACAGCTGCTCAAAGTGACAGCCTTTGGGACAGCAACTGGGCAGCATCTATCAAAGTGTAAAGTGTCCATTCCTTTGCTTTGCCACAGTTCCTCTAATTATCTATCACATGTGCACAGAGACACGTGCAATGATGTTTAGCCCTGTTTGCAACGCCAAGTGACCAGTGGTTAAGTCCGCTACAGCACTTCAGTCAGTAACAGCTGTTAATGATTTAGCTCTAGCTACATGTGGAGATTAAGAAAGTCCCCACCATAAATTCAGGATAGTGTGATCCCACTTATATTAAAACACACACAGGACACCGAGATGTGCCTGTTGTGTCTGAGGGGGTGAGCGCAGTGGGAAGTGAGGCGTTTCCTCTCCACCAGCGCCACAGCCATGAGGACAGAGCTCCCGGCAGCAGGGCGGTGCGTTATGAGGCTCCCTGGTAACCCCATCATCAGAAAAGCACTTTTCCACCCCCGCCCAGTTCTGCTGCCTACAGGGAATAAGCAGCTCAGTAGCTGATTCCATCCTCCCATCCGTCCCCCCACTCTACACCCCACCACGCACACACACCCTGGTTTCAATTCCAAAGCCCAATAACTCAACAGTGACATGTAACCGTTGGATTACTGCCAGAAAAGGCCAATTAAAACATAATGGAGTATTTTGTTCCAGTTCCTTGAACCTTCACACAGAGCCCAGAAAGCCAAACTTATCCGAAACTCTTATATTATCCAGTCTCTGTACTTCACAGTTGGTTTAACTTTCACTTCCTGAATCTCTAAAAACCAATTAGGAAAGCTGTGTGCTTCATCACTGTGCAGAAACTTTACATTAGATTAAGTATTTTTTTAAAGTCCAAATACCTTATGAGACCTCAGTGACTGAAAGGAAAATTAATCACACCTGTTTGCATGAGGATTAAGAAAGGCAGAGCAGAAGAAAGGTCAACAGAATCCAAAGCAACATATCACAGACACGTTAACTTCCAGTTTAACTCAGGATACTTACACAGTAGGGATATACTCTCCAGGAAAGGCATTGGTCGTATAACTGATCAGGAGGCAAGTTTTACCTACAGCTCTAAAGAGAGAGAAAAACGGTGTAAGTTGCTTAGTCAACATGAATGCAGTCTTAGATTTCATTATTTGGTGAAAATAACTTATAGAAAAATCAAGAAGTATACATCAAGTACTTAACCCTAAACAGTTTCTATAACCTTTTATTTAACACTACACATAGTTTTATCCTGAAATTTAAAGTAAACAAACTAGAACTACTCAGAAAGGCAGAGCCCAGAGGCTTCACACTCTGTTCTGGCTTTAGGTATTAGCACTAGTAGTCAAGAAATACTTGTTAATAAGCACAAGGTTGAACAGGAACAGTATTTTAAATTGACTGATTGATTGATGGCTGTGTTGGGTCTTCGCTGCTGTGCACTGGCTTTCTCTAGTTGCGGCGAGCAGGGGCCACTCTTCATTGCACTGCACGGGCATTTTGGTGACTTCTCTTGTTGCGGAGCACGGGATCCAGGTGCGTGGGCTTCAGTAGATGAGGCATACGGGCTCCGTAGCTGTGGCTCGCGGGCTTAGTTACTCCGCAGCATGTGGGATCTTCCCGGACCAGGGATCGAACCCGTGTCCCCTGCATTGGCAGGCGGATTCTTGACCACTGCACCACGAGAGATGTCCCCAGGAAAAGTATTTTTAAACTGAAAGTCTCTCCTGTGAAGATCTCTAGAAGGCTTTCATCCAAGAATCTGCAAATCTATCCTCAAATTATTTTGATGACTACTAATATGCAAACATAGCTTTCCCCCCCAGCTTCCATTCTGCTGCTAAGTAATATATTTTGCTGCCTCCGAGTGGCAGCTCAAATCCACCGCCTTCCTAAAGCCTTCCCTCTGGCCATCAGTGACAACTGTTCTCTGAAGAGAGTGCTTCGTCACCAACCACCACACACAGCTGCTCCCACTTTAATTCATCTGCATTCACGTGCCACCTTGCCACATCCTCACATCCACCATAAACTTTTAGAGCAGCTAACACATTACGTTCCCGACATATTAATTAATGGCTCAGGGACACTGGAGTAAACTTCCCAAATAGCTGCAAAGAGGAGAAGTAACAGAGAAGAGTGTAGAAATACTCCCGAGACAGGAGGGCCTCCTGCACAACTGGAAGCAGATACAGTGTGCCAGGGTGGTAATGAAAGTCTCCCAACCACTTGAAAATTTTTTCAGGGGTATCACCTAAAAATTAAGACCATCACTGCACCAGTAGCCAACACACGTTCTCCAAATTTTACAACATTCACAGGGTGGCTTCAGGGGCTTCTCAGAGCCCCTGGCCTCCCAAGGGCTCACCAAGTAAATGCTCCTTACACGGGCCCATCTCCCTGCTGTCCTCTGTTGGCTCACCAAGGTCACGAGATACACTGGAGTTCTGAGTCATTAAGATTTTGTTGTTCAATCTCAACTACTACTATAAATTAGGACTCACAGTAAAGAAGTTAAGTACTTCTCTATTCTCCTTGCACTCTTAGCAAAAACCTCTCAACAAGAGCGGATTACAGGCCCAGGTGGCCTTGCCAATACTTGCTGCACTCATAACATTATCAAGGCTTAACAAAAGCTGGAACTCCCTCACCCCAAAGACCTCATAGTCAAACATGACATCATCAGGAGCTAGCGTCCAACTCCTAAAGGCTTTCTAAACAGAAATGACTCATTGGCCATACATTTTGTTAAAAGCTTAGAATGTTAAAAAAAAAACAAAAACCTGAATGAATAGGAGTCTGAGATATCTGAAGTCACTGACCCAGATGTGTGACCCACAGCCAACTCTACCACTTACTGGCTGGAATTGTTTAAGTTTCAACTTCCTTATGCCTCAATTTTCTCAATTGTAAGATGGATGCAAAACTACCAACTCCATCACCAAACTATTGTGAGCATTAATGCAATTTCAATCCATACCAACAAATTGGGCGCTATGCCAGAAGTACACTAGGTGCTAAAGATACTGCAATGAATAAGATCTCATGGAACTTGTGCAGATATTAAACTAAAAAATGAAAAATGCAGTCATTACATAAAATTATAGGTGTGATAAGTGTTACTAAAGATGCTCTGGAAATGTACAGCAAAGGGATCTAACCTAGTCTTGGGGGCAGAGGAGGCAGCAATGTCATTGAGACTGATGACGAGTGGGGACACAGCAAGGAGGAACATTCTAGGCAAACGCAGCAGCACATGGGGAGACCCAGACTACAAGAAGCTCAGTAAAACTGAAGGACGAAGAAAGAAGGGGGAAGTGGCAGAGGGAAATCTGAAGAAGTTGTCCTCTCTTCTCGTTAAGGGCCTGGAACTTGATCCTACTTGGGAAGTAACAGAAGATTTTAGGTGCCAAGAAACCATTAGATTTGCATTTTTAGAAGAAGCCTCTGATGACTGTGGAAAGAGGACCAAAGAAGCTGAAACTGGAGGCTGAAAACAAGGAAGCAGCTGCCACTGTGTTCCAGGAACCAGCCCTGGTGGCCTGGACCGTGGAGGGGGTTTCAGGGTGCAGAGAAGTGGGCCGCTCCAAGAGCTACCGAGACGTGGGGCAGAACAAGCGTGGCTTGGCCAGGGGCTGGCGGTGGTAGCTGAGGAAGAGAGTGGACTCTAAGGCCATGATAAGTGAATCTCTTTTCAAAATTACAAATGTTGCTGTGTAAAAATGTTAATAGTTATGGCCTCTTAATGTCAAAGATAAGAAGCTCTAAAAGTTTTAACTGTTATGTTAAAATGTCACAGTTTCACTTCAAGACCCTGTCCTAAGACTCTCCTATATGTATGAGGAACAAAGCCATCACTATAAATACCACCAACTGTGTTTTAAATGCTCCAAAATTTCTTTTCCTGAAACTCCACCGTCAGCTGAGGCTTCACCTTTTGAAAGGTTTAACTGTAAAGGAATTCAAGGTACTGGCATCACCTGATAATAAATGAAATTTTATTACCAATCATCATTTGCTAAAAAGCTGTATTCTATAAGAAAATTAGTAAAGTATAAAATTCTGACTTTTAAAATAAGTACATGTCCAATCTTTGATTTAAATGTTTACTTAATTTTAAAAAACAGATGAAAAGAAAAGCTTATTTACGTCCCATTAGTGTATTTATTCACCACTTTTAAACACACTCCACAAATAAATGCTAGAGGCCAAAGTCAACATCGGCTCTAGACAAAGTCACAGCTTTTCCCCACAGAAAGAACGGAATCAGTTATTTGGTCAGTCTTGACTGATGCTGCTGCATAATTTCTGGAAGTTACTATTTGCTTTGGAATTTCCAATTTCATATATTTAACTACTCTGTTCGGTCTCTTTTTAATCTTTGAAAGATGCTGTAACTCTAGAAAGTGAACATGAGTCTACTAGAAGAACATTCACATAAACACATTTTTTTTTTATTTCAGAAGTATCTTATTTGTGATAAATAATCGCAACTGTCACTAGTTCTTTTACAGGTTACAAAGTTGACAATGTAGATAGAAAATATTTAAGTTTTAAGTGACAGTGAGTCATCACACAACATTTTAATCTAATGGCGATTGAGCACATTTTTTTTAACCTATCTGTGCCTCTGCTCTACCTTGTAGAAATAATCAAGACCAAGCCAGTAAATTATGTTCCTACTATGTCCTTTATTTTTCCATTAGGAGAACCTCAAGGAAAACTTTTCCTTAAAATATTTTCGGTAAACTTCAGTGTTACTTCCTGAAACCTATAAACCAAAACTTAAAAGCACATAAAAATCGATAAATCTGGAAACACTGGCAATTTCCTCACGTTAAAAAATTAAGGGATGGGGCTTCCCTGGTGGTGCAGTGGTTAAGAATGTGCCTGCCCACGCAGGGGACACGGGTTCGAGCCCCGGTGCAGGAAGATCCCACATGCCGCGGAGCAATAAAGCCTGTGGGCCACAACTACTGAGTCCACGTGCCACAACTACTGAAGCCCATGCGCCTAGAGCCCTTGCTCTGCAACAAGAAGCCACTGCAATGAGAAGCCCTCGCACGGCAACAAAGAGTAGCCCCCGCTCGCCGCAACCAGAGAAAAGACCGCGCGCACAGCAACCAAGACCCAAGGCAGCCAAAAATAAAATAAATAAATTTATTTTTTTAAAAAAGTAAGGGATGGACTTCCCTGGCAGTCCAGTGGTTAAGACTCTGTGCTTCCACTGCAGGGAGCATGGGTTCGAGCCCTGATGGGGGAACTAATGAGGGAGGGAGGGAGGGAGGGAGGGAGCATGGGTTCGAGCCCTGATGGGGGAACTAATGAGGGAGGGAGGGAGGGAGGAAGGGAGGGAGGAAGGGAGGAAGGGAGGAAGGGAGGAAGGGAGGAAGGGAGGAAGGAAGGAAGGAAGGAAGGAAGGAAAATAGTAAGGGCTCCAGGAAACTCAAAAAGAAGATTCTGCATTGCCTTAAAAAAATAAAAAAGATGGGCTTCCCTGGTGGCGCAGTGGTTGAGAGTCCACCTGCCGATGCAGGGGACACGGGTTCGTGCCCCGGTCCGGGAAGATCCCACATGCCGCGGAGCGGCTGGGCCCGTGAGCCATGGCCGCTGAGCCTGCGCGTCCGGAGCCTGTGCTCCGCAACGGGAGAGGCCACAACAGTGAGAGGCCCGCGTACCGCAAAAAAAATAAACAAATAATTAAATAATTAAAAAAATAAAAATAAAAAAGATAAATTGATCTTAGTAGGACAGAAAAACCAGATTTCTCCAATGACTATTGTAAACCAAAATAAGGAGCCTGTATTGCTGTCTAAAAGTACCTAGATCTTTTTTCCCCAGTTTTACTGCGGTACATTTTACATACAGCACTATATAAGTTTAAGGCGTTTAACAACGATTCAACTTATATACATCATGAAATGATTACCACAATAGGTTTAGTGAACATCTATCATCTCTTAAAGGTACAACATTAAAGAAATAGAAACAAATTTTTTTTCCTTGTGATGAGAACTCTTAGGATTTATTCTCTTAACAACTTTCATCTATAACATACAGCAGTGTTAATTACCTTTATCATGTTGTACATTACATCCCTAGTACTTATTTATAACTGGAATTTTGTTACTTCTGACTTTCTTCTAATTCCCCCTCCCCTAACCCCTAAAAGTACCTAGGATCTTAAGAACAAATTAATGGAATGTAGTGGAATGTGAATTATAAGTATCAAATATATATTTATACTTATTGCATTAATGAAAGACCCTGAATGAAAGTCCTCAATTTATGCCAAGAAATGGGTTTTGGGGACTTCAGTTATACATTTACTGAAGACACCAGCCCTTCAGTAAATGTATAACTACGCAGAGAGTAAGTTCAGAAAATGTATGGATTAACAGAGCAATTTAGTGCTACAAAAACACAGAACCCTAACTGAAATTCTGATGTTCTGCCACCAACAGGGGACATTCCAACCAACTTAGAGACAGCCAGTCATTATCACCACTGGAGGCTTCAAAAAGTTCAGATTCTCAACAATGAAGTTACTAGAACACTCAAGGCTGAAGATGCCACCTACGATAAGAGTTCAAATCTGAAGCAGCCGTTACTCCAGACTGTCCTTCTAGAACCACCAAACCTAACCCTGGGGTAGCTAATTATATGGGTCAGCTAAAGATGCAAAGTTCAAAACCAAGAATTTATATCTAACTGTGTGACACCCCCATTCTCCTTCCAAAATCAACTTCTCTATCAAATCCTCTTAAACTGCTGCCCCCAAATGGGAACATGTTCCCATGTGATAAAGTAAATAGAGCAAACTCTTCATTACAGAATCTAAGTGGTGGGTATATGAGTGTTCAGTGCACAATTCTTCCAACTTTTCCATGTTTGACATTTTTCACATTAAGATGCTGGAAGAAAAAATTCCATCTGGTGACATGTGGTAACTGCCCTGGTAGCAGGATCCCTGGTAAAACATTTCCTTTCTAGGAAGACTACAGTTCTAAGTTAGAGCTACCTGATGATGCAGAGGTGAAAAAGTAGGAAGTACAAAGACATTAACTGACTAATGCAAAAGACAGATTATAAAGCGTGGCTTTGGTTTCTAAAAATGGACTCCTGATACTCCTTCACTGAACCCAACCCCAAACTTTTAGCTGGAATTATCACCTGAAATTAAAACAACAACAAAAAACACATTACACAGAATTTTATCAACCAAGATCAGATTCAAATAATAAACATAAATTTGGAAGGCAATGCAGAAACAAATTCATGGATCACGCCATTACTGCTTGTTCAACGGAAGTAGGCAGGAACTGGTATACATTCCTATCAAGATGACATCATGGAAGGCATTTATCATGCTCAGCTAAAAAAATTCCTGGACAGCAATGTCTAAATCAGACACTGGGCTGGAGAGACCACTAGCGCCACCTGGAGTGAAATGGGGGGCGGGGGCTCAAGTCACTCACCCCCAGCCTCCCAGTCAAGCAAAGCCGAAACAACGCACGATTAAAAGTGGCTGTTCAGGACTTCCCTGGTGGTCCAGTGGTTAGGACTCTGGGCTTCCACTGCAGAGGGCACGGGTTCGATCCCTGGTTGGGGAAGTTCCACGTGCCGCACAGTGAAGCCAAAAATTTTAAATGTGGCTGATCATAAATGTGAGATGCTGTCTTGCCTAAGTAAAGCTGAGAGAAAATAGTGGGCCAGAGGTTCCCCAAATTAAAGTGACAAACCCCATGTTCAGGAAGGACTAACAGAATCAGGATCAACAGAAGGATTAACACAATTAAAAAGTATCAAAACTTACCTCACATTTTATACTCAATGCCAATTGAATTGGTGTATAGAAAATAATCCATTAGTAGAATGTAGGCTTGGGGACTTCCCTGGTGGCGCAGTGGTTAAGAATACGCCTGCCAATGCAGGGGACACGGGTTCGAGCCCTGGTCCGGGAAGATCCCACATGCCTCGGAGCAGCTAAGCCCGTGCGCCACAACTACCGCGCCTCTGCTCTAGAGCCCACGAGCCACAGCTCCTGAGCCCACACTCTAGAGCCCACGAGCCACAACTACTGAGCCCATGTGCTGCAACTACTGAAGGTCGCGCGCCTAGAACCCGTGCTCCGCAACAAGAGAAGCCACGGCAATGAGAAGCCCGCGCACCGCAACGAAGAGTAGCCCCCGCGCGCTGCAACTAGAGAAAGCCCGTGCATGGCAACGAAGACCCAATGCAGCCAAAAATTAATTAATTAATTAATTAAAAAAAAACAATGTCAGAGGCAGAAGCTAAGTTCTAAAAAAGAAGAAGAAGAAGAAGAATATAGGCTAATTGGTGCTAATTATAATACAGTTACGACAGAGCCTTTAACCAGAATTCCCAAGAATATTTTTAAAATAAGGAAGCCTCCAATTTGTGGAACCTCAACCAGTTTGCCTTCCCTGCTTAAACTGCCCCTAATTGCCTGAAATTCCACAACATTAAGCAACTTTCACACCACAAAATTTAGACCTGCACTTACAGCTGTAACAATTTTTTAATAAAACATTCCCACCAGGAATATAGTTTATTCAGATAAAAGCAGGAAAATATTTTTGATGGAAAAAGTATATATCTAGATTTTTCACGTAAGCCATGTCTGCTACATGTTAGCCCTGATTTAAAGTAATACAGGGCTTCCCTGGTGGCGCAGTAGTTGAGAGTCCGCCTGCCGATGCGGGGGACGCGGGTTCGTGCCCCAGTCCGGGAGGATCCCACATGCCGCGGAGCGGCTGGGCCCGTGAGCCATGGCCGCTGAGCCTGCGCGTCCGGAGCCTGTGCTCCGCAACGGGAGAGGCCACAGCAGTGAAAGGCCCGCGTACCACAAAAAAAAAAAAAAAAAAAAAAAAGTAAAGTAATACAGCTCATTTTTTTTTCGTAAAGGTACATTTCACTTCTAATGTCAACATCAATGTCAAATACAGTACTAAAAAACTGACAGAAAACTCTAGGTCACCGTGTTTTATGCCTAACACTCCTTCCACAGAGCCTAGCAGTGACTCAGAGTAACAGAAACAGCAATAATAATAAAAATACTGGCAGCTGGCACTCACTAAGCACTCAGTAGGGGCCAGGCACCTGTGAGGCACTTAATATCCAGCATCTTGTTTAATCCTCACAATTTCCCCTTGAGGCACCTCTCTTGGGGGATGAGTGATATGCTCAGGGTTTCCCCATAAGTGGTGAGGTGGGGGTATGAAGGAAGGATCCAGATCCTACAGTAGGCAATCAACAAGTATTTGACTAGATAAACAAGCCAAGGCAAACAGTAGAGGTCCGTAGTCTGTAAGTATAATTAAGTAAACTGAATGTCTTCTGTGCTTATGTTTTTAAATTTTTCAAATAAGAATATTACATTCTAGGATTAGGTAATGGATTATCAGCAATATGACTTAAAAAAACCTAGTATGTATTACTGATTCCGCATTCTTATTTTTTAAAGGAAATTCAGATAATTTAAAATGTTTCTAAGACAGTGACATATGCTCAGTTAATTCAGTAGCAAAAGGATCAAAACTTCATTTAAATGAATTTAGTGATTTCACTGTTAAACCAATTAACTGAACATTTTCCCCCAAATTAAAGCTTTCTTTTAAAGGGTTAAAAAAAACACAAAACTACTATACATATTCCTAAATAGAAACTTACAGTTTTTAATTATATAGACAGAACTATGAAGTGTCAATAATCTTTCACATTTGTGAGCCTGACAAATGATACAGAGGGCATTTTTTAAAAAAAATCATTGTTTGATTGTCCTTCATGGATCTGAATTAGTTATAGAAACAAGTCAAATGTCTAATTTACAATGATCTAAAGAACCTGAGAACTCATCAATTCATCGAGAGGCATAAAAGCAAACCAGCCCTTATAACAAGTTTAGGGTACAGGGATGCCAGAACTCTTCGTTCGACTTTACAAGACTCCAAATAGGTACCAGTTGCATTCTGACTTTGCTGCAACTGGTAGTAATTTCTTGGAGCTTCCTTGTTAACGCTCATGTACTCGAGCCATGCTGAGACGCACGATTTTGCTCGGTTTACACTGAGATTCTTGTTTCCAGGGGAGGAAAAAACTGCCTAAGACAAGTCTTCCTTTAGGGCCGGGAACCACCACAGACAGCAGTGAAAAGAACTGCCTTGAGTCACAGGGCGGCCCGGCTCAGGAAGGCTGTTCTGCTACATCCCAAACCTAACGCAGGAGGCGAAGGCCAGCTTTTTCTTCTTTTCTTTTCTTTCTTTCCTTTTTTATTTAATGTATGACCACACCACGTTCCGAGAAAGGAACCGTCTTAAGCACACCCAGCTCCTCGCAGCTAGAAATCCTAGAAGTTTCCCCACCTTAATAGCAAACAGAGAGTCCCTTAAAAAATCAGAAAAGTGGCTTAAGTACAAGCGGAAGGCACCCCCTGGCGAATCAGTTTAGGATCCACCCCCAACCAGCCCGTGCACATATTCCTCCCCTACGACCGAGCTGTGACCGCCGGGTCCCACGAAAGGTCTCAGTGAAACTCGAGAGGTTAATGGGAAAATCAAGAGGGGGTCCTTTTTTAAGAAAGGCAACTCCCTAAACCCACCCAAACTACAGGCAAACAAGGGAGGGTGGCGGCCCGGGGCGAGTTCTGCCGGGCGGTCAGCGGGCCGGGGAGAAAGCGGGAGGGTGGAGTTCACTTTCCCTCCGGCCGCCGATCCCCTCCCTCCCCACCACACACACTAAAAAAAAAAAAAAAAAAGCCAGAACCAGGCCCGCGTCGCCCGGTCCCGGGGAGGGTGGCGGCCCACGCCCCCGGCCCGGGAGAGGCCCGGCCAGGCCCCACGCCAGCCGGCGGCGCCCGCCCGCCCTGCAGGCCCCTAGCCCCGGCCCCCGACCCCCGGGCCGGCCCGCGCACTCACCCGTCTCCCACCACCACACACTTGATGGCCTGCATCTGGGCCGCTCTCTGGGCCGCGGCGGCGGCGGCCGGGCGCTGAGGCGAGGAGCGGAGAGCTCGGGGCGCGGCGGGCGGGCGGGCGCGCGGCTGCGGGCGGCGGGGCGCGGAGTGCCGGGGCCGCTGTCCACGCCGCCTTGCCCTCCGCCGATGGGAAGCCGGAGCCCAGCAGCAGCCACCACCCAAAGCTGGGGAAAACTGCAGAGAAACAGGAAATGGCCGCTCCACTCACATCCGGCCTCCCCTCCCCCGCCCCGGCGCCGCCGCTCCCAGGCTCCGAGGCGGGGCCGCTCCCGCCCGCGCGGCTCCCGGGGTTCCTCTAGGCTTCGGGGACGCTCGGGAGCGCTCGGGAGCGCTCGGGAACGCTCGGGAGCGCTCGGCTCCGGACTCCGGGAGCCGGGCGCGGGGCGGGCCGCCAGCCATCTTTGTACGCTTCTGCCGCGGTCCTGGCGCCGCCCTGCCCGCCCAGTTCGGCCTCGAGGGGGGCCTCGAGGGGGGCCTCGGCTTCCAGGAGCAGGGTCCGCGCGCCTGCGACGGGCTCCTGTGGGAGGCCGTGCAAGGGGTGGACATCTGTTCTTTGTGATCCCCATAACTTAGGTGATGACAAGGCCCTTCTAGAAAATTCGCAACCTAGAACTATAAAGAAAAGACCATACACGGTACCATTAATCAGAGATAACTAATGTTGATTCAGCCAAAAACAGGTTGAACTTTCCTCCTTTGCATATGGATTTTCTAGTTATTCTTAATTATTTTTTTTTTTAATACTTTATTTTTGGCTGCGTTGGGTCTTCGTTGCTGCATGCAGGCTTTCTCTAGTTGCGGTGTGCAGGGGCTACTCTTCGTTGCGGTGCGCTGGCTTCTCATTGCGGTGGCTTCTCTTGTTGCGGAGCACAGGCTCTAGGCACGCAGGCTTCAGTAGTTGTGGCTCGCGGGCTCTAGAGCGCAGCCTCAGTAGTTGTGGCTCGCGGGCTCAGTAGTTGTGGCTTGCCAGCTCTAGAGTGCAGGCTCAGTAGTTGTGGCTCACAGGCTCTAGAGCGCAGGCTCAGTAGTTGTGGCGCACGGGCTTAGTTGCTCTGCGGCATGTGGGATCTTCCCGGACCAGGGCTCGAACCCGTGTCCCCTGCATTGGCAGGCAGATTCTTAACCACTGCGCCACCAGGGTAGTCCCCTTAATTATTTTCAACGCGTTGAGCGTTTACTATGTCCTACTGATTTGCACCAAGTTCTGGAGATAATGTCCTCTTAGCAGACCATTAACGTGAGAATATTTTGGTATATCTCCTCCTAGTTACATCTGTATATATATAATGAACATGTTTTTAAACAAATTTGGGAAATCATGCTGAATCATTGTTAGAACATTTTTCATGACTGCTTACTTTTCATTCCATTATGCGCATGTGCCTAATTTAACCAATTTCTGTATTAGCAGACGGCCGATATTTCCCTATTTGAGAAAGAATGCTGGGATTAACATGTATGTACAAGAATCTTTGTAGCTTTATTTCTTTAGACTGCATTCCTCCAAAATGGAGTTACTGGGTTAAAAGGTGAATGTTTTGTAAAGCTTTGATACATGTTGCTGCCGTGCCCTTCTGCAAGGTGATAACCAGTTCACACTCCCCATACCCTGTTTAAGAGCGGATCTTCCGGAGGAGTTATTTCCAATAATATTTTCATCTTGTAGGTCTTCTCTTCCTGTAACTCATTCAGTTGTTCAGTATTATAACAATTTTTCTGAAATCAGACCTTTTCTATACAATTTTTTTAAGCATTTTTGTCTTGCAGTTATTTCAAAATAAATGTTTCCAGAGCAAAGGGCATCTCTTCTTTGTTCATTAAGATGCCCCTTGAAGGCCCCTCTCACCTTCGGAGATGGCCCACACACTGTGTGTGGAGTGTGTATCTCCCTGAATAAACCTTCCTTCACTTTACTGTGGCTCGCTCTTGAATTCTTTCCTGCACAAAGCCAAGAACCCACCCTTGGCCGCCGCCCCAGGAACTCGCCTGAGACCTGGGACGTGACCATCCTCTCGCGCTGCACTCTCTTTCCTGCAGCATCTTTTCTGGTGCCCAACGTGGGAACTGAAAGGGCATAATCTCGATCCACCTATTGGGCTACGGCTTCCCCCTGAAGGGTGGCTGGGACTTCTCCTGAGCTGTGTAGATTCAAGGAGGCCCTTAGATGGTGACTGACACTGCCTGCAAGATCTGGCAGAGACAAGTTCTCTGGCCGTGAAGGAGGCCTCTGAGGCCAAGGCTTTTCTCCTCTCGATCTTCCTCATTATCCTATCGCTCTATCTCTTTGGACTCCAGAAGATCCACCCAGACGACCACCGGACATCCAAATTAAGACTGTGCACGGCAAGTCATGGACAGCTTGGCTGGGAACTAAGGCCCCCAGCCAGGTGGAGGATGGCAACTTCAGGCTGAGCACAAGATTCCTGGAGCACTGCCCTGTTACCTCACAGCCAACCAATCAGAGGAAGGCCATTCATCCTGCAGCCCTCACCCCAAATTTTGCCTATAAAAACTTTTCCCCCAAAACCATCAGGGAGTTCAGGGTTTGTGAGCACGAGCCACCCCTCGTTCTCCTTGCTTGACCCTGCAATAAACCTTTCTCTGCTCAAAAAAAAAAAAACAAACCTCCCCGTAGAAGGTATTGGAGGTGTGGAGAGGCTGGTTAGGAGGAGATAATATTAGTCCAAGGAAGAGGGGTGTTACGGGCTGAACTGTGTCTCTCCCAAATTCATATGTTGAATTTCTAACCCTCAATGCCTCAGCATGTGAGTATTTCAAGATAGGATTTTTTTTTTTTTTTTTTTTTTTTTTGCGCTATGTGGGCCTCTCACTGTTGTGGCCTCTCCCGTTGCGGAGCACAAGCTCAGCGGCCACGGGCCTCTCACTGTTGTGGCCTCTCCCGTTGCGGAGCACAGGCTCAGCGGCCATGGCTCACGGGCCCGGCCGCTCCGCGGCATGTGGGATCTTCCCGGACCGGGGCACGAACCCGTGTTCCCTGCATCGGCAGGCGGACTCTCAACCACTGCACCACCCGGGAAGCCCTGGTGTCCTTTTAAGAAGAGGAATTAGGACACAGACAACACATAGACTGAGGGGAGACCACGTGAGATCACAGTGAGGTGGTAGCCATCTGCAACCCAAGAAGAGAGGCCTCAGAAGCCAAACTTGTTGACACCTTGGTCCTGGACTTCTAGTCATAGTTTCTCTAGACTTTTGAGAAAATAAATTTCTGTTGTTCAAAAAAAAAAAAAAAAACAAAGATTCCCCCTTAAAGAGGAGTTGAGATTTCAAGGACTGTAGAGCAACTGTGGTCCCTTTGCTGACAGAAATGTCCAGCAAATCTATGAAAAACCTCAACTACTAAGTGTAATTACCTTCCTATCTTTGGACCAGGAGCAAGTAAAAGGGTGGGGCCTCAAGTCAACAATTTAACTGAAACAAATATTTCAGTGCTGTTGTTGCATAATGGACTGATAGGAAATGAACCAGACAAGGACACAGTTGCCAGGATTTCAGGCCTTCTGTGCTCCGTGCTGGAAGTGTTGCCGAAACTCAGCCTAATAGAAACATGGAGACACGGTCTTAGGTGAAGTGGAAAAGAGTAGCTCTTATTGCTTTGCCAGGCACAAGGGCCCACAGCAGGATAACGCCCTCAAGACTGTGTGTCCTTCCCTGGAGGGAGTAGTGAGGAGTCTTACAGGGTTCAGGGAGGAGGGCGTGGTCAGCTCATGGACATTCTTCTGATTGGTCGGTGGTGAGGTAACCAGGAGTTGGCATCATCAGCCTTGTGGTTCCAGCTGGTCTGGGGTCTACGTGCTTGCGGGCAGCATGCAGTTAACTTCTTCCACCTGCTGGGGGCTTCAGCCTGTGCAAAACAGCTCAAAGGACGTGGCTCAGAACATATCTACAGCCCCTGAGGAGGAACCAAAGTTCCTTGACTTTGTGTAATGGCTAAAGTATTATTATTTTGTATTGTTTGACTGTTTTCCTTTCTTTCTGCATTTTCTCGCTTCTCTGATTAAATTTATTCTTTGACTAAAGTTTTTCTACAGACAAAAGGCGGCGGAGGACATGGGTGGGGCATCTATTCTGGGAAAGCCTCATAGGGTCCTGCTCTGTTACAGAAGTGGGGTACAATATGGTGCTTATCAGGAGGCAAAAAACTATAGTTATGCTAATAAAAAGGCTTTCCTCAAAGAGATGAGAGTTGAAAGATGGTCTGGGTAGAATGGATCTTGATGGAATAAGAAGAAAAGAGTTGGACTTCCCTGGTGGCTCAGTGGTTAAGAATACGCCTGCCAATGCAGGGGACATGGATTCGAGCCCTGGTCCAGGAAGATCCCACATGCCGCGGAGCAACTAAGCCCGTGAGCCGCAACTACCGAGACTGCGCTCTAGAGCCCACGAGCCACAACAGCTGAGCCCACGTGCTGCAACTACTGAAGCACGCGCGCCTAGAGCTCATGCTCTGCAACAAGAGAAGCCACCGCAGTGAGAAGCCCACGCACCGCAACGAAGAGGAACCCCCCGCTTGCCGCAGCTAGAGAAAGCCTGCGTGCAGCAACGAAGACCCAACGCAGCCAAAAATAAATAAATAATTTTTAAAAATTAAAAACAAAAAAGAAGAAGAAAAGAGTTTTCCACGGAAAGAACAAAGTCCAGGAATTTAGAGGCCCACGGCCATCTTCAGTCCTGACGCAGAGGCACTTGTGCTGCTTCAGGTCTAGAATCCTGGAGGTAACTGCAGGCTGAGTTACAGACTGGCTGTGGACTTTATTCTGATAAGACAGGAGTTTCTGAGCAAACATGTGACTTGACCACATTGAGATCATGATTTCTCTAGATTGATAAAGTGAAATTCCATCATATGAGAAGTTTGACCAGGAATATAAAATAATAAATATATATAAAATAATAAAGTTAATGTACACACCACATATGAAAATCAGCTTTAAATGAAAACTGAGTTAGTTTAAAACTTAATTTAAAACTTCTCCAAGTTTGGACTTGAGTGGCCATTTGCAATGTTCTACTTGGCAACCAATGGTCCAAAAAAGTTAAAAATTAAAACTAAATAAAAAGAATCTGAAAAAGAATGTGTGTGTGTGTTTGTAGCTGAATCACTTTGCTGTACACCTGAAACTAACACAACATTGTAAATCAACTATAAAGTTAATGTACACACCACATATGAAAATCAGCTTTAAATGAAAACTGAGTTAGTTTAAAACTTAATTTAAAACTTCTCCAAGTTTGGACTTGAGTGGCCATTTGCAATGTTCTACTTGGCAACCAATGGTCCAAAAAAGTTAAAAATTAAAACTAATAAAAAGAATCTGAAAAAGAATGTGTGTGTGTGTTTGTATCTGAATCACTTTGCTGTACACCTGAAACTAAGACAACATTGTAAATCAACTATACTTCAATTTAAAAAATTAAATAAGCAAATATTAGACCATGTGTGTTTCTGAATGTGCTACATAGTTGTTTCTCAAGTGCCTGTTATGTATGCAATCATATATCCTACTTAGGTCCTTCATTCAAGGTCAGTCATTTATTCCGCTCCAGTCACTGTCCAGATGTTGAAAGTGTGAAATGAACAAGACGAATCCCTGCCATCAGGGAACCTACAGTCTGTTGGGGAAGATGCTTAACAGGCAACTGAACAGACAGTATTCATTTCCAGGTTGACATGACTAGTTGCAAGTACTGTATCTAATGTCCCTTCTATCCAAAATTCCACTAGAATTTCAGAAAAGGAATTTCAATTAAAAAGACATGTAGGGGCTTTCCTGGTGGCGCAGTGGTTGCGCGTCCGCCTGCCGATGCAGGGGAACCGGGTTCGTGCCCCAGTCCGGGAAGATCCCACGTGCCGCGGAGCGGCTGGACCCGTGAGCCATGGCCGCTGAGCCTGCGCGTCCGGAGCCTGTGCTCCGCAACGGGAGAGGCCACAACAGAGGAAGGCCCGCATACCACAAAAAAAAAAAAAAAAAAAAGACATGTAATTCTAGAACAGAAAGTATGGAGAAGACAAGAGATAGTGGAAGGTGGAATGAGGGGACAGACTGGTTTAGCCACCTAGACCAGCAATGGGAAAAGCTGATCAACAGCAGATCGAGAGCAGAGACTCGTCAAAGGGTTGGGAACTGGCAGCCCCAGGCACCTCTGGGACTGGGGGTGTTGGGCGCCTACAATAAGGAAGATGGGATGAGAGCTGAGAGGCAAGAGCGGGCAGCCTGTGTGGCTTCCTATCATGCATCAGGCAGGGTGACTGCCCTCCCCTACAAAGGACTGGAGGTCTCTCTCTAGAGACGGTAAACCAGAGGGTATGGGGGGCAGGGGTGGGTAACTCCAGGCATAGGGCCTGGAAAACTGTAAGACCAGAGGATTGAGTAGCCTAGGCTGAATCTTGGACCTCCCTAACCCCCTCCTTCTCGGCTCCTGCTGGAAGGTTACTTCAGAGTAGGAGGGTGGAGGGTGGAAGCTCTTCTCTGGGGAAACTGTCCAGTCTAGGAGGAAAGACCAAACAGGGGAGGGTCTCCAGGAAGCCTCCCACTCCTTTAGACCTTCCCATTACCCCCTCGTTTCCCACCTCTGATCAGCAACAGAGCCATGGCTTAAAAGACATGAGGAAAACCTCCAGAATGGCAGGTAGAAATCAAAATAAGTAAATTTGGAGAAAACAAAAACAGAGCAGTGAGAAGGAAACTTAAAAAAAAAAAAACTACCAATAACTCAGATAATATAATTCATCCATGAATAAGAAGGGAGTGCTTTTATTTATTTTTAGAAAAAGGGACGTTCAGATGATTAAAACAAACAACAACAGAAAACCCTCAGAAATTAAAAACAAGCCAGCTGGAAAAACTCAGCAGAAAGGCTGCAACAGCAAGTTGAGGAAATCTCTCAGAGGACCCGAAAACATGGAGTGAGAGAAAATAGGAAATGGTGAGAACATCAGGGAACCAGCCCAGGAGGTCCAACCATCCTAATAATATCCTGTAATAGAAAAGAAAGAACAAAGAAAAAGCAAAGAAGGAAAACATCCATGAAAAAATTGAAGGAAATTTCCCAGATCTGAAGGACAGGCGTTTACAGAGGGAAAGCACCAGCTCAGCAAACAAAACTACCCCACCCCAGAGCACACAGTTGAGAAACTTCAGAACAATGAGAACAGATAAGATCCCACAAGCTTCCAAAGAGAAAACACAAGTCATAAGGAAACAGGAAATAAAACGGCTTCAGGTTTCCCAACAGTTACACTGGTGGAGCCACACCTTCAAGATTCTGAAGGAAAATGATCTTCCACCAAGAATTCTACTCACTGCTAAACTGTGGATCCAGTGGGCGGGTAAAATAGGAACATTCCCACACATCATGTCTCAGGAAGCTACTGGCACATGTGTTCCTCCAGTAGAAGGAAATAAACCTCAAGAGGCAGAAATGGGAGATCCAACACAGCAGAGTGGAGGGTAATCCCCCCACCCCCCCACCCCCGGGGCATAGTGACTGTGGTATGATCAGCCCACTTCGGAGCAGGGAAACTTTGTGGCCAGAAACCGCACACAGTCCTATTCTTGGCCACTTCCCTCAGGGTGAACAGCTGGAGATAGTGAAAGACAAACAGTACTGCAGTTGTGTTGACCAGCTCAGCTCTGATGACAGGGCAAGGATGTGATACCAGTGAGTCGGTAACAATGAAACAAAAGAAAAGTACTTACTTCTGGATATGAAATATCCCACCCATGCTTCTCTTTTTTTCTTTTTCCCCCACCCATATTTTATTGTAAAATTTTTCAAACGCACAGAAAAGTTGAAAGGCATATACAGTGAACACCTATATATCCGTCGAAATTCTATAGTTAACATTTTTCTATACTTGCTTTCTTGCTATCTGACCATTTATCCATTCAACAGTTCATCTAATTTTATGCATTTCAGAAGAAGTTACAGAAATCAGGACATTCCACCCTTAAACAATTCAGCATGCATATCATTAATTAGTTACTTATAGTTCGCTTTTTTTAAAGTAAAAATTACATACAATGAAATACACAAGTCTTAAGTTTGCCATTTACCAAGTTTGGACAGGTATATACACCTATGTAATGCAAAAACCCTCTGTATGTAAAACATTTCCATCACCCCAGGCAATTTCTTCATGCCCTGGCCCAGTTGATCTCTTCCACAATTCCCAAAGGCAACTTCTGTTGAGATCTTTTTCACAGGTGAAATGAGCTGGTTTGGCCTGTTCTAGAAAGTCATCTAAAAGGAATCATACAGTATATACTCTTTTGCATCTGATTTCTTCCCCTCAGTATCATGCTTTTGAGATTCATTCGTGTTGTATATCATGGTTTACGGATTTCCTGTTGATGGACACCTAGGGTGTTTCCAATGTGAGCCGTTACGAATAAAGCTGCTAAGAATATTCTTGTACAAATCTTTTTAGACATGTATTTTCACGTATCATGGGTAAGTACCTAGGAGTGGCATTGCTGGGTCAGAGGATAGGTGTGTTTTGTTTTATAAGAAACTGTGAGAGGTTGGTAAACACGTGGAGGTGCTGCGAGGGTGAAGCACCCAGAAAGGGCATGGAAAATCCGTGCCCCTTCCCACGTACCTTGCCCTACACATCTCTTCCATCTGGATGTTCACCTCTATCCTTTATCATACCCTTTTCTTTTTTTTTTTTCGCGGTACGCGGGCCTCTCACTGTTGTGGCCTCTCCCGTTGCAGAGCACAGGCCCTGGACGCACGGGCTCAGCGGCCATGGCTCACGGGCCCAGCCGCTCCGCGGCATGTGGGATCTTCCCGGACCGGGGCACGAACCCGTGTCCCCTGCATCGGCAGGCGGACTCTCAACCACTGCGCCACCAGGGAAGCCCCCTTTTTTTTTAAAAATAGATTTTTTTATTTTTAGGGCACTTTTTAAAAAAAAATGCCATGGCTCACGGGCCCAGCCGCTCCGCGGCATGTGGGATCTTCCCGGACCGGGGCACGAACCCGTGTCCCCTGCATTGGCAGGCGGACTCTCAACCACTGCGCCACCAGGGAAGCCCCCTTTTTTTTAAAAAATAGATTTTTTTATTTTTAGGGCACTTTTTAAAAAAAAAATTTATTTATTTGGCTGTGCTGGGTCTTAGCTGTGGCACACGGAATCTTCATTGCAGCACGCAGGATCTTTAGTTGTGGCATGTATGTGGGATCTAGTTCCCTGACCAGGGATTGAACCTGGACCCCCTGCGTACGGAGCACAGAGCCTTAGCCACTGGACCACCAGGGAAGTCCCTATCATATCCTTTCACAATAAACTGGTAAACAAAAAGAACACGTCTTCCCTCCCGCTGCATTCCAAAAGAACCCTAATCAGTGCGTTCAAAGCTTCTCCAACAACAGCAGGGGATTTCAGATACTGGGCACAGTCTGACCCTATCGCAGGATTGGGAGAGAGAAAACTCCCTCCTCTTGTTTCAGCAGCAAAGGAGAAGTGAGTTGGTTGAGGATGGCCTGGTTCAGAAGCTCCAGAACCAAAACAAAATCAAACTGGAAAGGATTCTTGAGATGCAGCTGAGACCGAATCTGGGCCAAGTGGAGAAGGCGATGGATGTCAGAAGAACTGGGTCTCACTGTCCATCCCCCTGATGGAGGCGCTGGAAGCTTCACTTGGCATCTGTGAGTCAGTTCTGATGGAAATACTTGGTCCGGGACTTCCCTGGTGGTCCAAGCGGCTAAGAATCCACCTTCCAGTGCAGGGGACTCAGGTTCAATCCCTGGTCAGGGGACTAAAATCCCACATGCCGTGGGGCAACTAAGCCCATGTGCCGTAACTACTGAGCACATGTGCCGCAACTACAGAACCCATGCGATGCCCTCGAGCCACAACGAAAGATTCTGCGTGCCGCAATTAAGACCCGACACAGCCAGAAATAAATAAATAATAAATAAATAAATAATTTTTTTAAAAAAAAGATATACTTGGTCCCTACAAATTATCACAGCAGACTGGACTTCACCCTAACGAGGTTGACTAGACATGAACATTAGATGAGTCATAAGAATAATAGTAATGAAAATTATAAACCCCAAGTGGGAAAGTCCTTAAAAGGATGCTCCGTTCTGCATTACGTATGGCCCAAACCCTAGAAAGAGGGCTTCACGTGCTTTCCCTAGGCCATCTCCAGGACGGTGGCCTCTAGCCATTCACATCGGGGCCAGCTTCTGGACTTGAAACAAGCTTTACACTCTGTTCAGCTTGGGAAGGTGAGAGAGAGAAGAGGACGATTTGCCTCATCTCAAGCTGGAAGTAAGGCACTGCCCTCCCTGCTCCTTACCACCGTGGGCAGTTGCTGAACCAAACCCGCTTGCACTACCAGGGCTGGCTGAAGGGAAATAAATTAGTTTTGTGTTCAAAATAAAAAGAAACTGTGACATTTTTTTCCAAAGCAAATGTTCCATTTCACATTCCCATCATCAACGTATCCCCACCAACACTTGGTGTTATTGACTTTTTTTTTTTAATCAGTCTTTTTCATTTTAGTCATTCTGGTGGGTTTCTAGCAGCATCTCATTAACTTGCCTTTTCCTAGTGGAAATGCAAATGCTGTTGAATGCTTTGGTGTGTTTGATTATCACCATGCCTCTCTTTTAACTAATAACTCAGCAAGTCTTCTGATTTTGGTGGACAGTAATGCAGAAAAAAAAAATTCACAAGTCTGCCTCAATAAGAAAAATTCTATCATATAGACATGGTTTTTTACGTGTAGACCCTCTCTGGAAGGAGATGCGGGAAGCTAGTGACAGAGCTGGCTTTGCGGAGGGGTCTCGGTACCTGGGGAAAGGTTTGTGAAGGAGACTTTTCACTTTTTACCCTTTTGTTCCTTTCATGTTTTATGCTATGTGCATGGAATACCAGCTCGAAATCAGAATAAAAATTAAACTTGCTGTAAGAGATTGCAAGAAGGAAATCAAAAAGATCTCAAGGGTGTGAATGTACTTTGCTGTCTTGATGGAAAGAAGCAAAACCCCAGGATATGATCCAGATTCCTTCAATAAGGGGCACCCATGGCCCAAAGAAATGGCTGCCTTGTCTTAATCATGTCAGACTTGCTGACATTTGATGCTGAAAGCCTGGCACAGTGGAAGGAACGCTGGGGTAGGAGCCCGAGAATGCCCAGCTTCGCCACTAATGGGCTCTGTGGCTTTGCTGAGTCACCAAACCTTTTTCCTGGTCCGCACAATGACAATGAACCTTGTGCTCTCAGTTCTACGGGTCCACAATTCCAACAAGGGCTGTAACCATGAGGAGGAACAAGCTGTACCAATCACTCATTACGTTACCGGAATTTTTTGGTGAGTAAAGACACATGCACATCGTTAAAACAGCAACTAGTACAGCAAAGCTTATACTAAAGACCACGGAGCTCAGCCCAACTTCTCTTTGGATCTCCTACCCCCAAGTCTGCCCCCAAGGGCCAACCACTTTTTTTTTAAATTGTGAAATATAACAAATGAAAGAAAAAGGCATTAAACCTAAATGTACATTTTTAGTTTTATCAGTTTTCCTGCAGTGATTTCCCCAATCTCTAAATAATAAGCCAATACCACGATTTCTTGCTTGATCAACTGTCAACCTTATATCTTGGCTTTGTGCTGTGATAAATAAAGATTAAGCTCACTGCCATCACCATTCCCCCCTTTGTTGTATATATCACTATTTCAGTTCTTCTCCTGGTTACCAGTAAAACTTTTTTTTTTTTTTTTTTTTTTTTTTGCCGTACGCGGGACTCTCATTGTCGCGGCCTCTCCCCTTGCGGAGCACAGGCTCCGGACGCGCAGGCTCAGCGGCCATGGCTCACGGGCCCAGCTGCTCTGCAGCACGTGGGATCTTCCCGTACCGGGGCACGAACCCATGTCCCCTGCATCGGCAGGCGGATTCTCATCCACTGAGCCACCAGGGAAGTCCTCAGGGAAGCCACCAGGGAAGCCCTCAGGGAAGCCACCAGGGAAGTCCTCAGGGAAGCCCTACCAGTAAAACTTTAAGTAACATACTGTCCCTCTCTTTTTTGCTTTACTCACTATCATCTCTGGATCGTCCTGGGTAAGATGAGGATAACTCCTCAGGCTCACCCAGGCCAGCAGGTGCTGAGCCTGGACAGAGAGTGACCAAGGCAGCATCAGCCAACCTGCTTGGGCCTCTGACCCCAGGGCAGGCTGTTTGCTTGGGCCCCAGCCTCCTTGGACGGTTCACTGATTTTGTCCCTGACATCTGGACAGGTAGAGGCCTGAAGGTGAAAGTCCTGCCCAGAATTCAGGTGGGAGAGATGTTAGGATCGTCTCCCACCCCTCCAGACCCCAAGCCAGCTGCCGCTTGCTCCTTTGTTTCCTAAGGTTTCTAGGTGTGGTGTGTCATGCTGGCTTATCTCCCTGGAAATGTTTTAAAAATGCATTAAGGGGGGCTTCCCTGGTGGCGCAGTGGTTGAGAGTCCGCCTGCCGATGCAGGGGACACGGGTTCGAGCCCTGGTCCGGGAAGATGCCACATGCCGCGAAGCGGCTGGGCCCGTGAGCCATGGCCGCTGAGACCTGCGCGTCCGGAGCCTGTGCTCCAAGACGGGAGAGGCCGCGACAGTGAGAGGCCCGCGTACTGCAAAAAAAACAAAAACAGAAACAAACAAAAAAAAACCTTCTTAAAAATGCACTAAGGGACTTCCTGGTGGCACAGTGGTTAAGAATCTGCCTGCCAATGCAGGGGACACGGGTTCGAGCCCTGGTCTGGGAAGATCCCACATGCTGAGGAGCAACTAAGTCGGTGCACCACAACTACTAAGCCTGCTCTCTAGAGCCTGCGAACCACAACTACTGAGCCTGTGCGCCTAGAGCCCATGCTCCCCAACAAGAGAAGCCTGCGTACTGCAACAAAGAGTAGCCCCAGCTCGCTGCAACTAGAGAAAGCCCACATGCAGCAACGAAGACCCAGTGCAGCCAAAATATATAAATAAATAAATAATAAAAATGCATTAAAAAGAGCAAAAGGAAACAAATGCAACTAATTTTTTTTTTTTTGCGGTATGCGGGACTCTCATTGTCGCGGCCTCTCCCATCGTGGAGCACAGGCTCCGGACGCGCAGGCCCAACGGCCATGGCTCACGGGCCCAGCCGCTCCGCGGCACGTGGGACCCTCCCGGACCGGGGCACGAACCCGCGCTCCCTGCATCGGCAGGTGGACCCTCAACCACTGCACCACCAGGGAAGCCCGCAACTAATTTTTTTAAACCACTTTATGGAGGTATGATTTACATGCAAAAGCTGTATACATTTAATATATACCACTTAATGAGTTTAGAATAATGCAATTCATTTTAACATGTTTTATTTAACTCAATAGAGTGAAAATAGTATCATATCCACAGGTAATCAATACAAAAAGTCATTGAGATATTTTATACTCTTTGGTACTAAGTCTTTGAAATCTGGTGTATATTTTACACTTGTGTCACATTTCAATTCAGATGTTAAATGTTCATCAGAAATATTTTATCTGTATTTAGATTTTTTAAATTTATTGTGGAAGTGGATTCCTATACCCGGAGGGTTCTAAACATACTTAAAGGGAAGTCCCTGGGGGTCCAGTGGTTAGGATTCAGTATTTTCACTGGCAAGGGCCAGGTTCAAGGCCTGGTCAGGGAACTAAGATCCCGCAAGCCACGCAGCACGGCCAGAACATAAAATAAAATAAACATACTTAAAAGTTTTTCAATGACTGAATTGAATATTAGCTTTTAAATTTAAACTGAAATAAATTTCAAAAGCTCAGCAGCACATGTGGCTGGTGTACTGGACGGCAGGCTTAGAGGACAAGGCTGGTGCTGCAGACAAGCCTCTGCTCAGCGGGACCATCACAAATGTCCCTCGGAAAGTTCCTTCTGTTTTTGTTTGAAAGTTCCTTCGGTTTGGTTGTCTCCATCATGAGGATGTTATTGACCATTTGCCCTCTGCATCACCATCATGAGAATCACCTGGTCGTGGTAAAAGTGAAAGCTGTGCTTCTCCTGAAATATATATTATATATTGTATTTGTTTTTATATATAATTTCAGATACACTGATAAGTGCTTTGAATTAAAATGCAGTACTGGGACTTCCCTGGTGGCCCAGTGATTAAGAACCTACCTGCCTGCCAATGCAGGGGACAAGGTTCGAGCCCTGGCCTGGGAAGATCCCACATGCCGCAGAGTAGCTAAGCCCATGTGCCACAACTACTGAGGAGGAGGAACAAGCTGTACCTGTGCTCTACAGCCCATGCTCCACAACTACTGAAACCCTCAAGCCACAACTACTGAAGCTCGTGCGCCTACAGCCCATGCTCTGCAACAAGAGAAGCCACCGCAATGAGAAGCCCGCGCACCGCAACGAAGAGTAGCCCCGCTTGCCGCAACTAGAGAAAGCCAGCGCACAGAAACGAAGACCCAGTGCAGCCCAAAATAAATAAATAAATAAATTTATTTTTTTAAATGCACTACTGTTTATTGTCTTAGGGTTCTTCAAAGAAAGCCAATAGGAGAAATATGGAGAGACAGAGAGAGAAAGAAAGAGGCTGAGATTTATTATGAGGAATTGGCTCATACAATTATGGAGGCTGAGAAGTGCCCGGGTCTGCCATGTGCTGAAAGCTGGAAGCTCAGGAGAGCTGGTAGTTCTAATCCAAGTCCAAAGGCCAAAGCACCAGAAGAGTTGATGGCGTAAGTTGCAGTCTGAGTGCAGAAAACCGATGTCTCAGCTTGAAAACAGTCAGCAAATTCTCCCTTACCCCACATTTTCTACTTAAGCCTACAGTGGATTCTGCTTTATTTAATCTACTCATTCAAATGTTAATCACATCCAGAAACACTCTCACAGACACACCCAGAATAATGTTTAACCAAATATCTGGGCACCCTATGGCCTAGTCAAGATGACACATAAAATTAACCTTCACATTTACTATTATGGATACTGAGGGGGATGCGTTATTATCATCATTAATAATAATAATTACTCATTAATAACAAGAACAAAACCCAACTAATCATTGAACACACTATTTACCAAGCACTGCATATACTATACTTTTTTTTTTTTGCATATACTTTTATTGTGTTCTTTCTAAGTCTCAAAACAGCTTGTGGATGAGACAGTACTATTATACCCATTTCACAGATGAGGATATTGAGGCAAATTGACATTTAGTAACTTGTACAAGATTAGGTCTCTTGCCAATGCCACTCTGAACCAAAGTAGTTGGATGCCAGTGCCTTCTGTCTTAGTCACTACACTAAGCTGCTTCATTTATTCATTCTTTCATTATAAATTCTTAAAGGTCTGGTCCCTGCCCTCAAGAATCTTCCAGGATAGCAAGGCCATGAATACGCTCACAAAAAGAAACCATTTGTGGTTTGGAAGATAGACTTGATGCCAGGGAGATGCATCAGACGTGTCCACAGGAAGACGTGGCCTGGATCTAAAAGGACAGGTGTCCATAGGGTCTCCATACTTGTGGCAGGTTATATTTTCCAAGTTGGCCACGGAAGAGCTCCTATCCTACAGGCCCCGCCTACAAAGTGATATTGACACATGTCCCACTGAGAGATGAGATCTACAGTCCCCACCCCTGAGGCTGGGCAGGATTATGTCTCTGGCAGAAGTGGCTCCGCTGGTCTGCCTGGGATCTCTTGCTCTTGGAACCCAGTCGTCACAGTGTGAGGAAGCCTAGGCCACCTGAAAAGGCCACAGACAGGTGCTCAGAATGACAGCTTCAACTGGTCCAGCCAATAGCTGGCATCAGCTGCCGGATTCCTGAGCAGGAAGTGTGGTATAACAAAAAATCTACCTGGTCTTTGTCCCCAGTTCCTGGCCCGGAGCTCCTAACACCTTTGGAATTTCCTGAGCGATAGGAGTGTCTTTTGTTACTCCTAAGGAGACCTTTTCCACAATACCGGAGTTTATGCTAATGAGGTGACTCAGACCTGGGCCCCTAGATGTGTTCAGGGTGGGGTTGAGCGCCAGAAAAATCTCCCACGTGAGTCGAGGGTTGCAACCTTCAGCACCATCCCCAACCTCCAGAGGTAGGACAGGGACAAGAGACTGGGTTCAAGAGTGTGATCTAATCAGTTGTGCCTGTGTGATACACACCTGAGACCATGAGGCTGGAGGAGCTTTGGGTTGGTGAACACACCTTCATGCCGGGAAGGCGGACTGTCTAGATCCTATGACGAGAGGGCATGGAAGCTCTGTGCCTCCCCCCACCTTGGAGCTCATCCTATTCAACTCTTTTTAAATTTTATTTATTATTATTATTATTATTATTACTGGCCACGCAGCGCAGCATGCAGGATCTTAGTTCCCTGACCAGGGATGGAACCCATGCCTCCTGCGGTGGAAACAGGGAGTCTTACCAATGGACCACGAGGGAAGTCCCTCTTTCTTTTTCTTAACCATTTCACTGAAGTATGATTGACGTACAGAAAGCTAGACATATTTAGTGTATGTAACTTGATGAGCTTGGAGATAAATATACACCTGTGAAATTATCACCACCATCTATGCCCTCACCATATGCATCAGCCCCAGAGTTTCTCCTGCCTCCTTTACTTACTATTATTATTTGTTATAAGAACAGTTAAGACCTGCACTCTTAGCAAGTTTTTACACGTATAATACAGTGTTGTTAATTCCAGGCACTATGCTATGTACTTAGCTCTCTAGGACTTGTTTATCTTGTATAACTGAAACTTTGCACCCTTTGACTAACACCTCTCCGTTTCCCTCTTCCCCCATCCCCTGGCAACCACCTTTCTGTTCTCTGCTTTTGTGAGTTTGACTGTTTTATTATTTTTTAAATTTATTTATTTATTTATTTATTTATTTATTTATTTATGGCTGCATTGGGTCTTCCTTGGTGCGCACAGGCTTCTCTAGTTGCAGCAAGCAGGGGCTACTCTTCGTTGCGGTGCGCGAGCTTCTCATTGCGGTGGCTTCTCTTGTTGCAGAGCATGGGCTCTAGGAGCACGGGCTTCAGTAGTTGTGGCACATGGGCTCAGTAGTTGTGGCTGACAGGCTCTAGAGTGCAGGCTTAGCAGTTGTGTGTGTGTGTGTGTGTGTGTCTCACATCTTTAGCTACTCATCTGGAGTTTGACTATTTTAGGTTTCTCCACATAAGTGGTATCATGTAGTAATTGTCCTTCTGTGTCTGACTTATCTCACTCAGCATAATGTCCTCCAGGTTCATCCATGTTGTGACAAATGGCAGGATTTCCTTCCTTTTTAAGGCTGAATAATATTCCATTGTATCCTATTGGACTCGTCATCTGGCTATTCATTTGTATCCTTTATAATAAACCAGTAATCATAAGTAATAGTGGTATCTTGAGTTCTATGAATAATTTCAGTGAGTTATCAAAACTGAACAGGGATGGTGGAAACCCCCAAATTTACAGCCAACCTGTCAGAATTACGAGCAGCCCCCAGGACTCGTGTCTGGAGTCCAAAGTGAAGGCTGTCTTGTGGGACTGAGCCTTTACACCTGTGGAGTCTACTGTCAGAATGGAGTTGAATTACTGGACACCCAGTTGGCCTCAAGGAATTGCTCGGTTGGAAAATACAGGAAGCTTTCAAGACAACTGTAGTTCTTGCTACCATCTGACTGCAAAAACATATGAGACCCCAAGTGAGAACCACTCAGCAGAGCCCACTCAACCCTAGAACTGTGAGAGATGATAACAGAATGGTTGCGGTTGTTTTAAGCCGCTTAGGGGGCTATTTGTTATGGAACAACAGTGACTGTGTAGTATCAGGGATTCCAGGGAGAGACCTTGGCACCATCAGAGGTGGAAGAAAGAGAAGCAAAGGGCATGTGGGAGAACATCAGCAGCTGTGGCTCTTGGGTTGCAAGTAACCGAAAGCTACTCTGTTTTTTGGGAGAAGCAAAGGGCATGTGGGAGAACATCAGCAGCTGTGGCTCTTGGGTTGCAAGTAACGGAAAGCTACTCTGTTTTTTGGGTTTTTAAAAAATACTTATTTATTTGGTTGCACTGGGTCTTAGTTGTGGCTTCCTGGCTCCTTAGTTACGGCATGGGAACTCTTAGTTGCGGCATGCGTGTGGGATCTAGTTCCCTGACCAGGAATCGAACCTGGGCCCCCTGCATTGGGAGCGCAGAGTCTTAACAACTGTGCCACCAGGGAAGTCCCCTGAAACCTACTCTGAATTAAGAAAAAGAGAAAATATTAATAGGAAAAATATTCGGGGAGCTCAGAGAATCAAAGGAAATGATAAGTAACCAGGACTCAGAAAGGACATGATTCAGGACCACTCTGGGGCCCTCAAGGATCTTCTTTTGGGGGCAGACATCACAATAACTTAGACCCACCTGCCTGAGGACCCTGTGCTACTCCACCCAGGTTGCCCTTCCTGGTGAAGGGAAGGGGGGATTCTGGTGGCTGGTCTGGTTACCTGCCTGCCTATTGGGGAAAAGGGAGGGACCCAGTGACTCACAGCCCACCAGAACCACAAGGAATGAGGTAGAGGAAGCCTCCCCCACCAAAACAATGGGCAGTTGTGGCTATGCAGGCAAAGCCAAAAAACATTTGTAGGAGTAGGTTCCGTGCCAGTGACAGAGACCTACAGTGACAACGGTTTAAACAAGATCAATGTTGACTCCTCCTGTGTGTGTCAAAACCCAGAGGTAAGTAGTTCAGGCTGGTATATCCCTCTTATCTGTGAAGCCTCAGGGCCCAGCTCCTTCCTCACGTACCAAGACGGAGCTCTAGCCAGCATGCCTAAGTTCCGAGCACAGGATGGAGAAACAGAGCAGAAAGGGAGCAGAGTGTGTGTCCACACGATCCTGGGAAAACATCACGGTTCTCCTTGCATCCCACTGGCCAGAATTTTGTCACATGACCACACTAAGCTGCAGTGCAGGCTGGGAAATATCATCCCTGCTAAAAATTCTTTTGCCGCTAAGGAAGAAAAGCCTGGATGCAGGACTGTGACCAGGTCCTACCGTAGCCACCATCTGGCTGCCCAGTACTCACACGCATACATCGTTCCCCACATTTAATATTTTTAAATGTTCCCACCTATCACAATGGAACCACCAACATCTCACACTCAACCAAGAACACACTCCCCGTCCTCAGGTCCAGGTGCTGCAAGAGTGCCAAGTCCAGCACCTCTGGGGAGTGTCCTCTTTCTTCCATCCCTTCTCAGTGTTTTGAAACTTGTGGACCAAACAGAAGTTTAGCTGGTGCCAACTCACCTTATATATAATAATGAGGAAAAGGACGAGGAGAGAGATGTAAACTTTAAAAAATAACAGTAATAAAGACACAGAATGCAAGGAAATGCGGATAGGCACTGTCCACAGTCCCCATTCTACAGTCATAATCCTGTAGCTGACATTTATCACTTCCCTTTTCATTACCCTTTCTGAGATCCCCTTGCCTTTGGCCAGAATCAAAGTTAGTTAGTTAGTTAATTTGCTCAGAACTTCATTCCTAAGAGGTCTAAGCCCTTGGTGGTCCAGCCCATGTAGGGATTCTGGCATCTTTTAAAACCTTTACCCTTGATGTATCAGTCATCTATTGCTGGGTAATTAACGACTCCCAAACTTAAAGGCTTAAAAGAACAATAAACAGCAAGCAGGGTTTTGTAAAATGACTGTGACCACTTCGACGTCATCCTGTGGAGCTGGGGACGCCCCAGGAGTACACACTCACAATACTAGAGTGGGAGAGTACTGAATTATCAAGCAGAGACAAACACCAACAGGCTATTCAGTGTCTCCTTTCTTTTTTCTTCTTTTTGGTCTTCAAGCAGCACTCCTTAAAAAAAGCATCACAGGGGCTTCCCTGGTGGCGCAGTGGTTAAGAATCTTCCTGCCAATGCAGGGGACACGGGTTCGAGACCTGGGCTGGGAAGATCCCACAAGCCCGGAGCAACTAAGCCCGTGCGCCACAACTACTGAGCCTGCGCTCTAGAGCCCTCTAGCCACAACTACTGAGCCCGTGCACCACAGCTACTGAAGCTGGGGCGCCTAGACCCCGTGCCCCGCAACAAGAGAAGCCACCGCAACGAGAAGCCCACACACCGCAACGAAGCGTAGCCCCCGCTCGCCGCAACTAGAGAAGAAAGCCTGCGTGCAGCAACGAAGACCCAATGCAGCCCCCGCCCCAAAAAAAGGCATCACAGGTGCAAACTATTATACATAGAATGGGTAAAAAACAAGATCCTACTGTAGAGCACAGGGAACTATATTCAATATCCTGTGATAAACCAAAATGGAAAAGAATTTGAAAAAGAATGTATACATATGTATAGCTGACTCACTTTGCTGTGCAGCAGAAATTAACCCAACATTGTAAATCAACTATACTTCAATAAAACAAAATTTTTAAAAAGGCGTCACAGGGACACTTATTTTGGTCAAAAAATTTTTTTGAAATGAGACAATAGAGGATCACCATATCAATTCCTAAAATTCATCTATAATTTGCATTACTGTTAGCTTTTTGTCAAGCTGTATAACACTTTTAAGCATTTCATGGATTACTCATGGATAATTGGATTTTTAAAAAAAATAAATTTATTTATTTTTGTCTGCATCGGGTCTTTGTTGCTGCGCGCGAGCTCTCTCCAGCCTCGGCAAGCGGGGGACGCTTCTCGTTGCGCAGGTTCCTCATTGCAGTGGCCTCTCTTGCTGTGGAGCACGGGGTCTTAGGCACGCAGGCTCCGTAGTTGTGGCACACGGGCTCCAGAGCGCAGGCTCAGGAGCTGTGGCGCACGGGCTTAGCTGCTCCGCGGCATGTGGGATCTTCCCGGACCAGGGCTCGAACCCGTGTCCCCTGCGTTGGCAGGCGGATTCTTAACCACCGAGCCACCAGGGAAGTCCCGGATAATTGGATTTTGCAATTTATTTCATGACAGTTAACGTCACAGAGAATAATCTGAGTTTACCTAGATGACCCTGACTTTCGGAATGTCATGCATTTAATTCTGACACCTTCTTGGAGTGATTATTCAGTCAAAAAATATCTGTTTTCCATCTGCTACATCATGAACATTATTGTTAATTGATATTGGTAACAACAAAAAACAACTTACAGCTAAGAAAAACTTTTGATACTTTGTGGCTTAACAGAAACATTTTATTTATTGTCTTTGGGTTTTATTTTATTTTATTTTTTGGCCACTCCACGCGGCATGTGGGATCTTAGTTTTGAACCCGCGTCCCCTGCATTGGAAGCGCAGCGTCTTAACCACTGGACCACCAGGGAAGTCCGTGGGTTTTATTTTTATTTCAACTCTTAACTAAAGATATTTTCAAATATACAGAAAAATAGAAGAGTCTAACAAACTCTTAGGTACCTATTACCCAACTTCAATCATTATCAATATAAGGCCAGTCCTGTTTCATCTCTCTTCCCACTGTCAACACCGGAGTACTTTAAAGCAAACTCCCTTCATCATACAATTTTGTTCATAATTACTTCAGTATGAATCTCTAAGATAAAAACTCAATAAAATAGCTATAATTACCTTAGCACACCTAACACAATAGTTCTTTAATATCAGAAATATTATACCTAATTCATAGCCAAATTTCTCTACCTCAAAAATAACTTTTTTAAACCTTTTTTTAAATTATGGAAAATTTCAAATGTATGCAAAAGCAGCAGAATAGTAGAGGGAATCTCCATCTATATGCATCACCCGATTTTTTTTTAAGTCTTTTACTGAATTTGTTACAATATTGCTTCTGCTTTATGCCTTGGTTTTTTGGCCAAGAGGCATGTGGAATCCTAGCTCCCTGACTAGGGATCGAATCCACACCCCCTGCCTTGGAAGGTGAAGTCTCAACCACTGGACCGCAAGGGAAGTCCCCGTATCACCCGATTTAAGAGTTATCAATTTGTGGGTCTTTTTGGGTCATCTCTATCTACTCTCCTCCACACTCATTATTTGGAAGCAAATTCCTTGTAACATACATTACATCTGTAAATATTTCAACAGGTATTTCTAAAGGATAAACTCCTTAAAAATAATAATAATTCCTAAGATCATCAAATTTTCCCTATTGCCCCCTCCCTTTCTTACAGTTGACTTTTTTTGAAATAAAGTCCATACATCAGATTTGGTAGCTAAATTTCACAAGAGGCTCAGTGGCCACGGCTCACGGGCCCAGCCGCTCCGCGGCATGTGGGATCTTCCCGGACCGGGGCACGAACCCATGTCCCCTGCATCGGCAGGCGGACTCTCAACCACCACACCACCAGGGAAGCCCCACAAGCAACTTTTAATCTCTCACCTCCCCACCACTCTTTCTCTTTCCTTTTTAAAGTATCTTTTAAAAAATGTCACAGTCTTGATTTTGCTGACCACATCATCGTAGATATTTAATGTTCCTCTGGTAATTAGATCTAGATCTAGATTTAGGGTCACATATTTTCCCAATTATGTTTCATCAGGAGTCATATGTAGTTTTACCTTTTTGTGTTTTTTGTGTGTTTTTTTTTTTTGTTTTTGCTTTTTGGCTGCACCGAGCGGCACGCAGGATCTTAGTTCCCCGACTAGGGATCGAACGCGTTCACCCTGCAGTGGAAGCATAGAGTCCTAACCACTGGACCGCCAGGGAATTCCCAGTTTTTCCTTTTTTGATGTTAGCAGTCATCAGCGATCACTGCTTAGATTCATTCATTCATTCAATTCTGCAAAATGGTGATGTTCTAATTCTAGCATTCCTGTTTTACTTATTAGCTGGACCCATATATAGAAAGTGACCTTATCAACTACTTGCTTATCCTGAAGTACAGTATATACAGGTAAAGTATGCTTCATTTCTTCCCTTTACTTACTAGTTTATAAAAATAAGTTTGTCTCCAAGCATATTCCTAAGGTGACCAGAGAGGCTGTTTTGTTATTGAGTACTGTATTGGGTTAAGTAATGTCCCCCCAAACTTCATATCCACCCAGAACCTATGAATGTGACCTTGTTTGGAAATGGGGTCTTTGTAGACATAGTTATGATGAGGTCTTACTGGAGTAGGGAGGGCCCTAAATCCAATGACTGGTGGGTGTCCTTCTAAGAAGAGGAGAGACACACACAGGGAAGTTGGCCGTGTGAAGACAGAGGCAGAGATTGGAGTGACATAGCTACAAACCAAGGGAGACAAGGATTCCTGACAACTTCTAGAAGCTGCAAAAGGCAAGGAATGATTCTTCCCCAGAGCCTTCGAGGGAATGTGGCTCTGACAACACCTTGATTTTAGACTCACAGCCTCCAGAACTGAGAATAAACTTCTGTTGTTTTAAGCTGGCTTGTTAACGTATTACAGCAGCCTTAGGAGACTTGTACAAATACCATAATGAACTCAGGGATTTGCCCATACTTGGTGTGTTTCATTTCATCATCAGTTATTATCCTTATTGGTGCTCAAACTGTCCCATTTTGGCCAGTGAGATCCTCTTTAAGTTGGCTCCGGCGTCTTTTTGACACAACCCTAGCATCTATGAGAACTTCCCTGCTGTCTGGTGTGACAGGAAGTTCTAGGCTCATCTTGTACATTGTCTGCCCCAGACCAGGTATCTGCCTTTGAGTAGGAAGTAGTATTTAGAGACTCTAACCTGGGCACTAGGGGTGCTCTTTGCTACTAGACTGGTCACTACTCCTAGGCTTTTTCGGCGAATAGAGCTAGGAAACATACGTCCATTACTGAACCAAACTTGGGTCAGTTTGCCCTTGCGTGGTAAACCCAATCTCCTGACACGAGGCTGTGGTGAAGGAAAGTGCAGCATGTATTGCAAGGCCAAGCCAGGATACAGGCAGCTAATGCTCAAAAGACCTGAACTCCCCAGTGGATTTCAGGGAAGGGTTTTTAGAGACAGGGCAAGGGAGAGGGTAAAGGGGTATGTGATCAGCTCGTGGACATTTTTCTGATTGGTTGGTGGTGAAGTAATCAGGCATTGTCATCGTCAGGTGGGTTTCAGTCTCTGCAAAACAGCTCAAAGATAAGGCTCAAGATATTATCTACAGCCCTTGAAGAGGTACCAAAGGTCCTTGACTTTGTTCTATGGCTAAACTATTATTTTGTCTTGCTTGACTGTTTTCCTTCGCTTCTGCATTTTCTTACTTCTCGGATTAAATTTGCTCTTTGGAACTCAGGGAAAGCCTAGGAGGCTGAAGTTTTTCTACAAACAAGAGGCAGGCAGAGGACATGGTTGGAGGTCTGTCCTGGGAAGGCCCCACAGGGTCCTACTCAGATAAACACACACTCATCTTTTTAAGATAAATACATACGAATTCACAGCATACTTCCAATTCAAATTCAGAATTACAGTATTTTATTTAAACTCATCAAGTTTATATGGGCAACTCCTTTCTCCCACGCCAAAATTCCTTGTTCTCAGAAACACCAACATAATTACTCATTACAATACATACATATGAGTTTCAGAGCAACAATACCAAAGCCTCTACCCACCATACAGTTAGTGAAAACAGTTTAGGAGTTTATCTTGGTTTTTTATTTTTTTTATACAGTGAAATTACAGTTGTGATGTTTCTGGGAACAGCTGCTCGCTCTGTATTATGCCACCAATTGGATACACAGGTTCATTTGTTTCATTTTGCTTTCTGTTTTAAGGGTTTTAAATTAAAAAAAAAATTTTTTATAATTGTGTAAAATATTTACATGGTTCCAAACTCAAATTCTAGAAAAGAAGGTATATGCAGAGAAGAATAGCTTTATCTCTGTAGCCTTGACTCTATTCCCTCTCTCTCACTATAGGTAAACATTTTATTTATTTATTTAAAATTACTTTTTAAAATTGAAGTCTGGGTCTTCCCTGGTGGCGCAGGGGTTGAGAGTCCACCTGCCGATGCAGGGGACACGGGTTCGTGCCCCGGTCCGGGAAGATCCCACATGCCGCGGAGCGGCTAGGCCCATGAGCCACGGCCGCTGAGCCTGCACGTCCGGAGCCTGTGCTCCGCAACGGGAGAGGCCACAACAGTGAGAGGCCCGCGTACCACAAAAAAAAAAAAAAAAAATTGAGTAAAAATTGAAGTCTGGTTGATTTACAATGTTTCAGGTATACAGCAAAGTGATTCAGATATATATATATATATATATATTCTTTTCAGTTATATACTAGATATTGAATATAGTTCCCTGTGCTATACAGTAGGTCCTTGTTGTTTATCTATTTTATATATAGCAGTGTGTACCTGTTAAACCCAAGTTATTAATCTATCGCTCTTCTGCCCCTTTCCCCTTTGGTAACCATAAGTTTTTTTTCTGTGTCTGTGAGACTATTTCTGATGCTTAACCACTTGAAAAGGAACTTACGGTTTATCGTTTTACTTCAAGAATAAACAAAGACCCCTCTCAAACCCTATAAATATGTATTTTAAAATATGTGTGTATTGAGATGTATATATATATACACGTCTGTATATGTGTATGCATTCCTCTCCTTGTCTTAGCGAAACGGTGTCATTCTATGAATACTTTTTCACTTAAGAATGCTCCATACTAGTACTGACTCAGTAACTCGTGTTCACTTTGATCTGTTGAAGTAATAAGTCAGGTGCCTGAAAAGAACCCCTTAGCAGGAGACTGGAAACTTGCATTTCCTCAAAATGACAGTTAAGGTAGTGTGTTGAAATCTACGCCACCTTTCCAAGTCTCCATGGGAATGAGCACAAATTTTTTTTTTTGTGCTGTACGCGGGCCTCTCACTACTGTGGCCTCTCCCGTTGCGGAGCACAGGCTCCGGACGCGCAGGCCCGGCGGCCACGGCTCACGGGCCCAGCCGCTCCGCGGCACGTGGGATCCTCCCGGCCCGGGGCGCGAACCCGCGTCCCCTGCATCGGCAGGCGGACTCTCAACCACGGCGCCACCAGGGAAGCCCGAGCACAATAATTTTAGTTACTTCTGACCCACATTTTGGATCGTTTGTGTCCATCTTCTCTTCGGGGTGCTTGTGCTCCATAGTTAAACATTATTCATTATAATGATTATCATCCACTGAACTTGCTTTCTAAGGACTCAAGGGCTCTGAGTATGAAAATAGCTACTACTTTTTGGGTGCCCTCTATCTGCCTAGGATGTGCCAGGTGCTGTGCATCCCTGATCTCACTGATTTCTCACAAATAAGCTGTAGGATGGCTGTCCTTATCCTCATCTTACAGAACCAGCTCGCAGGGCATCGAGCAGTTGCTGAACCTGGAACCCGGCTTCTCTGCGCTTTTCTCACCGGGTCATGCTGAAAAGAAGAAAAGGCTTTACTATTTTCCTCACCTGAGATGCTGCTCTGATGGCAGGAGAGATTACAGGCAAGTCACCTGGATCTCGTTGGTCAACAATCAGTGCTGTTAATAAAATTATTTTCCTCTTGGCCTCGGCCTCTTTTCTCTCATAATCCATTGTACGTCTGTGAAAATACTTTTCACACTGACATAATTAGTTCTGTTTGTTTCTCAAATTATAATTAGCAGACTGTCTTTCCCAGAGATGTCAGAAGATTGGGGCTCAGTTAAATGTTAAGTCATGAGGCTAAACTGATTTACCCACCTGCTGTGTAGCAAGGAACTAGTTAACCTTGATATATAGTAAACGTCAAACCTTGTTAGTGTTCCCATGTCTTCTCTTTGACCTCTCATTACATCTAATTACAACAGGCTTCTTACCTTGCTCAGTTAAGCTTTATGGTAATTTTGTTTGCCATTGTTTATGGCAACTGAAGAGCTTGTTAAAAATGCCTTGTTGCCTCAATGGCATTTGGAGACAAAGAATGAGTAACCAAGGGAGGAGATATATATATCTCTCTCACATCTCCGAAGCCCATCTGGTTCTTCAATATAGTTCTAATAAACAGGACTGCCAACTCTCCACCCATGAAAATCTTTATAGGCCCCAGAATAAATTTAGCTATCTCCAAACCTGTTTGCACATTGTCAGACTGGTTTTGTGTCTTTTGGCAGATTTTCCACGGAAGACCCTAGCCTTTAACGTTTAGTCTCCTAAAAACTGTATAAAGAATAGTTCATTTTGCTTTTGGGAGGGGATGGTTTGAAAAACAATGATAATTCAGCAGCATGTGTTCTGTCGTCCTCAAAGAGAGCATCCACTATGCACCGAAAGGAAAACATGGCTCACAGGAAAAGCGAAGTGAGCTTTTTAACATCAGCGATAAATGTGGCAAAATGCAATGCTGCAAAAATAAGGGAAATTAAAAGTTTGTGCAAATCCTTTGAAAAAATATTATTTTCATAATAACAAAACTAGCCAAAAGCGGGCTTCCCTGGTGGCGCAGTGGTTAAGAATTCGCCTGCCAATGCAGGGGACACAGGTTCAAGTCCTGGTCCGGAAAGATCCCACATGCTGCAGAGCAACTAAGCCTGTGACTACTGAGACTGCGCTCTAGAGCCCGTGAGCCACACTACTGAGCCTGTGCACCACAACTACTGAAGCCCGTGAGCCACAACTACTGAGCCCACGTGCCAAACTACTGAAGCCCGTGCACCCAGAGCCTGTGTTCCACAACAAGAAAAGCCACCTCAGTGAGAAGCACGCACGCTGCAATGAAGAGTAGCTCCCGCTCGCCACAACTAGAGAAAGCCCACACACAGTAACGAAGACCCAACGCAGCCAAAAATAAATAAATAAAATAAATAAATTTATATATTTTAAAAAACTAGCCAGGGCTTCCCTGGTGGCGCAATGGTTGAGAATCTGCCTGGCGATGCAGGGGACACGGGTTCGTGCCCCGGTCTGGGAAGATCCCACGTGCCGCGGAGCGGCTGGGCCCGTGAGCCATGGCTGCTGGGCCTGCGCGTCCGGAGCCTGTGCTCCGCAACGGGAGAGGCCACAACAGTGAGAGGCCTGCATACCACAAAAAACAAAACAAAACAAAACAAAAAAACTAGCCAAAAGCTAAAACCCCTCAAATATCTATTTCTTGGCCCCAAACACTGAACATCAAAAAGCATAATTCTTGGGCTTCCCTGGTGGCGCAGTGGTTGAGAGCCTGCCTGCCAATGCAGGGGACACGGTTCGAGCCCTGGTCCGGGAGGATCCCACATGCCGCGGAGCAAATGAGCCCATGCACCACAACTACTGAGCCTGTGCTCTAAAGCCTGCAAGCCACAACTACTGAGCCCACGTGCTGCAACTACTGAAGCCCGTGCGCCTGGAGCCCATGCTCCGCAACAAGAGAGGCCACCGCAACGAGGGGCCCGCACACTGCAGCGAAGTGGCCCCCACTCGCCACAACCGGAGAAAGCCCGCACACAGCAACAGAGACCCAACGCAGCCAAAATAAATAAATTTATATTTTTTAAAAAAGTACAATTCTTTTTAAACAGTAGACATATAAAGAAAAATGATAATCTAAATAATAGTTATAATGACAATACTAGAAATGCCCTATGTAGTTTATAATCTTCCCCTTTGCATTACAGAGGGAAAAAAAAGCATGTTTAAAAAAGATTCTGAAAAAAAAAAGAAAAAAGATTCTGAATATGAATTAATTTTGTGGTAGAGAAATTATAAATGATTTTTTTTTTTTGGCAGCACCGGGAGGCTTGCGGGATCTTAGTTCCCCAGGGATTGAACCCGCTCCCCTTGCAGTGGAAGCGTGGAGTCCTAACCACTGGACCGCAAGGGAATTCTCTTAAATTATTTTTAAATTTTTTATTTTACTTTTTATTTATTTATTTTTGGCTGCCTTGGGTCTTTGTTGCTGCGCACAGGCTTTCCTCTAGTTGCAGCGAGCGGGGGCTACTCTTCGTTGCGGTTCGTGGGCTACTTATTGTGGTGGCTTCTCTTGTTGCGGAGCACTGGCTCTAGGCGCGCGGGCTTCAGTAGTTGCGGCATGTGGGCTCAGTAGTTGTGGCTCGTGGGCTCTAGAGCGCAGGCTCAGTAGTTGTGGCGCACTGGCTTAATTACTCTGCAGCACGTGGGATCTTCCCGGACCAGGGCTCGAACCCGTGTCCCCTGCACTGGCAGGCGGATTCTTAACCACTGCGCCACCAGGGAAGTCCCTTAAATGATTTTTTAAAACAATTATTATCACAAAGCCATTTGGGGGCAAAGGATTTTTAAATTTAAATATATTTAAATCCATCTTACACTGTTGCTTTCTATTGTCTCTTTCTTAAAGAGACAATAGACTTGTTCTTCATTTAACCAATGAAACTTTTTTCCCACCTGAACTAAATTCCCAGACTTTCTCTTGGGTGGGCTTAAGTAATGACATGAAATACTGTGCCTGAAACGAGAAACACAAACACGGCCCACAAATCTTCAATAGAAACCTATATGCTTAAGTAGGAATGTAAAAACTCACTGTAAAAAAATCCCCTTAAAACCACAGAGCACTAGAAGTTTTGAAAGTTTCAATATTTTTACTTTTTACATCAGAGGCTTTATAATTAATATCATAATTATTAAAAGATTAAACTATATGTAGGTTGACACTGTAATCTACACGAGGAGTAAGTTCTGCCTGTTGGCCCCAAGCTTTCCTTTTTTTCTTTTTTTAATTGTGGTAAGACACATAACACAAAATTTACTATTCTAATAATTTTAAAGTTCAGGAGCACCAAGTACATTCACGTGGTTGTGCCACTCTAAACCCACTGTTCAGCTCCTCAGCTCCTCCACTAGGGGGCGGACGAACACAGCGCATCAGCCAGCCTCTTCGCACCACCTAGTCCACGCATGCGCTTCTCACCTGGTGAAGGTAAGCGGGGGCGGGGCCTGGGCGGAGCCTCAGGGCGGGGGCGGGGCACGCAGGCGCGGCGCGGGCATTGTGACGTCAGGTTGCGTGGCCGGGCTGGAACCTGGTCCCGGCTCGTTGAGGCGCTTCTCAGAGCGTGACGCGCTAACTCCCCTCCCCGCGGACTCCCTTCCCCGCGGCCCGCCCGCCCGCCTTACCGCCGCCTCCTTCGCTCCCTCAGAGCGGGCCAGCGGCCGGGGCGGAGGCCCGGAGGCGTCTCGGCGCCGAGAGGGCGGGCGGGCGGGCTTCGGAGCGCCGAGAGGGCCGGGTCCGCGGCCGGTCGGCGCGCGGCGGGCGGGCGGCGGGCGCCGGTCTATATGGCGGCGGCTCTGTCGGGCCTGGCTGTCCGGCTGTCGCGCTCGGCCGCCGCCCGCTCCTATGGGGTCTTCTGCAAAGGGCTGACCCGCACGCTGCTCATCTTTTTCGACCTGGCCTGGCGGTTGCGCATCAACTTCCCCTACCTCTACATCGTGGCTTCCATGATGCTCAACGTCCGCCTGCAGGTGGGTGAGCCGCGCCCGCGCGGCCCCTGTCCCCCGACCCTCCCCCGAGCGCCGGTTCGCCCAGCGCGGCCCGGCCCACCTCTCCCAGGACGATGAAGATGCCGCCGGGAGCTGCCAAGCTGGATGCTGAATGTATGCCAAACGCCGTGCGTTTCTCCCGCAACCCCACGGGGGAAAAACCCGCTGAGGTTATTGTTATCCCTGTTCCGCAAACGAGGCGGGGTGGGGACGTGGAGCGGCCTGCCTCGGGTAAGGGCCTGCGGCTGGGGCGTGGGGTCCGCGGCCAGTCAGGTGGATGCTGCCACGGGCGCCAAAGGCCCTGGCCCTGAAGAGGAAATTTTGCCCAGAAAATTACAAAATCTGGGGCGCGGGGGTAGGGGGTGCGTTTATGGTTGACTTTTCTAGTTTCCAAACTTTACGAAGCTTTGAAAAGAATTAAAACTTAAGAGAGATTAATTAATGTTAACCAGTGTTCTGCTGGAGGTATCTCATTTATCCTGGCGGGGGTGGGTGGTGGTGAAAGGAGTGGGGGTGATGAGAGAAAACGAGGTGGAAGGAGGTAGAGAGGCAAAGGTTCGGAGGCTCGAAACAGTTCAGGTGTGAAATAGTACACACCACACACACACCCAGCACCTTGGAGATCATCTTTGCTATAAATGATTGACACTTCTACATCCCTCAAATTCCAGATGCCTTTTTCTAGTGGAATGGAAAGTCATCAAATTGAGAATGATTCCTTTCCGAGTGTGTCATAGATGGCCAAGTGCTGAGCGTGTCTTGGATTTCGTTTTCACGTGGTGGAGTGTCTGCTGTGTGCCAGGCCCGGGCTCTGTGATGGAGGGATGGGTCCCTGTCCATCGAGAGCTTACAGTCCGGCAGTACTTGTGGTGCTTCCTGGTGTGCAAAATGAGGAAGCCTGAGCGGTAGCGCTACGCGGTTTTGACATGGGCGGGGCAGGTGTCTTCCTTTTTCCCTTTGGTTCAGTTGTATCAGAATATAATTGTCTCTAAGCTTGAACTGTCAAGTTTTGGGTGCCTCTCACTGGTGCTGGCAGGCCACATAAAACTTAAAACCCGGGCTTCCCCGGTGGCGCAGTGGTTGAGAGTCCGCCTGCCGATGCAGGGGACACGGGTTCGTGCCCCGGTCCAGGAAGATCCCACATGCCGCGGAGCGGCAGGGACTTGTGGCATCCTTAAGTGGTGCCTGATACCTCGGATACCTTTCCAGCATGTGGTATCAATGTGTAAAGAAGGGTGCTGGGAGTGGGGACTGGGATAAATCAGAAAGCCTGTGCTCTACCCACTTGTCACTAGCCAACTGTTGTTTGTCAGATATAGCAATTTACAAGAGAAATTGGAAATCCTGATTTTTAAATATCAACTTAACAAAAAATAAACGGTGGGCAAAACAAAATATTTGACCCCAAGCTCCACTTTGGAAACTCTTGTTCTAGTGTTACATTTATAATTTGCAGTCGTCTGTAAAAATCACAAGAATGACTGTAAGAGAAAAACCTACGTAATGTTGAAAATACCCAGTTTTGTACCATAAAAAAAAAAATCATTTTTCTCATATGCTCACTTAGCTATTTATGACCACTCCCCTAGTCCAAGCTACTATAATCACTCACCCAGACTATTGCAGGTGCCTCCATCTATTCTCCACAGGGCCCTTAGAAAAGTCTTTTAAAAATATAAATCAGATCGTGTCATTCCTCACAAAAAACCAGAAAACAAAAACTGCTTCCCATTGCATGTGGCATGCAGTTCACATGTTTCTATCCTGCAGATCTGATTTCTGTCCACCTTTCTAACCTCTCCCCTGGCCTGTTCCTTGCTTGCTATTGTTTCCCTTATTTTCCTATCTACTCTTTGCATGCACCAAGCCCCTTCCGGCCCTTGGGCACTTGCACTTGCTGTTCTTTCCACCTCGAGTGCTCTTCCCTGGCTCTTTGAGCGCTGATACATTCTCACACCCGGGTTCTCCTTTCAGATGGGTCTTTTGGGGTCACCAAGGAGGGTCTTTTGGAGTCACCAGGGAGGGTCTTTTGGGGTCACCAGGGAGGGTCTTTTAGAGTGCTGAAGGCTTGTTTGTTTCATATCAATAAGGAGCAGAGGAGTCCGTTCCTATTCTGATGATGAGGATTTCCAAATCTCTCACTTGCTTGTAAGGCAGTAGGATAATCTCTGGAAAGGTTGTTCAAATACAGATTTCAGAACAAGGAGTTTGCACTGTCATGATTGAGGGTAAATGCATTTTGGAGGCGGGAAGTTGGCTCTGAGGAGTGGTGTGGGCAGTAGGGAGAGCTGGGTACACCAGGCTGATGGATGGCTTGGTGGACTGGATGTCAAGTCATCGTCCAGGTACAGCACAGCTTTAGAGTACTGGGGAATTTGGACGCTCTGGCTGTAGAGTGTGGGCTTTGTTGGTCAGTTCAGGGGTGAGTGGGAGGTGGGGAGGCCCAGACAAGGTGGTCGCCGGGTACCTTGGGCGAGGGCTGTCTGAGAACTACGTGAGGATTTTAGGTGTGATCTTGGGCTTGGATCAAGTGCAGCAGCAGCCTGTCGAATGCTGAGGGGGGCAGGGTGGGAGTCGGGGTGTCTCTTTACTGTAATCTTTCCATTTGCTGCTTTAAACTCCCCTGCAGATTTAGAGTTTCTGTTCATCGGTGGAAGATCATTAACTTACCTGACTTGAGGGTTTAATGATTCTGGCCTCTGGTAAAGGGAAGTGCAACAGGAAATAGGGGACAGGAGTAAGGGGACAGGCCAACTCACCACCACATGCTTACTCAGGACGCTCTGTCCATCCTCTTCCTTGCAGGGGCACTGGAGGCTGTTTTGTGAGTAATAAGGAATAAAGGACTCTGTGTCCCACATGTTTACTAAGGACCCCCAAACCATCTGTCACTAGGGTAGCCAGGCATTTTAAGGAGATTGATACCTCATCTTCAATTTGAGAGTGATTAAATGAGAAAATAGATGCAAAGGGGCGTTGTAAACTGAGAAGGGCTGTGATTTAAAAATACTGTTTGCAAGCAAAGCTTAATCTCCTAGAGTCATTAGCATCCTACTTATTTATATGTAATCTGAAATACAAGGCAGTGGAAAAAAATGGGAATCCATACCAAATACTAAATGTAGTAAAAGGAAGATGAAAAAAAGTGCACTGAAAACCTGCTATAATTGAACAAGTTATGCCTACAACGTTTCAGTTACGTCAGGTCACCTAGATTCGCGTAACCATTAAAAGAGGAGGCCTGAAGGAGAACAGCTGGAGAAGATGGCATCATGAAGGTGAGTGATAGTTGTCAGACCAAGCTGTGGCCTCGGCTTTCTGAGCAGTCAGCCGCACGGCCCTGTGCTGAGCCGGCCAGGCCGAGAACCTCTCTTGGCCCGTCCTCTGCGGCCTGTCTCCCTGTTTTGTTTCTAACTGCTCTTCTTCAGTGTCCTCTCTCCGAAGGTCTTTCTAGAGCCATAGCTCCATAGGTTTCAGTGTTCACCTATCACTTGAAAATCTATATTCATTCCTTCCAACCAGGTAAAAAGAGTTGAGGAATGCGCGCAGGGCTGGGGAAGCTGGGTCCTGTTCTAAATAGAGCGTTCAGAGTGGGGCTCAGCGATGAGCAAAACTTGAAGGGGATGAGGGCTTTAGCCACGGAGATGCCTGGCTGAGCAGAGTGTTTGGTTTCATGCAGAGAAGCCTTGCAGCCCGTGCGAGAGCTCTGCGTGTCCCAGGGCAGTGGGAGGTGGCCGGAGTCTGGGACTGCGAGGCTTATGTGCCTTGGACTGCCAGGACGTTGGCCTTGACTGATTGAAATCATCTTATGGCCAGACAATTTCAAAAAGTAGTAAAGGGCTTCCCTGGTGGCGCAGCGGTTGAGAGTCCTCCTGCCGATGCAGGGGACACGGGTTCGTGCCCCGGTCCGGGAGGATCCCATGTGCCGCGGAGCGGCTGGGCCCGTGAGCCATGGCCGCCGAGCCTGCGCGTCCGGAGCCTGTGCTCCGCAACGGGAGGGGCCACAGTGGTGAGAGGCCCGCGTACCGCAAAAAAAAAAAAAAAAAAAGTAGTAAAGATTCCAAGGCCCTGTTCCAAGGGTCGACTGCCGCTTGAAATGAGTTTTTATTTTGTTGCTTGATCTACATCAAGCTCCTGGAAGAAAATTGGAGGAAATTATAGACTATTAAGGAACATCATAAAAGCTTAAGAGGCAAAGTCAAAAGCATGAGCTCAGTTAAACGTAGGGGTTTGTTCTGGCTTCTGGGATATTGAACGGCTATATACTTTGAGATGGAAAATTCCAAACATGTAGGACATGTAAAAATACCATGGAATCTTTCCTATCTTTCAAGGGAGTTCATAATCATGGTTTTTCATAAACTTTTGAGAAAAGTTCCACCTATAAAGATAGGTTGAAGTAGATTTTGAAAAATTTTTAACCTGCATAAAATTTGAAAGAATAGTACGGTGAACACCTGTATCCCTGACTCAAGTTTTTAAAAAGTCTTAGAAATAAATTCTCACATAATGGTTCAAGCAGATGTTAAAGTATATGAATTAGATCTATATGTCCTAATGTTATAAGGTATCCACCAAATATACAGTGAAGAAAAGCAAGTTTAAAAACCATCTAAGTAGTACCACATTTTAAAAAATTTTCATAAATACACATGTCAATACCTAGAGCAGGAAGAAGCATTCCAGGACCAGGAGGCAGCCCTAACTCAGGAGAGAGCCTGGGCATTCCTCCTCACATGATCTGTGCAGAAGGGCCAGTGTTTCTTCACCTCCACAGACTGGATGGCTTGTAAACAACAAACATTAATTTCTCGCAGTTCTGGAGGCCGAGATGTCCAAGATCAAGGCACCAGTATGGTCAAGCTCTCTTGAGGGCCCTCCTGGTTTGTGGCCAGTGCCTTCTTGCTGTGTCCTCACATGGTAGAAGGGGCTAGGGATCTCTGTGGCATCTTTTTATAAGAACATTAATTGGGGCTTCCCTGGTGGCACAGTGGTTAAGAATCCGCCTAATAGTACGGTGAACACCTGTATCCCTGACTCAAGTTTTTAAAAAGTCTTAGAAATAAATTCTCACATAATGGTTCAAGCAGATGTTAAAGTATATGAATTAGATCTATATGTCCTAATGTTATAAGGTATCCACCAAATATACAGTGAAGAAAAGCAAGTTTAAAAACCATCTAAGTAGTACCACATTTTAAAAAATTTTCATAAATACACATGTCAATACCTAGAGCAGGAAGAAGCATTCCAGGACCAGGAGGCAGCCCTAACTCAGGAGAGAGCCTGGGCATTCCTCCTCACATGATCTGTGCAGAAGGGCCAGTGTTTCTTCACCTCCACAGACTGGATGGCTTGTAAACAACAAACATTAATTTCTCGCAGTTCTGGAGGCCGAGATGTCCAAGATCAAGGCACCAGTATGGTCAAGCTCTCTTGAGGGCCCTCCTGGTTTGTGGCCAGTGCCTTCTTGCTGTGTCCTCACATGGTAGAAGGGGCTAGGGATCTCTGTGGCATCTTTTTATAAGAACATTAATTGGGGCTTCCCTGGTGGCACAGTGGTTAAGAATCCGCCTGCCAGTGCAGGGGACACGGGTTTGAGCCCTGGTCTGGGAAGATCCCACATGGCCGTGGAGCAACTAAACCCGCGTGCCACAAGTACTGAAGCCTGTGTGCCTATAGCCCGTGCTCTGCAACAAGAGAAGCCACCGCAATGAGAAGCCCGCACACTGCAACGAAGAGTAGCCCCCGCTCGCCGCAACTAGAGAAAGCTCGCGTGCAGTGACAAAGACCCAATGCAGCCAAAAATAAATTAAAAAAAAATTAATCTCACTCACCTCCTAATACCATCATCTTTGGAGGTTAGGGGTTCAGCATATGAATTTTGGGGGGTTACAAGCATTCAGACCGTAGCACCTCCTGATAGGTTTGTAAGACCCAATAGAAATGAATTGCTTTTAAACATAAGAACTAAAACTGTAAAACTCTTAGAACGTAGGGGAAAATCTTCATGATACTGAATTTGGCAACGATTTCTTGCCAAAAGCACAGGCAACAAAAGAAAAAGATAAATTGGACTTTGTGAATATTAGACATCGGTTCATCAAAGGATACTATCGAGAGTGAAAGCGGCAACTTACAGAATGGGAGAAAGTATAGTTGACCCTTGAAGAACACAGGTTTGAACCGTGCAGGTCCACTAATACGCAGAACTTTTTCAGTAGTATATACTAACACTACGTGATCTCAGGTTGGTTGAATCTTCAGATGTGGAACTGCAAAGGCGGAGGAACCACGTATAGGAAGGGTTGCTTTAAAGTTGTACTCAGATTTTCGACTGTGCGGAGGGTCAATGTCCCTAGCCCCCAAGTTGTTCAAGGGTCACCTGTATTTGCAAACCATATATCTGTTAAGGATTAATGTCCAAAATATGTAAAGAACTCTTACAACTCAACAACAACAAAAAACCCAATCCAAAAATTGGCAAAGGACTTGAATAGACATTTCTCCAAAGAAGATATATCAATGGCAAGTAAACCCAGGAAAAGATGGGCAATTGGAACATGTTTGTGGGCAGCCAGTCCACCAACTATGGTGAGGCCCTGACACATCATTATGATGACCTCTGAGCCCCAGCTTGCCCACTTCAGCCTTGTGGCCCCATGGGATGCCCAGAGGAGGGGCCCTGGTGGCCAGGCTCCTCTCCCCATACCAGCCCTGCAGGATGTGGACGCAGTGTCCCCCTGCCTCTGGGCTCTCACAGACCCACCGGGTCAACTTCTTTCCCTGAGACTCGGCTCCTCCCATCTCTCCCCATCCCGCTCCAGGGACACTCATGGACCTGAAGGGTGAGTGACCACTCGTTTCTCACTGACGGAATCTACCCACCCAGACCCGGGGACCCCCACACCAGGCTTAGTCTCCAGGAGCCCTCCCTAACTGCTCCAGTTCCAAATCTGAGCCCAGCCACACAGGCTGAGAAACACTCGCCCTGTGCAGCCCTCGCCTGGCCTGGCACTGCCCCTAGGATGCCTCTCCTCTGCTAGGGCGGCAATAAAATCCAGTGCTGGGAGAGAAGAATTCGGGAACTGCAAATCAAAGCCACAACGAGATGTGATGCTACTTCACACCCGTTAGGTTGGCTGTTATGGGGTGAGGGGGAGGGAAAGAATGGCGAGGATGTGGAGAGATTAAAACCCTTGTGCACTGTTGGTGGGAATGTAAAATGGTGCAGTTGCTATGGAAAACAGTTTGGCAAGTCCTCAGAAAGTTAAACATAGAATCACTGTATGATTCAGCAAGTTCACTGGTAGGTGTAATACCCCAAAGATTTGAAAACAGGGGCTCAGGCACTTGTGCTCCAATGTTCATAGCAGCACTATGGACAACAGCCAAAAAGTAGATACAGTCCAAGTGTCCATCAGCAGATGAGTGGATAAACAGAATGTTTTATACTTTCAATGCAAAATCATACATCTCTGAAAAGGAATAAAGTTCTTTTTTGGCTGTGCCGTGCGGCTTGCAGGATCTTAGTTCCCTGACCAGTGGTGGAACCTGTGCCCCCTGCAGTGGAAGCGAGGCGTCTTAACCACTGGACCGCCAGGGAAGTCCCAGAAATAAAGTTCTGATACCTGCTACAGCTTGATGAACCTTAGGGACACTATTCATAGAGACAGAATGTAGAAGGTGGTTGTCAGGGGCTGGAGGAGGAGGAATGGGAATTGTTTAATGGAACAGTTCTAGTTTGGAATGATGAAAAAGTTCTGGAGATGTGTGGTGGTGATGGATGGTAGATTTTATGTATATTTTACAGCAGTTTTTTAAAAAGTACTAGAAAAGTGATTATGCTGTTGGTTGTTGTGGCAGTGTTAAGTTGCCATAGAAGTTTCTAAGAGCCTATTCTTAATTTTGTTCTTGTATGATCACAGTAACAAACTTGGGGGTGTGGCCAGGGTCCAGTGGCTTGTACATTTTTAAGGATTTTGGCTTACTCTGAGTGAAATGGGAAACATTTCACTGAGATGTGACCTAATCTGATTTGCTTTTATAAAGGATCATTTTTTTCTTCTTTTTAAAAAAAAAGGTTTATTTTTTCTTTTAAGGATCTTTTTTTTTTTTTTTTTTTTCCCCTGCGCAGCATGGATTGCAGAAACTTAGTTTGCCAACCAGGGATTAAACCCAAGCCCCAGCAGTGAAAGCACCGAGTCGTAACCACTGGACCTCCAGGGAATTCTCTAAAGATCATATTTTTTCAAAACCTTTATTGTGGGACTATTCAAATATACACAAAAGTGGAGTACAGATGTCCCTTGGTACCTGCAAGGGGTTGGTTTCAGGACCCCAGGGGAATACCAAAATCCACAGATGCTCAAGTCCCTTGTATAAAACCGTGTAGTATTTGCATGTAACCTGTGTACATCCTCCCTTACCGAATACAATGTAAATGCTATGTAAATAGTTGTAAACACAACGTAAGTGCTATGTAAATAGTTGCTAGCACACAGCACATTCAAGTTTTGCTTTTTGGAACTTTCTGGAAATTCCCCCCCCCACCACAAAAAAATTCTGTTTTTTTCTATTTCCTCTTGGTTGAATCCTCAGATGCGGAACTTGCAGATATGGAGGGCCACCTGTAGTATAATGAACCCCATGTATCCATCACTTCTTTTCAGTAAGGATCAACTCTTTGCTAATCCTCTTTTATCTCTTCTCCCCAGTCCTGCACTGTGTCCATCTAATCACCCCACACCGGAGTATTTTAAATAAATCCCAGACAGAACAGATCACTTTTTTGGTTTGTTGCTTAGTTTTTACTTTGAAGTAATTTGACTTACAGAGGTTGCAAATCAGTGCAGAGAGTTCCCATAGACCCTTCCCCCAGCTTCCTCGAATGTTGACATCTTACCTGGCCAGAGTACAGGCATCAGAACTAAGAAGTTAACGTTGGTGCAATACTATTTGGTTTTCACCCGTTTTTTCCACCAGTGAATTTTTTTCTGTCCCTGGACCCCACAGTGCATTTAGTTGCCATGCCTTAGTCTCATCCAATCTGTAATTTCCTTAGTCTTGGCTTTTATGTCCGTCAGTTGTTTTTTCAACTTTTGGATGTTTTTCACTTTTTGGCTGTTATGAGTAATGCCGTGCACATTCTACAGGCACACCTTAGGTATTGTGGGTTCGGTTCCAGACCATTGCAATAAAGCGGTTATCGTGCTAAAGCGAGTCACGTGAACTTTTTGGTTTCCCAGTGCATATGCAAGTTATGTTTACACTATACGGTAGTCTATTAAATGTGCAGTAGCGTTACGTCTAAAAAATGGACACACCTCAATTAAAATCACTCAATTGCCAAAAAATGCTGACCATCATCTGAGCCTCCATTGAGTCGTCATCATTTTTGCCGTAGTAACATCAAAGGTCACTGATCACAGACAACCATTACAAATATAATAGTAATGAAAAAGTTTGAAGTATTGCAGGAATTACTAAAATGTGCAGATACGAAGTGAGCAAATGCTGTTGGGAAAATGGCGCCAATAGTCTTGCTCAATGCAGGGTTGCCATAAACCTTCAGTTTGTAAAAAACACTGCGAAACGTAATAAAGCGAGGTGTGCTTGTATAGGTGTTGTGTGGGCATGTGTTTTCATTTCTCTTGGTTATGTACCTAGGCATGGAATTGCTGGGTCATATAGTAACTCTGCATTCAGCCATTTCAAAGAGATCACTCTTACTTCACGGTAAGAGTGGAGGGTGGAAGCAGGGAAACCCTTAGATTAACAGGAGAGGATGCTGGTGGTTTCTCAGGATGCAGCAGGGGAGGTGACGGGAGGAGGTTGCACTGTGGGTGTATCTTGGTGTTTGAGCCAACAGGCTTGCCTGCCTGCCTTAAGGGAAGAGGTGGTGTGAGAGAAAAGCTCATTAGCATCTCTTTGTGTGTCAACTATACATGTTCTGTACCCATTTTTCTGGTGGGTTGTTGGTGGGTTTCTTGGAGCGACCAAGAAACCCACCAACTTATCAGACACCTTATCAGTTGTCTGTGATAAGAGTTGAAATTTTTTTCCAGTTAGTATATTTTTGACTTTGCCTATAGTGTGTTTTTGCCATACTGAAGTTTATGTAGTCAAATTTAACAATCTTTTCTGACTTTTGGGTTTTGTCATAGTTAGAAAGGCCTTCCAAATGCTAAAGATATAAGGAATTCACCTGTTATTTATTCTGGTACTATTGTATCATGTTTTACTTTTAAATGCAGTGTGTTGGAGTTTATCCTGGTATATGGTGTATGATGTTGATCCAAACTGACCGTTCTCTGAACAGCACTGCCGGGAGAAACCTCGTGTGTATGACATTCTTGTCCTTGTATGTACATTCACTAGAAAGCAAGTTTCGAGAAGACAGAGCCCTTTTTGTCTGCTTGGTGCACTGTCCTGATACCAGTGCCTAGAACAACGCCTGGCTTAGGGGCTCCGTGAACGCTCATTGATTGAATCTGTAGCAAAAAATCATAGGTGTAGAATCCCAAAGGAAAGGTTATACTCATTTGTAAATAATTTTTAAAGTCATTGCCAACTTGCCCTCCACAGAGGTGCTGCACTGTGTGCTCCCTCTGGCCATGCGGGGGCCCTCTGGTTGCTCCCCGTCCCCTGTGGCCACTCCAGCCTGGCCTCAGCCTCTGTCCCCCACTGCAGTGTGCTGTCCCCCACTGCAATGTGCTGGTCCGTGCTTAGGCCACTTCCGTGTTGCCATCCAGTGGTCACTTCTCTGTCCTCTGCTTTACAGACCCCCTCAGCAGCGTTTTGTCACTGGTTCCCTCTAATGCTCTTGCTGATAATGGTACTAATAGCAGCTGTTTCTTGGATGCCACAGGCTGCTGGTCAGAGAACATGCAGGGTGCTTTCACATGTGCTCACACATCCTGAGGAAAGAGGACACAGCCTAGCTCAGCCATCCTTCTCGCCTCTCGGCCCTTGGATGTGTGAGCGCACCTTTGAGCCTCTGGGTGGCCGAAGCAGGGGACAGAGTAGTGGCCCGCAGGAGCTGCACAGCCAGCTTAGAGCACAGGTGTGATTTGGACGCGCTGAGTGGTTTGCAGCAGGAAGTTGGTCCCTGTGGTCTCCTTCCTGTGCTTCTGAGTCAGTGTAGCAGAGATGACCCAGCCCTTCCTATTCTTCATCCTGTAAACTGTGTAGCAACTTGAGCAATTTGTTACTCAGCTTGTGTGTATCAGCTGCCTCCTCAGGCTGACGTTTCAGTGGTGAGCTCAGTGATGGTCAGGTCCGCTAATGCTCACCTCTGAGAGCTGAGTGTGTGGTATCACTCATATGTGGGACCTCAACATGACACAAATGAATGTACACGCAAAGCAGAGACAGACTCACAGATACAGAAAACAAACTGGTGGTTACCAAGGGTGGGGCAAATTAGGAGTATGGGATTAACAAATACAAACAATGGTGTATAAAATAGATAAGCAACAAGGATATATTGTATAGCCATCATCTTGTAATCACTTTTAATGGAGTATCATCTCTAAAAATACTGAATCACTATGCTGTACACCTGAAATTAATATAATATTGTAAATCAACTATACTTCAATTAAAAAAAAAAGGGCCGTGAAGCCAGGTGGCCTTGGAGCGCATTTGTGAGCTGTCACCAGGCAGGACCCCCGTCAAGCCCATTGTTGTCTAACGTGGCCGGGCAGCCCCTGCTCCACTAGCTGTGTCTGCGCCCCCAGCCCCACGCCGGCCTGCTTTGGGAATAGCCTTGCCGGCTGGCTTTTGGAAGCCTAGAGGCTGGGATATTTTTAGTTTCCAGAGCAGTGGCATCCAGCCCATCACGTCCCTGCGCCCATTAATAGCTCAGGTTAGGGAAGGGGAGGTGTCGCCGTCCAAGAGGGCACAGCTGCCTAACTGGGTCAGGCCTATTGTCACGCAGCAGGTCAGCTGCCTCCACAGCTGGGGGCTCTGGTGGGAGAGACTGCTCCTGTCCGCCCCGAGGATCGTGGACACACCAGAGAACCTTGTCTCCCTGCACACCTCACCCGCTCTGGCCTCTGTGGTTCCATTTTCAACCTTTGTCATTCGTTGAGGGTCAGGGGGAGGCCCCTGTGGGGGGTATGGAGTTTAAGTTTGGGAATTTACCCCCAGTTCTGCACTTTGTTTTTCCTGAATCGTACGGTCTTGAATTTCAGAATAGACTTCTCTCATTCTGGGGCAGGGAGGGGGTGTGTCAGTTTTTGTGGATAAGATAGTTTGCCATAATTTATGCTGCTTATTATTTTGTAGACTTAACATGGGGGTTGAGGGGTGGGAAATGATGAGGAGAGAGCTGGGGCCGAGGATGGTTAGTTATATAATTGTGCATATTTTATTTGGTATGATATAGTGTGCCAATATGTATGTATTCAAAAGTATAGTGAGAATAAACCACAAAAAATATTTCACAGATGACTGCATGTTTGGAAATTACTTGAAAATTATTTCTGGCTCTCAAAATATAAGTAATGTGTGTAACTGTCTAATATCAAAAGAGGTGGCTGGTTGAGGGCTCAGAGCCAAAATGTTTTACTGACCTACTGAAGTATTTTTGTTAAGATAATTGAATACATAGTTTATTATGGCATTTCCTAAAGAACTAGGAGATCTTCAGTAAGCAGTTTATTCTATCAGTATTGAATGTATGATTACATTAATAGTATCTTATTCAAAATATTTTAACACAATTCTGGCAACACTTCATCTTTCTGAATCGTACTAAGTCCTCATACAAGGACATAATAAAAGTAGTTAGAAACTAATTTTCCTGAGAGTTGGCCCACATTAAGTGACCTGTTTTTCTTTAGAATTTTTTTTAAACCTGTTCTAATATGTATTAAAAATATATTTAGGAATGCTTCCATTTCAGGAAAATGTTCATTCTTTTTTTGTTTGTTTGTTTGTTTGTTTTTAATGGAGGAGAATTGTCTCAGAGCTTAGGTGTAGAAGAATTCTAACCATTGATTTATTTATTTATTTTTGCTGTGTTGGGTCTTCGTTTTCTTCGCGAGGGCTCTCTCTAGTTGTGGCAAGTGGGGGCCACTCTTCATCGCAGTGCGCGGGCCTCTCATTATTGCGGCCTCTCTTGTTGCGGAGCACAGGCTCCAGACACGCAAGCTCAGTAGTTGTGGCTCACGGGTCTAGTTGCTCCGCGGCATGTGGGATCTTCCCAGACCAGGGCTCGAACCCGTGTCCCCTGCGTTAGCAGGCAGATTCTCAACCACTGCGCCACCAGGGAAGCCCCAATGTTCATTCTTAGTACATTTCACATCAGTAAAATAAATGTAAGGTTTAAAATAACATGCTTTGGAGAGTTAATTTGAGAGAACTGTCAAGTTAATTAGATTTGACTTGGTGAACTTTGAAAGTGTTTGTTTTGATTCGTAGCCGAAATTGCACCTCTTAAAAGTACAAGTGTAACTGTGTGAGGTGATGGATGTTGACCCGTGGTGATCATTTTGCAATATATACGAATATCGACTTACTATGTGGTACACCTGAAATTAATACATTTTATGTCAGTTATATCTCAATTTAAAAAAAAAGAATTGCACCTTATGTTTGCGTGTGGCTTCATACTGCTCAAATATATTTGTATCAGTTGTTATATGGAATAATGGTCACACTTGTACAGATCAAAAGTTTTGAGCGTGCCCTGTGGAGATATATATATATCTCCGTGGTATAAATAAGCATATATATACTATTTTTATAAACTATGTATTTTGCTCTACCAAAATATGGTATATATTATAAAACATAGAAAAAGTTACAAGGGGAACAAGGTAAAAATGAACTAGGCAAAGATGTTCTGATATTTTCTCCCATGCTCCTTGAGTTGGGGGCACCCCACTTTAACAGCCGCTGGCCTAGTAGAGTGAGTGAAGAGTTCTTCAGAGTTTACCTGACGCTAACTTAGTTGTTTGCGCAGGAAACGTATGTAACCGCCCTCTTTTAGAAGCACTCAACGCAATTGATGTACACAACCCTGGGTTCTCCCGAGGCGCTTTGAGTCTCCCTCCTTAGTGGCTTTGGTGGGCCCCTCGCCCGTCTGGCCTTTAGATCCTGGAGACCCCTGCCTTCTGTACCTCTGTCTTCTCTCTTGACCTGTTACACCGGGCCGCCATTTTATCTGCCTCCCCAGAGCTGGCGACTTCTGAGTCTAGGTCCCCAGCTCTGACATCGCTCTTGAGTAAAGGATGTACTGATCCACCTGCTTGCCAGAGCCCCGCAGCCCCACTCTGCTGCCCAGTCTGAGCACCTTCCCTGCCTTCCAGACCTGCTGGTCCTCCTCCTCTGCGGTTAATAACACCTTCGTTACCCAGAGCGGAAAGTCAAGAAACCTGCGGGCCATCTCACCTTCTTCTCTACCTAGTCAGTCACCAACTTAAAAAAGATTCTTTAGTTTCTCTCTCCTCTTTACTCTCACAGGCTTACTTCCTTTTTTCCCCTGCAGTATTAGAATAGCCTCCTAATTGGTCTCTTTAAGGTGATTCCTTTCCAGTCTAGCCACCACACTGCAGCCGGAGAAGTTAATCTAAGAAGCAAATCCAGTCATCGTTTCCTGGCTGAAAATTCCTCAGCGGCCCTCCGTCACCTGCTGGATGAAGGCCAGCTCCTTAGGACGGTGGCCGGGGCCTCTCACTGTCGGCCCCTGCTCCTCAGTGGCTCCACAGCCCCATGGCTCAGGCCTCCTTGCTTTCTCCCTCCGCCTCCAATGATACTTACCTGCTGCGTTTTCTTCCCAGTGTACTCTCTTTAAATTTTAAAAAACTTAACACAGTCATAAAGCTTAATGAGTCTCCTGGTGCCACGAGATTAGTTAAGAGAAACAGCAGTTTCCTGTCTCCCATTTCTCCATCCAGCCGACCGCTTGCAGCTACAGCTGGTTCTCTTAGTGTTTACTTCTCTGTCTCTAAATTGCACGCTTGTAGTGTTGCTTCTTGACTTTTCATTTTTTGAGTTAGTCTTTGTCTTACTGTGGGAGAAGAGTCAGACGCAGCTGTCTTCTACCTGAACCCCATTTCCATCCCTCCTCCTTCCAAAAAGAGTTACTGCATTTTAGTTAGGTTGCTGTTCCTTAGGCTAGCCTCTTAGAAAGATTACTGAATACAAAGCATGTATTTTTTTTGTGGTACGCAGGCCTCTCACCGCTGCGGCCTCTCCCGTAGCGGAGCACAGGCTCCGGACGCACAGGCTCAGTGGCCATGGCTCACGGGCCCAGCCGCTCAACGTATGTATTTTTTAAGTTGAAACATTTATCGATGTTCTCTCGAGGTATGCTCCTTTTTAAAGGAACATGTGTCAGACACTTTTTAAAGGTCATCAATTAAGGAGGGAACTAGTAAGATGTTATAATCAGTGTAAAGCAGAATTTAGACAAAACACATATAATCAGGAATGCTAAAGTGAATTTACAAATAGTTGTAAAACTGGTCAATATGCATAGGGCAGTAATCCGTTGCAGTCCTCTGGACAATATTAATTTCCATTTCTTTGGACAGGAAATCACTTGCCTTCCTCTTAAGTTTTCTACAACTTAGAGCTGTGAAGCATCAAAGAGAAAGTTGTGGAGCTCTGTTAAATTAGATAACGCAGAGGATGCACTAGACAGCACACCCAGTAATGTTGTTTTTTGGGTCCATTTCAAAGCCTTTCACAGTTTTTCCTACATCTTCCCCATTTGGAGCATAATGTCACAGAAAGATTATTCTTGGTCACAGAAAAAAGGCTGGTCTCCGTAGGTTTGCAGGTGCCTCAGGGTCAGTGACCACATGGGCCACCTCGAGTTTGCTCTTGAACAACTGGTGAAGTCACAGATCAACTTCTGTCCAGAAGTTTTCGTGTGGAATCTGAGAGTGGGGAACTAAGCCTAAGAAGCTTTCTCCGCCATATTTTTACCTGCAGTACATAAAAATCTGGGTGAATTCTTCTCTTATGGAGGCGCCAGAATTTGCTGAGATTCCTGACCAGCCGGCGAGTGATCTGAGTCTGTAATCTTGGATCCCAGGACCCCTCCAGGCTGGTTTTCCTGGGAGGGCTTTGTAGACATCGGATCCATAAGTAAAGTTGCCCTTGATTCCTTAAAAGTGGCTTGTCGTGCCTGAGTCACTGAGACTCATTCTCAAATAGGACGCTTTGGTGAGACCTTGGTTGCCTCATTGTGTCATCCAATTTATCCTGGTTAAAGGGAGGACAGATTTTTTTTTTTAATTTTATTTATTTTTGGCTGCGTTGGGTCTTCATTGCTGCGTGCTGGCTTTCTCTGGTTGTGGCGAGTGGGGCTCCTCTTCGTTGCGGTGCATGGGCTCTAGGCATGTAGGCTTCAGTAGTTGCAACACATGGGCTCAGTAGTTGTGACCCGTGGGCTCAGTAGTTGTGGCTCTTGGACTTAGTTGCTCCACGGTATGTGGGATCATCCTGGACCAGGGATCGAACCTGTGTCTCCTGTTGGCAGGTGGATTCTTAACCACTGTGCCACCAGGGAAGCCCCCAGGAGGACAGATTTTTATCAAACCTACAGGAATAACTATATTGCCACGAAAAGTGCAGAGCCTCAGAATGTATACTTTTATTATTTTTAAGTATTTTTAGGAAACACTGCATTAATAAACTACTGTTCTTTTTGTTGTGGTTTCTAATTGGTAGGTTGGGAGGTTGATATCCTGTTTTCTATCACAGTGTAGGTATCCTTGGGGTACTGGAGACTGTCATAGAGATCTTTGTATTTGTTGGGAAGTAGCTGTGTATGGACTCTCTTAAGACCCTGTCTTCATCATTACACTTTAATTTGTTGGTCTTTTCCAGGTTCATATTGAGATCCATTGAAGGCCTTCCGTGGACTGACAGGCGTGTCCTGGGGCTCAGGGTGTCAGAGAACACACAGCATGAGGGACGGAAAGGGGACTCTCAGCACCTGCCTCGCAGAAGAGAAGGGAGCGGGCGATGACTCGGACAAACTACTGTACAGAGAACTGTTGTATACGAGAATGCAGGAGGAGAGCGCTTGCCCATCAGATATAACTTCCAGGATGAATAAGCCTGCGGTTGATGTAAATGGAAATTCACAAAATGAGGAGTTATCACTGGGAGTGAAAAATGATCTGAGAGAGGTCAGCCTCTTGCTTCACGATGGCAACAAAGTGCTTCCATATCTGCAAGAACCAATACGGAGAAATTCAGCTTCAGTAGCTGCTCAGAGCAAGACTGTGGATCTGTTCTTTGCTCCCACAGGAGAGCGTTTTGCTGGGCCATCCTGTGGCGTCGGGGGAGCTTACGGTAGGGACTGGCCGGGAGAAGGGCCCAGGGCCACTGACAGCCACGGAGGACGGAGCCACAGAGGAAAGCCTTGGGGGTCAGGACTACCGTGCCATCAAAAATGGTTAGAAATGGGGATTTCTGAGGATGAACCACCAAGTGCTTTTCTGGAGAAGCTGGACCCTGAGTTGGAACCCTCTTGCCTGCGTTCCATCCTGTCTGCACTGCTGCACGCACATCCCCAAATATTCTTGAATGATGAGACGAAATGTGTTTTCCCTGGCCATTCAAAGCCCATGTTTTCAGAGCAAAGAGTAGACTACAAGAAAATGCTTTTATGTGTAAAAAGTACCTCAGATGATCTGCAGGAAACACTGGCGTTACTGGCTCTACAAGCTTCTGAATTAGCAAATCTCTTATGCCATAGTTAAGGTACAGGCAGAACAATAAAAACAGATTAATTTTAAAAGTTGTCCTAGAGTGATTTCTTTTGCATTAAGTCTGGATGCACAGGGTGCAGCCATGAAGCTCCTGCTTTGGTCTGTATGACCAGACATACTTAAAGTCAGTGGAATTTAAACTCATGGAAAGCTGGTTGATACGGAAGGAAATTTTTGATTTTTAAATTGTGCTTGAAAGACACTCAGAATTGGGAAGCCATGTCAAGGAGAATATTGATATATCCTATATAAATATCAGATTAGAATCAAAAGATTTAACAAAGTTTTTAATTTACCTTCAGCACCCATCCTAAAGGGCTGCTGTCCCAGATACTGTCTCTCTAGACTGTCTCTGACTGTCTAATGGAAGTAGATATTTGTAAAGTCGACTCTGAGCCAGGCTGAGTTGATTATGGTAAGCTTGTTACCATTTCTGCATTTTGCAGAATAATTTGAGCAAAATCTGATTTCTTTTCTCACATCCCTTTCCTTCCACTTGACATGCAATTTAAATGGAGGCCCTACGGTGAAAGTTGCAATATTAACGTTACCTTTAGATAACGCTTTCTCAAGCTAGGAACCCTAGCAGTGTTACTCAGAATAAAAAATGAGCTTGAGCCTGTCTGCCGGGGCTCAGTTATAGAGAAAAATCAAGCATTTCCCTTAGAGAAGGTTTCCAGTTTCTAGGAGTCGAGGTATCTCTTACACTAAGGTTATTTCCTGAGAGAACACCTTTTGTTCTGTGTTGACCACTTTGATAAAAGGCACTTAAGAGTGTAAGTTTTTAAAGAGTCCGAAAGTAAGGCTTAACCATTTTCGGAATTATTGATTGCATCTATCAGTTTATATTGTGTGCTAAATTACTATGCCGTGTGCTATTTCAGTGTTTTGGGGAAATGAAAAATAAAACCTGTTCTTTAGCATAATAAATGTCTGTTTTCCGTGTGTAGTCTTGGTTCCCCTTGTCTTCATTACTAATGCTGCCCTCCTCATATGCAAGTCTTTTAGCACAAAGTCATTTGCTGATTTAGAAGATTGGAAGCAGAGAATGAAAAGTATAACGTCAAGTTACGTTGGAACTCAACTCTCACTTTCCTCCCCGGATGTAACGGAATGCTGTATTGTGCTCCTTGGTTATGGGGGGTGCGCTCAGAGAGCCCCAAAGTAAGAACCCTTGTGGAAAAAACGATCTCTAGCCGGTCTAAAAGGACACCGACTTGACCGAACGATTAAAGCCCTGGTTAGTGGACACTCCGCCTAGGGGTCACCTGTGGGTGGTGAAATGAGATGACACATTTCAGTGTTTCAGAATGGGAACTGTTTTCTTGTCAACACCTTCTCCCTGTCCCCCGCCTTTTTGTTTTAAGCTCAGTCTGCTACTTTGAGGTGGAACTTTCTATGACTCATCAACTGTTTTTTTAAATTTTGCTTTGTAAATTCCAAGTCTGTAAATTTTCAGCCAATTGCAAACAACAAATACTGAATTTCCTGCTTAGCATTAACTAAATTAACTTGAAGTGTTTTCATATGGTTATATCAGAATAAGGTGTGTTTTTTCTAAAAGCTTTGTGGAAAAGCTCACAATAACTTTTTTTTTTACATTAATTTTTTAATACACTTATACTAAGCTGAAATTTTTCCCTTTGGTGCTATATTGGTTCCAGTTCTGTCTGAAGGTGGCCTCTCCTGCGGAAAGTTCTGGGGTAGAGAGGTGATGGTAATTATAGTGCATGAAGTTTCATGACTGTGAAAGAAGGCCTTCTATAAACATTTTAATTTTTGAAGCAATTAGTAGAGAAATAAGATATTCTTTTGAATAAATTGTTTCCATGATTGAATTATAAAAGGGATCACTCATTTGAAATATTTTAAGTTGTATCATTTTGGCAATGAAAACTAAGGGAAGCCTGTTTGAAAAGTTCTGACATTTATATGCATTTTCTTCTTTTTTGCCTTTATGGATTCTGTTCTTAAAGATTGAACAGCACACTTTAAATTTAGAAACGGTGTATAGCACAAAATCTTGGACTCGGTTATTCTCATTTGGAAATCAGATTTTTTTTTTTAACATTAGAATGAATGTTGAGATCTTGAAGTGATTATGAAGTTGCAAGCCTATAGAGAATAAAAAATTAAGAAACTCTTGCGTTTAAATCGATCATTCTTTATGTGACTTGATTTTATAGCTAGGAAGCAAGACGTATTTTGGAGCTCGGCATGTGTATTCTAAAATGCATATAGACCATTTACTATAATTTCACAGAGAGTAAGAAATGTGGGGACTTCCCTGGCAGTCCAGTGAATAAGACTCTGTGCTTTCACTGCTGAAGGCCCAGGTTCGCTCTCTGGTCGGGGAACTAGGATCCACAAGCCTCTCGGCATGCCAAAAAAAAACAAAAGAGAAAAGAAATGTGCTGTAAGATTCTTTTTGCACTTTGCCATAGATAATTTTTAAATTCTTCTCAAACTTTCCAAGGAGAAGAAATAGAATTAAGGGATCTCCTAAACCATATGAACTCAGAGCTGGAAATGGCCTTTAAACACCAGCCAATTCTGGAAGCTTTGAAACACACGTCATCCAAGTGATAATCTGTACATTCAATGTAACCATTTGAAGTTAGAGGCCTAAATAAGATTTCACAGGATGGTTGCTTCTACTTGGCTCTCCTTTGCTTCCAAAATGTTACCTCTTTTTTCCAGTTTTATGGAAACTTGGTTGAATTGGATCAATTTTTAAAAAAAGCATCTCTGGACTTCCCTGGTGGCACAGTAGTTAAGAATCCGCCTGCCAATGCAGGGGACACGGGTTTGAGCCCTGGTCCGGGAAGATCCCACATGCCGTGGAGCAACTAACCCCATGCGCCACAACTACTGAGCCTGTGCTCTAGAGCCCGCGAGCCACAACTACTGAGCCCACGTGCTGCAACTACTGAAGGCCGTGCGCCTAGAGCCCATGCTCCACAACAAAGGGAAGCCACTGCAATGAGAAGCCCGCACACCGCACACCGCAACAAAGAGTAGCCCCCATTCGCCGCAACTAGAGAAAAAGCCCGCGTGCAGCAACAAAGACCCAATGCAGCCAAAAATAAATTTATTTTTTAAAAAAAGCATCTGTGCACTTTTATTTGCACTTCAAACTCTGCAAACTATCCCTTGAGCTGTATATATGCACAGCTGAAATTTGATTAGAGAATATTGTTTGCAAAGGGCCTGACTGCTTAGGAAAGGTCATCTTCATAGGATAAAGTTTCCTTTATCCTGAAACGAATGATCTACCTTTATAGAGGCGTACCAAGATGTTTTAACTGAAGTGTTGCGGGTCGAGTTGGGAGGGTGTGAGGCGGCCCCGCCGGATGAGACACACACCTCATCTTTCTAGCGTGTGCCATTGGGTGTGAGGCATCTTTGAGGGCTGGTTACTTCTGGTAAACAGCGGTTTGTTTAAGAAGTAGGAGCAGGCATGGCTGTAGTTCTGCCCTGCCTATATTTTGAGTAGATTCTTTACAGTTCATTTAAAAAATTGTTTAGGTACATGACACAGGGAATTTTTATAGGGGAGCTGTGCCTCACCACAGTATTAGAGTGGAATTCTCCAGTTAACTTTAATGCTTTTAGTTTTTAGTTTTTAAAATTAATTAATTAATTTGTTTGTTTATTTTTGGCTGCATTGGGTCTTCGTTGCTGCGTGCAGGCTTCCTCTAGTTGCGGCGAGCGGGGGCTGCTCTTCGTTGCGGTGCGCGGGCTTCTCATTACGGTGGCTTCTCTTGCGGAGTACGGGCTTTAGGTGCACGGGCTTCAGTAGTTGTGGCACGCGGGCTCAGTAGTTGTGGCTCGCGGGCTCTAGAGCGCAGGCTTAGTATTTGTGGCTCATGGGCTTAGTTGCTCCGCGGCATGTGGGATCTTCCCGGACCAGGGCTTGAACCCATGTCCCCTGCATTGGCAGGCACATTCTTAACCACTGCACCACCAGGGAAATCCCAATGCTTTTAGTTTTTTTAAGGAAGTGGGCTTAACCTGTGTTCCCTTCCCCATCTACCTACTAAGTGTTCTGTTTCTATCAGAAACAAGTAGCTTGCTTCAAGATTGGAAAAAGGCTCAGTATTCTAGCTCTTAAAGCTTGTCTTCTATTATTTTTAAGATTAGAAGCACTCTGCCGCTGCTGTTTATCTAAGATGACTTGGAGAAAGCAGCAAGTCTCTGTGCTCCTTTGGCTTAAGTTGCTGTATTAGTCATTCTCCAGAGAGACAATAGGATAGGAACTTCCCTGGTGGAGCAGTGGCTAAGACTCTGAGCTCCCGATGCAGGGGGCCCAGGTTCGATCCCTGGTTAGGGAACTAGATTCCACATGCATGCCGCAACTAAGGAGCCCAAGAGCTGCAACTAAAGAGCCTGCCTGCCGCAACTAAGACCCAGTGCAACCAAATAAATATTTTAAAAACAACAGGCTATACAGATACAGATATGAGATTTATGATAGGAATTGGCTTATGTGATTATGGAGGCTGAGAAGTCTCACCATCTGCCATCTGCAAACAAGAGGCTCAGGAAAGCTGGTGGTGTCATTCAGTCCAAGTTCTAAGGCCTAAGAACCAGGGACACCAATGTCCAAGGGCAGAAGAAGGTGGATGTTTCAGCTCAAGCAAAGAGCAAAATTGCCCTTTCTCCTTTTTGTTCTATTCAGGCCCTCAACGTTTTAGATGCCCACCGGCAATGATGAGGGTGATCTTTACTCAATCCACCGATTTAAGTGCTAATAAGCTCTTCCAGAAATACTCTCACACACCCAGAATTAATGTTTTACTAGCTATGAGGGCATCACTTAGTACGTCAAGGTGAGGTAAAATTAACCATCACAGTTGCGTTGCTACCTCTTTTCAACCAAATTCTCAGATGCATCGAGAAGTCTAGTTCTGGGACTTCCCTGATGGTCCAGTGGTTAAGACTCCACGATCCCAATGTCGGGGGCCTGGGTTTGATCCCTTGTCAGGGAACTAGATCCCACATGCTGCAACTAAAAAAAAAAAAAAAAAAAAGTCCTGCATACCACAACGAAGAAACGAAGATCCTGCAAGCCGCAGCTAAGACCCAGCACAGCCAAATAAATAAATAAATATTATTCAAAAAAAACAAGTCTAGTTCTTTGTAGGACATGTAAGGGGATATCAGAGCTAGGACATAGCGCTGTTCCTTGTCACTCCCCCGCCTCCCTCCCATGACTTGATAAGTACTCATTCCTGTTTAGAAACACCTACGACTATGTGACAGTGATCTGAGAAGAGGGGAGTTGGCTTATTTTCCATGCAGGTACTTTGTTCTCTATGCGGCGAACATGCACTTGTCTGAATTCACTTAGAACCTGAGATTGCAGCGGGAAGGGAAACAAACTCATTTTCCAGCCTTGTGATGCCTTTGGGAGAGGAGATTGAACCACATTCGGGTCCCTGCCTCCAGATGAGTGGTAGGCGGGGTTCATGGTTAAGTTAATGTTCACATTTCCTATTCCACTGTGTAAAGTCAAAGTTTGGCAGATACGTGAATTTTAAAACATTTACACATTTAGAGTTTCTGTTAAAATCAGCTTCTCCTTTTTTCCCCTCAATTAGGGATTCCCAACAAGAATATCTTACCAGACACCTCCCTTTAGTTCTGCGTATATATTGATTTCGGTTGGATGTGTTATATTCTCTGATCTGCCTCTTTATTGCCTGTATTTTCACACTGCCTCTACAAAGGGTCTTGGAAGGTTGGAATCAGCTGTTTTGGGTTTTTTTTTTGTTTTTTTCTTTTGTTTTGTTTTTTAACATTTGTATCATTTAATATGGTGAGTATGACACCAAAAATGACTTAACTCTTATGGCTCTGGATTTAGTTTGTTGGGAGAAAGAAGTGGGATCCAGAACAAGGGATGAAAATGCCTGGTTCGTTCCGGATGAGAATCGTTCGGGCCAGGGGACCTGCCAGGTGAGGAGGAGACTGGGGGTTAACTTCCAGAGAGCCCCCTTCTCTCAGTGGGAAAACCCGACTTTTTCATAGTTTAAACACTTTGATACGGCTCTTGGTGTGACTGAAGAAACCTGATTTTTCTTTTAAAAAATCTGTCCATCAGTATAGGATGTGTTTTGAAGGTAATGCTTATTTTTGACGCTAAGGGTACCTATGCATGTTGCGTTTTAAGTTGGCAGATGAGATCAAATGTAGGATGGCAAGGTCAAGTAGCTACTTTACTAAGTGGCCTTTATCACTCTGGGCATATTTCAACAGAACATTCTCACCTCGCTCTGAACAACTGAAGCCAGCCCCAGTGGATGGGACGCTACTACCCAGACTCTGTGTTTTCAGTAATCTTAGTAATTCGGGGTAATTTGAATGTAGCTGGCTAATTTGAGGGGAATGAATGGGTGTGAAGCAAGCCCAGCAGTGGGCATGTGAGGTCTGCTTTTGCCACAAGAGGGAGCCACGTGTTCACTTAGGGTGTGTCTTGTTTCAGGGAAGGTCTTGGGTTTTTTTTTTTTTTTTTCCAGTTTTTTTGTTTATCCAAATTCTTAAGCAAAAATGAACGTAAAAATGCTGGCACTGGTTCAGTTCATTGTGGTTTGTTAAGCTCAGCAAGAGTGATAAGATTGTAACTCTTTAAATCAATACCCTTAGCTGGTGCTTTGCAACAAGAAGGTCCATGTGCTAGAAAAATGAATTTGGTGGTTTTGTGTTTATTCGGGAGAGCGACTTTCAGTATGAAACCACATTTTCACATCGTATCAACAAGAGCAGTGGTGGGGCTTCCCTGGTGGCGCAGTGGTTAAGAATCCGCCTGCCAATGCAGGGTACACGGGTTCCAGCCCTAGTCCGGAAGATCCCATATGCCGCGGGAGCGACTAAGCCCGTGCACCATAACTACTGAGCCTGCGCTCTAGAGCCCGTGAGCCACAACTACTGAGCCCACGTGCCACAACTACTGAAGCCCGCGCCCCTAGAGCCCGTGCTGCGCAACAAGAGAAGCCACCGCAATGAGAAGCCCGCGCACCGCAACGAAGAGTAGCCCCCGCTCACGACAACTAGAGAAAGCCCGTATGCAGCAACGAAGACCCAACACAGCCAAAAATAAATAATAAATTAATTTTAAAAACAAAACAAAAAACAAGAGCAGTGGTTTCGTCAAGAGTGTTCACTTCTGCCCAGAGCGGCTGAACCCTGACAGGCCCCTTCAGAAGGGCCTGGGTCTGTGATGATCCAGCTTGGGACACAGTGAGCTTGTCCTGAGCCCGATCCATGTGTGAGAGCCTCTTGGAGACCCTTAAAGGGAAATCTGCTACACCAATGAGTCGTTTTTTTCACTACAGAAATCACAACTTTAGATTTCTTTGGTGGCTCGTAGTGAAATATTCTTAAAACGTCAGAATCTGTTCGGATATTGGGAACGGCTATTATTCTGTAATGTCGATGAATGAGTGCTCTTTCTGGTGCATTTTGGTAAAAGATTACTGGAATTTTAAAAAATGGTAAATTGTGATAATAGAGTATATATAAATAGCTTACAAGCGATTTAGTTTCTTGGAAATGTTCTCAGTACCACTTAGGACTTATTAAAATAAAAGCAGTTTGAATAAACTCCAGGCTTCCTCTTTGTGGGATATTTCCGTTTGGGTCTCTTGGGGAAAAATTGCTCAGATATCGCTCCCTCTCTCCGGCTCGATTCAGACACGCAATATGCAAAGCTCCTCAGAGAGATTTTGCAAGATCCCAAAATCTGGCCTGAGTTTCTCATGAAACTCTTGTCTTTATGTTACAAAACTCCTATCTTTATGAACATGGTTTATCCCCGTATTTACTGTTCTCTTAAGTTGTGTTAGAATGAGGATGTTTTATTAAAAGAGAAACTAACGATAGTGTTCAAACTCCTAAGAATATTTCAACCACCATCAGGCAGCAGACCATTTGGATAGCTAATAACATCCATTCGTTGACCTCCCACCCCTGCAGCGTGAAGAGGCAGCCGCTCTCCCAGTCAGAACGATCTCTTACGTTCGAGTACCCACGGAGGCCAGACGGCATAGCTGGTAACCGGCAGAGACGTGATTTAAACAGTTGAAGAACACAGGTCGTTGTTCATGCTGTTTCGTTTTGTTTTTTCCTTGTCACTTCCTTCCAAGATAGTCATTCAACATTCAGCAAATGCTGGTTGGGCACCTACTGTATACCAGGCATCCTAGTAGGTGCTGGAGACAACGAGTGAATGGAACCAAGCCCTTCAGATTGGAGAGCCCAGCTCTTGCTTCCTCGTTACGTAATGAAGTGAAAGGCTGGATGTGCGAGGGGCATGAATGGGGAAGTGGGAACTCTCAGCTCTTACAAAAGTACTGATATTTGATATTTGACTTTCTGCTTGGGAAAATGACAGGTGTTACATCAGAGAATCCAAGTTTTGTCTGGAGAGGACGACGCTGTTCACTTTTTGGTGTTGATGGGGGTCTTCAAGGATGAACGTCAAACCTTCCACATCATACTTGAATCTTCACTGACCTCAGGCTGCACCGGCCACACCAGCCTCGGACTTTTCCACCCGTGGTCAAAGACTAAAAAAAAAAAAAAGATCTTGAATGGATCTAAAGTTATGGACATTATACCTGTCCTATCCAAATAGAGTAGATGCTACTACATGTGACTACTTAAATTTTAATTAAAATAAATAAAATCTAAAATTCGGTTCTTACAATAGCTACCTTTCAAGGGCTCGACAGCTGTACGGGGCGAGTAGCCACTGCTTTGGGCAGTGCAGAAAAAGAACATTTCCACCATCACCGAAAGTTCTGTTGGATAGCCCATCACAGACAGACATGTGACAATTTCCCTTCTTCAAGATCTCTAACATGATATGGTGTGAGATTTTTTTTTACTTTTAACACCCAGCAGTATAAGGCAAACACCCCATTCTCTTGAATTGGCGGGGGCGGGGGGAAGATCACGGGTTTGCACATGGTTTTCTGTAAGTGTTTACAAAAAGGGATTGTCTTAATCTCTGCCTTTTAATCTTATTCACAAGTGTATCAGTCAGGGTTCTCCAGAGAAACAGAACTAGTAGGATATACATGGATACAGAGAGATTTATTATGGGAATCAGCTCATGTAATTATGGAGGCTGAGATATGTTATGATACGCCGTCTGTGAGCTAGAGAACTGGGAAAATGGGTGGCTTAACACTCCAGAAACCAGAGCTCGGATGTCTGAGGGCAGGGCATGATGGATGTCCCAGCTCAGGAAGGGGTTGAAAATATCCTTCCTCTGCCCTTTTTGTCCTATGCAGACCCTCAGTGGGCTGGATGATGCCAGCCCAGTTTGAGCCCATGTTTATTCAGTCTACTGATTCAAATGCTAATCCCTTCCAGAAACGCCCTCACAGACACAACCAGAAACAATGTCTCACCAGCTATCTGGGCATCCCTGGGCCCAGCAAAGCTGACACATAAAATTCACCTTCACAACGAGGCCAGTCATCGTTCTCTCTGAATGAAAGACATGAAAGTTGAACAAGGGCCACGTGCATGGAAGGCCTTCTGTGACAGAGACTGGCATCCTCTCTTTGTCTTTATTTCACATGATTTTGAAAATTTTAAACTCTATTTTAATTTAATTTTTATTTTTTAATTAAAAAATTTTTAATTGAAGTATAGTTGATTTACAATGTTGTGTTAGTTTCAGGTGTACAGCTAAGTAATTCAGTTATACATGCATACATATATATTCTTTTTCATATTACTTTCCATTATGGTTTATTAGTTTATTACAGGATATTGACTATAGTTGCCTGTGATGTACAGTAAATCCTTTTTGTTTTTCAATTTTATATATAGTTTTTTGTATCTGTTAATCCCAAGTTCCTAATGTATCCCTCCCCACCTTTCCCCTTTGGTAACCATAAGTTTGTTTTCTATGTCTGTGGGTCTATTTCTCTTTTGTGAATAAGTTCATTTGTATCATTTTTTAATATTCCACATATTTTTTAAAATTAATTAATTAATTTATTTTTGGCTGCATTGGGTCTTCGTTGCTGCACGTGGGCTTTCTCTAGTTGTGGCGAGAGGGGGCTACTCTTCGTTGCTGTGCGCGGGCTTCTCATTGCGGAGGCTTCTCTTGTTGCAGAGCACAGGCTCTAGGCGCACGGGCTTCAGTAGTTGTGGCACATAGGCTCAGTAGTTGTGGCACACGGGCTTAGTTGTTCCGTGGCATGTGGAATCTTCCCGGACCAGGGATCGAACCCGTGTCCCCTGCATTGGCAGGCAGATTCTCAACCACTGCGCCACCAGGGAAGCCCTATATTATGCATATTAGTGATAGCATATGATATTTGTCTTTCTCTGTCTGACTTACTTCACTTAGTATGATAATCTCTAGGTCCATCCATGTTGCTACAAGTGGCATTATTTCATTCTTTTTTATGGCTGAGTAATATTCCATTGTATATATATACCACATCTTCTTTATCCATTCCTCTGTTGATGGACACTTAGGTTGCTTCCGTGTCTTGGCTATTGTGAATAGTGCTGCCATGAACGTTGGGGTGCATGTATCTTTTTGAATCAGAGTAAAGCTATATTTTAAAACGAAGATCCCTTGGCCTTTCTTTGCTGAATTCTAAGCGTTTTATTGTCCAATAGCAATGAGTTTTAAAGTCTCTTTCAATCTTGCACGTTTGGAAACATGTCATCTTGTATTAGGCTGTCACCCAGCCTGGGCTTCTAGGAGGGGATTGTGTGCTACAGTGCAGCACACTGTGAAGGAAATACAGACTCAGGTTTAAAGCTCGACCTTGGCACTGGTGCTGGGACTGTTCGTTCAATGGACTTGAGATGATTCATGAGAACATCCTGTACCACGCCCAGTAGAGCCACGTGGGGACTCAAAACGTGAGAGAGCACAGCATGAGGGATTGGGGCGGCTCTTGGAGGCCGTTGCCCCCTAAACCTTCGGGCTCATGGAGGAACCCTTGGGTTCCTTCCAGCTCGAGGCTGGACTTGGCTTCCCCCTCATCACCTCTAAAAATAGGATTTGGAAGTTATCCCCGCTGTGACATAATGCATCTTACAGTCGTGGACAGGAAGTGAATGCTTTCCTGCCAGGCCTGCAATGTCCCCCGGAGATGGGCTGGGAAGGACAGTCCTTCTCCTATTTCACAATAGAACATCAGAGCCCTTATTCTAAGCCTACTTTCTTCAGTCTGAAAGCACGGCACCTCTTCGAAACTATGCAGCAAAATAGTCAGACTGGCTAGATCTGGGTGATTCAGGATGTTTATATGTCATGAACAAAGTATGGTCAAGTATGAGTAATACTACCCTCCATCTGCTTGAACTCTGTCCTGGGCTCTGTGAGGCTCACAAAAGGGGTGAGGGCATCTCATTAGGGAAACACACTCATAGCCTTCAAGCGATTAGAACAGACAACAGAATTTGGTTCACTGGCCCAACGGGTGATTAAGAATTTCGTACAGCAGACCGAAGCCGGCAGGCCAGGGCTCCAAGCATTTGGCAACAGTCATTTTGGTTTTCCAGGATTTGCAATAAGAAGCGAATGTCTTCATTTCATTGCAACTGTGTCAGGGTCTAAGGATAAACAAGACAGGAGTCGACCTGGCACATCCATGGGTTGGGGAGAAAAGTGACAGTCAAGCCAGACTGCCTGTGAGGGCTGAGAAATCTCCCGGGGGTGGGGGAGGGGGATGGAGGCATCCCGGAAAGTGCTGGAAGTGGCTCTCAGACTCTTGCTTACTGTACCGCCAGCTCCTTGGATGGATGCGTTTATCACAGGAGCCCCCTCTCAGTCCCAGCTAACTGGTTCACGAAGAGTTGCCGAGCCCCTGTGGTGAGCCGGCCAGGCCTGCACTAGGAGCTGCAGTTTGCAAAATACATGTGTGAGATGCAGCACCTGGGCTGGAGGAGCAGAATTTCACCTCCCTGCCCTGGGCAGAGAACGGAGCACCCCTACACCCCTTGTCCTTCCGACTCATAAGATCCAAAGCCCTCCAGTCTCAGATGAATCCAGCCATTAAATGCCTCTGCTCTATAAAAGCAGGCAGGCTGAAAGTCTGGTCCTGCCTGTGCCCTGGCCTGTACCCATCTCCTCGCCCAGTGGCTCCTGTGCCCTCACCACATCATCCAAGTCCTCCCTTGTGGCTGACGGCCAGCTCCCAGCGCAGCCCTTAGCACCCGAGGCGGCCTTGCCATCCTCGGTTCTTTGCCCAAGAAAGACCCTTATCACCCCCACCCAATTGTTTAAAACAAACTGAGAATAAGAAATGAGAGTCAGATTTTTGCTTTGCTGCTTGAAGTGATTCATTATGAGTTCTCATGGCAGCAAGACCCCATTTAAGATGACAAATGGGGGAAAGCCACGTTAATTGGATTTGCTATTAAGTGGGTGTATGGCTACCAAGCTGGACAGAAAATTACTGGGAGCACTTAGAGTGAGAATGAAAGTGTCTCAGATAGTGGGGATGAGGCCCAGTCAGCTCTCCTGCTCCCTCCCGCTCCCTGGGTGGCTGCAGCCGGACGTTTTCCCCGTGGTTCCGGGTCCCTGAACCCCATCTGGCCCCTAGGGGCTCCCAGACTTCCGGCTGGTCGCTGGCTGACCCCCTTTTTCCCACTTCCTTCCAGGCTTCTTGGGATCCAGCCTGCTGTCCTTCCCTTCTGAGCTGCCAGCACGGACTCTGATTTCTTGAGATTCCCATCTTCGGATCAGACACAGTTTCCCCACTTCCTGGTCATCTGCCCAAACGTGAGTGCTTGTCATCTTGAAGATGTCACTGTAATTACTGTGGAGAGAAAGGAGAACGCAAGGTAGCAAGAAAGAGAAAATGGGGGTGGGGGTGGGGGGATGGGGAGTTATTCTTTAATGGGGGCAGGGTTTCAGTTTGGGAAGATGAACAGGGCCTGGAGATGACGGTGGTGACGGATGCACCACGGTGTGAATGTACTTGATGCCCCTGAACTATGTGCTTAAACATGGTAAATTTCATGTTATGTATTTTACCAGAATAAAAACTTAAGGGCTTCCCTGGTGGCGCAGTGGTTGAGAGTCCGCCTGCCGATGCGGGGGACGCGGGTTCGTGCCCCAGTCCGGGAGGATCCCACATGCCGCTATCAGACACAGTTTCCCCACTTCCTGGTCATCTGCCCAAACGTGAGTGCTTGTCATCTTGAAGATGTCACTGTAATTACTGTGGAGAGAAAGGAGAACGCAAGGTAGCAAGAAAGAGAAAATGGGGGTGGGGGTGGGGGGATGGGGAGTTATTCTTTAATGGGGGCAGGGTTTCAGTTTGGGAAGATGAACAGGGCCTGGAGATGACGGTGGTGACGGATGCACCACGGTGTGAATGTACTTGATGCCCCTGAACTATGTGCTTAAACATGGTAAATTTCATGTTATGTATTTTACCAGAATAAAAACTTAAGGGCTTCCCTGGTGGCGCAGTGGTTGAGAGTCCGCCTGCCGATGCGGGGGACGCGGGTTCGTGCCCCAGTCCGGGAGGATCCCACATGCCGCTGAGCGGCTGGGCCCGTGAGCCACGGCCGCTGAGCCTGCGCGTCCGGAGCCTGTGCTCCGCAGCGGGAGAGGCCACAGCAGAGGGAGGCCCGCGTACCGCAAAAAAAAACCCCAAAAAACAAAACAACTTTAAAAAATGTTTTGAAAGGAGAAATAACAAAGTTTCTGGGATCTTGAGAGATAGAGCTCGATGAAGTGGCTGGTGGCCCCAGGCTTCCTTTCTTACTTGGTTACGAGAAGACCTTTGAGCCCTCTCTGTCTCTGTCTGTCTGTCTCTGCTCTGCCTCTGTCTATGCCTCTTTCTCTTATTCTCTCTTTTTTTTAAAAAATTATTTATTTTATTTACTTTATTTTTGGCTGTGTTGGGTCTTTGTTGCTGTGCGCGGGCTTTCTCTAGTTGCGGCGAGCGGGGGCTACTCTCCGTTGCGGTGCGCGGGCTTCTCATTGCGGTGGCTTCTCTTGCTGCGGAGCACGGGCTCTAGGCGCGCAGGCTTCAGTAGTTGTGGCTCGCGGGCTCTAGAGCTCAGGCTCAGTAGTTGTGGCTCACGGGCTTAGTTGCTCCGCAGCATGTGGGATCTTCCCGGACCGGGGCACGAACCCGTGTCCCCTGCATTGGCAGGCGGATTCTTAACCACTGCGCCACCAGGGAAGCCCTTATTCTCTTATTTGGAGTGCCTCCAAACCCTGACCACCCTCTGATTCCCCGGCCACAGACCTTAACCCTCTATCATGGACTGAATTGTGTGCCCCCCAAATTCATATGTTGAAGCCGTGACCCCCATGTGATATTTGGAGGTGGGTCCTTTGGGAGACAATTAGTTTTAGATGAGGTCCTGAGGGTACAGCCCCCATGATAGGATTAATGTCTTTATAAAAATAGGAAGAAACTGGAATTTTCTCTCTCTCTCTCTCTCTCTCTCTCTCTCATTCTCTGACATGGGAGGACACAGCAAGAGGGTGGCCGTCTGTAAGCCAGGAAGAGGGCCCTCACCAAGAACCGAGTCTCCCGACACCTTGATCTTAGACTTCCAGCCTCCAGAACCGTGAGAAATAAATGTCTGTTGTTTAAACCTCCCAGTCTATGGTCTTGTGTTGTAGCAGCCTGCGATGAGGTGGACACCCTTGGACCCAATGGGCGTATCACCTGTAGGGATGTCTGCAGACCTGGGGCCCCCATTTCTGAGCCCTCTACTTCTCGAGGAAAGGGTGCCTTGTAGGATTGTTTTGTGCTTCCTAGAGGGTGTGCCACAAAAGGGCCAAGACTGTCACCTCCCACCTTGTTGCTCCAGAGGGCCATGGGGAGGATCCCTATTTTCCCCACCCCCAAGGCCCTGGCAACCACTTCTACTTTCTATTTCTATGAGTTTGACTTTTTTTTTTTTAGATTTCACACATAAGTGATATCATGCCATATTTGTCTTTCTCTGGCTTATTTCACTTAACATAGTGCCCTCAAGGTCCATCTATGTTTTCACAAATGACAGGATTTCCTTCTTTCTCATGGCTGAATAATATTCCATTGTATATACACCACATCTTCTTTATCCATTCACCTGTTGGTGGACACTTAGGTTGTTTCCATATCTTGGCTATGGTGAATAATGCTGCGATGAACACGGGAGTGAAGATATCTTTTTTAAAATATCCTGTTTAGGGGCTTCCCTGGTGGCGCAGTGGTTGAGAGTCCGCCTGCCGATGCGGGGGACGCGGGTTCGCGCCCCGGTTTGGGAAGATCCCACATGCCGCGGAGCGGCTGGGCCCGTGAGCCATGGCCGCTGAGCTTGCGTGTCCGGAGCCTGTGCTCTGCAACGGGAGAGGCCGCAGCGGTGAGAGGCCCGCGTACTGCGAAAAAAAAAATAAATAAATAAAATATCCTGTTTAGACGTCCTTTGGATATATACCCAGAAATGGGATTGCTGGATTGTATGGTAGTTCTATTTTTAATTCTTTTGAGGAATCTCCAAACTGTTTTTCATAGTGGCTGCACCAATTTACATTTCTACCCACAGTGTCCAAAAGTTCCCTTTTCTCCACATCCTCGCCAATGCTTGTAATCTCTTGCCTTTTTGATAATCACTCTCCTAACAGATGTGAGGTGATATCTCATCGTGGTTTTGATTTGCATTTCCCTGATGATGAGTGATGCTGAGCCCTTTTTATGTACTTGTGGGTCATTTGTATGTCTTCCTTGGAAAAACGTATATGCAGTTTTTGTGCCCAGTTTTCTTTTTTCTTTTTTTTGAATTTTTAAAATATTTATTTATTTATTTTTGGCTGTGTAGGGTCTTAGTTGCGCGCGATCTTCGTTGCAGCACACAGCCTCTCTAGTTGTGGCTCGAGTGTTCAGAAGTTGTGGTGCGCGGGCTTAGTTGCTCCGAGGCACATGGGATCTTAGTTCTCTGTCTAGGGATCAAACCCACGTTCCCTGCATTGGAAGGTGGATTCTTAACCACTGGACCACCAGGGAAGCCCCTTGTGCCAGTTTTAAATCAGATTTTTTTTTTTTTTTTTTTTTTTTTTACTGTATTGAGTTGTGTGAGTTCTTTACGTCTTTTGGATATTGACCGCTTATCAGATGACTGATTGCAAATATTTTTTCCCATTTTGGAGGTTGCCTTTTCATTTTGTGGATGCTTTCCCTTGCTGTGCAGAAGCTTTTGAGTTAGATGTGGCCCATTTGTTTATTTTTGCTTTTGTTGCTGTTGTCTTTAGGGCCCTGCACCAGCCTTTGATCTTTGCACCAGGTCAAACTAAGCCAAGAGCTGGTCAATCCTCCAGCCTCACTTCTGAAGAATCTGTTGGCTCTGGTTCTTCCACGGGTCCTTGTCCAGGTTTTGTTATTTGTTTAGAGGTTATTTTTAGCCAGTTGGACCAGTTTTTAAGGTAAATCGTTTGGGTACTTGCGCAGTATTATTTTTTTTTAACTGATCCTGACTATTTTCAACCTGGTATAAGTTCTAAGGCAGAAATGTTTCCTTTTTAAGGTGACGTTTCTCAGGCAATTAGAAAGAGTAATCCAAAAGATTAGCAAAAATAGCTGCTTGTTAAATAGCTTGAATCTGGGAAAGACAGGTGCTGCCTCTGTTCAATGAAGCTCTCTGGGGTGAAAAGGAAAGAAGAAAAACTGAGAATTTCTATGGACATCTATGAACGGTGAATTCTTTTCTAGAACCAAGATTTCTTTTTTTTTTTTTTTAACTAGAAAATTTACCTTCATCAGTGATTAACAGCATATACCTGACCCAGAAAGGCATCCCCCAAAATGTAAGTTAAAGAGTCCACTAACCTCTTTTGGGTCAACCGTGTACATCTGCTGGCTTAGCTCACTGGGTCTGATCCATTTCTGTGTCTTTGGGAATCACTTGGTCTTGGGGCTCTCCCCATTGTTTTAGGGGCGCAGGTGTCAGCCTCCTTCAACTCTGGTGGCAATCCCCAGAGTCAGGCTTTGTCCTCAAAGGTTGCAGGTAAACAGAGTATTTTCCTTTAGGAAGTGCCTGCGGTTGCTTTTTTAACTTTAAACACAAACACACCCTTGAAAAAAATTATGCTAAGTGACCTAAGCCAGACTCAAAAGGACACCTATTGTATGATTCCCTTTAGATTGTGGTACCTACTGTACTCAAATTCATAGAGACGGAAAATAGAAGGGTGGGTGCCAGGGGCAGGGGATGGGGGATGGACAGAGTTTCCGTTTGGGAAGATGACAAAGTTCTGGAGGCAGTTGGTGGTGATGGTTGCACGACAATGTGAATGTACTTAATGCCACTGAAGTGCGCACTTAAAAATGGTTAAAATGGTGAATTTTATGTTTTGGATATTTTGTCACAATAAAAGAGAAGTTCACACGAACACACACACACACACACACACACACACACACACACACAGTGCGTTAGCCAGTATGAAGCTCTATGTTCAGGGGCCTCTGCAGGAAGACTGTGCGGGGGCGCTGGCATTCAGACCAGGTTCTGGATCCTGCCTTCACCACTTACTTACTCCTGGGTGACCCTGGCAAGGCACATAACCTCTGTCCCTCAGCTGTCTTCATTACGGTGTTGGTAACGTTCCCGTCCTCAGGCCATTGTGGAGGACCCTGGGTGCTAAAGCATGCAAAGTACGTTGTCTGAACTTGGCACATGCTAGACACCCAACTAGCAGCAGAAACAATCGGAAGTCGAGTCACCGTCTACTTGAGAGCTTAAATTCCTTTAAATACTAGGAAATCAGAGTTGTACTAGCTAGCTCTAAGAGTGTTAAGACTTCTTTTTCAAACTTTCTACTAGCAAACTGGTTAAAATTAGATCAAAAACTAATTTTCAGTCTCATAGTTGCTAATCCCACATGCAGCTATGTCCTCAATACTATGTGTGTACATTGGGGTCACCAGGAAGCATTGTTCTACTGCCAAAGTTCAGATCTGGTTACTATTGGCATGATTGTTGGTGGTTAAAGAGAAAATACTATGAGGGGAAGGTCTGTGATGAATAGTCGGGCATGAGAATCAGAAGTATGTGAAATAAGTAAATTCTGTTAGAAATATTTAAAAGGTAAAAATAAAAAGGTTATGTACTCAGTCAACCAACAGTGTCTGGGTGCTTACCAGGCTAAGTGTGTGGGTTTTCATGGCGGGCTGCCTGGGCGGGTGGCCCAGCCTCACCCCTTCCCAGCCATGGCCAACTTCAGTATTAGAGATCACAGACAACTCTTAAATGGTCTTTTTTTTTTTTCAGCTGGGTTGGGTCTTCGTTGCGGTGAGTGGGCTTCTCATTGAGGTGGCTTCTCTTGTTGCGGAGTATTGGGCTCTAGGCGCGCAGGCTTCAGTAGTTGCGGCACGCGGGCTCACTAGTTGTGGCTCATGGGCTCTAGAGCGCAGGGTAGGTAGTTGTGGCTCACGGGCTTAGTTGTTCCGCAGCATGTGGGATCTTCCCAGACCAGGGCTCGAACCCGTGTCCCCTACATTGGCAGGTGGATTCTTAACCACTGCGCCACCAGGGAAATCCCTCGTAAATGGTCTTGAAGAAAGTCTGCTGAATTTATTTGGACAGTAACTTTGAGGCCTGCTGGGAGACCCCAAAACTACTTTATTTTTTGGCCGCACCATGCAACATGCGGGATCTTGGTTTCCCGCTCAGGGATTGAACCCGTGCCCCCTGCAGTGGAAGCGTGGAGTCTTAACCACTGCAGGGAAGTCCCACATAAAAACTGCTTTAGGGACTTTCCTGTGGGCCACTGGTTAAGACTCTGCTTCCAATGCAGGGGACGCAGGTTTGATCCCTGGTTGGGGAACTAAGATACCACATGCCACATGGTGTGGCCAAAAACATTAAAAAAAAAAAAAAAAACAAAAAACTACTTTAGACGGCATTTGTGTTTTTGGCCAAGTTTTTAGTGTCCCTGCTTTCTGCTTGCTAGAGTTTGGGCTCCTCAGCTTTCTTTTTTCTTTGTTAATAAACTTATTTATTTATTTATTTATTTTCGGCTGCGTTGGGTCTCTGTTGCTGTGCACAGGCTTTCTCTAGTTGCAGCGAGCGGGGGCTACTCTTCATTGCGGTGCGCGGGCTTCTCACTGTGGTGGCTTCTCTTGCTGCGGAGCATGGGCTCTAGGTGCACAGGCTCAGTAATTGTGGCTCGCGGGCTCTAGAGCACAGGCTCAGTAGTTGTGGTGCACGGGCTTAGTTGCTCCGAGGCATGTGGGATCTTCCTGGACCAGGGATCGAACCTGTGTACCCTGCATTGGCAGGCAGATTCTTTTTTT